>NC_083276.1:28962040-29334463 GCF_963506605.1 Zootoca vivipara
CTTTCCCCACCCCTGCCCCTTTACACCCACCCAAAATTGACTCTGGGGAGTCGATAGGACCCTCAGAACAGGACGCAGGGGGAGAAGATGGGGGATCATGCCATCTGGCAAGCTGAAATGTTTTGCACAGACAGAATGATTGGAAAAGTGTTGAATTGGAAAATGGTGTTGAATTCCACCCACAGAGATTACATTATCTATTTGCTCCAATATTAATAGATTCTGGGCCAAACTGCACATTTTATTAGATTCTTCATTTGTCTATGCCTGCCTTTGTTTGAAAAGATGCATGGTTTGAAGAAACTGGATTCCTCCCTCTCTCATAATACTCAAACTCAAGGTCATCCAATGTGAACTGTTCTTGCTTCAGTTTTTAGTACACCGTTCAGATATACATATTTTTAATATATTAAGTGGTACAGCAATTGAATAATCTAATATAAACAATGATTGAAGAGTGAGGACAGACAAAAGAAAGTACTTCTTCAGACCATGATACCATCTCCTACCACAAGATGTAATGATGGCCCCAACTTGCACAGCTTCAAAAGGAGATTAGCCTTCTCCTCCATCAATTCGTCCATCAAATGATGGCCATATAGAACCTCCAAGATCAGAGGCAAATATGGCTTGAAATGCCAGTCACTGGGAATGGTGGAAGATGCCTATTGCACTCATGTGGTGTTTGTGGGTTTGCTAGAGGAGTTTGGTTGGCTACTGCAGGAACAGAATGCAGGAATAGACAGGCCTTTGATCTGATCCGGCTGGGCTCTTTTACGTCTGCTTTCCCCTTTCAAAGTAGCAGCTGCTGTGTTGGTGGTGGGAAGATCAGGAGAGAGGGATTAACCTTTCCCCCTCTGTGCTGTGAGCCTGAGGAAAAATAGCTGCCCCCACAAAGCTGCTGGTACATTGGTCTTTTTAAAAAAACATCATTAAGCGGGACACCATAATAATGCTTGTGTTTTGCTTGCTCTTCCTTTGGCTCATGTTGAGCAATTAAATAGAGCAAAATTGGAGAGCTATATATGGGTGCCCTCCCCACACTGCTATATATTTTTTGAAATTAAGTGTTTTGTCCCAGCTCTGAAAAGCATTTCCATATGTTCTCATTCTTCAGGAAGTGGAATGCTGCTGTGGGTAGATGCATGTTGAATACCTGCAAGCCAGACCTTGTACTGATTGCTGCTAGTATGTTTTGGGCTAACTGCTTTTCAGCGGCACTCCAAGAACCACCTTACATCAGATAGTATTTTTAAACCTCTTACACAATCTTCTTCGACAGCAGCAATCTATTGGATTCCAACAGACCCCTTTAACTTCCTAAAGGTAAAGGGACCCCTGACCATTAGGTCCAGTCGTGACCGACTCTGGGGTTGCAGCGCTCATCTCGTGTTTTTGGCCAAGGGAGCTGGCGTACAGCTTCCGGGTCATGTGGCCATATGACAAAGCCACATCTGGCCAACCAGAGCAGCACACGGAAACGCCATTTACGTTTCCGCTGTAACGGTTCCTATTTATCTACTTGCACTTTGACATGCTTTCAAACTGCTAGGTTGGCAGGAGCTGGGACCGAGCAACGGGAGTTCACCCTGTCGTGGGGATTTGAACCGCCGACCTTCTGATCGGCAAGCCTTCTGATGCTCTGTGGTTTAACCCACAGCGCCACCCGCCTCCCCCTTTAACTTCCTAGATGGAAGTAAAGATAGAATTAGTCCCAAAATTTCTCAAGTTTAACATAAAACTTGATTTTTATTGGTATTGCACTCCAAAAACATAGTATAACATGAACACTGTTTGGGTACATTGTATTCCACAATGTTAACTTAATGGGTTCTATCTGTTGGATAACTAATTTTCTATTGATTTCAATGGGTCTACTCTGAGATGACTTAATGATGGATATAAACTATTATTAAAAACAAAACAAACAGTGTTGTGCTCTCATATTCCAGCTCTTAAACAGCAATACAGAGAGCACTCTGTGCGAAGCAACCAAGAGTCTCTAACAACAAAGCTGAATATTGATTTGTTCTGTTAGGGGCAAACAAACCTATGACATGTGACTGAGGTAAAGGTAAAGGTACCCCTGACTGTTAGGTCCAGTCATGGACAACTCTGGGGTTGCGGCGCTCATCTTGCTTTACTGGCCGAGGGAGCCGGTGTACAGCTTCCTGGTGGTCATGTGGCCAGCATGACTAAGCTGCTTCTGGTAAACCAAAAGATACAACCTTCCAATTGGGCCATCCTCACTGGGCTGTCAGGAAGCCCTGGAGGAGAAAACAGAGGAGCAAGCAAAACAAAAAATTTAAAAATCTCCAATGGAAGAGATTCAATATGCCCCCCAATAGTCTAATAAGTGAAAAACCATGTACTGTAAAGTGAAATCTCTTTCACTAATGTGCGTGGGGTGCCAGAACATAAGCCCCAAGTAAGTGGGGAGTTGTCGGTACAGGCATTTTTGTACACTAGGCAGAAACCGGGGGATAATGCACAACCTTTGTAATAGTGTTGTTGTTGTTGTTGTTGTTGTTGTTTAGTCGTTTAGTCATGTCTGACTCTTCGTAACCCCATGGACCATAGCACGCTAGGCACTCCTGTCTTGCACTGCCTCCTGCAGTTTGGTCAAACTCATGTTTGTAGCTTCGACACTGTCCAACCATCTCATCCTCTGTTGTCCCCTTCTCCTAGTGCCCTCAATCTTTCCCAACATCAGCATCTTTTTCAGGGAGTCTTCTCTTCTCATGAGGTGGCCAAAGTATTGGAGTCTCAGCTTCAGGATCTGTCCTTCCAGTGACACTCTGGGCTGATTTCCCTTCAGAATGGATAGGTTTGATCTTCTTGCAGTCCATGGGACTCTCAAGATTCTCCTCCAGCACCATAATTCAAAATATCAATTCTTCGGTGATCAGCCTTCTTTATGGTCCAGCTCTCACTTCCATACATCGCTACTGGGAAAACCATAGCTTTAACTATAATAATAATAATAATAATAATAATAATAATAATAATAATAAATTTTTATTTATACCCCGCCCTCCCCAGTCAAAAACCGGGCTCAGGGCGGCTGACACCAACAGAATTACAATAAAACATAAAAACAATTAATTAAAATACAGATTAAAATACAGTATTAAAATTTAAAGTGCAGCCTCATTTCAAGTAGGCCATAAATCCAAGCCATGAGGGAGGAAAACACCAGGGTCAGGCTGAGTCTCACCCAAAGGCCAGGCGGAACAGCTCTGTCTTGCAGGCCCTGCGGAAAGATGACAAATCCCGCAGGGCCCTGGTCTCCTGGGAAAGAGCGTTCCACCAGGTTGGGGCCAGTACTGAAAAGGCCCTGGCTCTAGTAGAGGCCAATCTAGCCATCTTATGACTCGGGATCTCCAGAATATTATTATTTGTGGACCTTAAGGTCCTCCGTGGGGCATACCAGGAGAGGCGGTCCCGTAGGTACGAGGGTCCCAAGTCGCATAGGGCTTTAAAGGTCAAAACCAGCACCTTAAACCTGATCCTGTACTCCACCGGGAGCCAGTGCAGCTGGTAAAGCACTGGATGAATGTGATCCCGCGGCCGGGACCCTGTAAGGAGCCTCGCCGCGGCATTCTGCACCCGCTGGAGTTTCTGGGTCAGCTTTAAGGGCAACCCTGCGTAGAGCGAGTTACAATAGTCAAGCCTGGAGGTGATCGTCACATGGATCACTGTGGCCATATCGGGGCGAGAGAGGTAAGGGACCAACTGCTTGATGCGGTGGAGATGGAAAAATGCCACCTTTGCTGTGGATGCAACCTGCGCCTCCATGGAAAGGGAGGCGTCAAAGGTTACACCCAAACTCTTGACAGAAGGCGCTGGTACCAATTGAGCCCCTGCAAAAGATGGGAGTTGGCCCCCCAACCCCATGTCGCCCCGACCTAGCCAGAGGACCTCTGTCTTTGAAGGATTTAACTTCAGTCGGCTCCCACGTAGCCATCCAGCCACAGCTTCCAAGCACCTGGTGAGTGTGTCCGGGGCCGAGGCAGGGCAGCCGTCCATCAACAGATAGATCTGGGTGTCATCAGCATATTGATGACAACCCAGCCCAAAACTCCGGACAATCTGGGCAAGGGGGCGCATAAAGATATTAAAAAGGATTGGGGAAAGGATTGCGCCTTGCGGGACTCCACACACCAAGGGGTGCGCGGCGACAACTCCCTCCCTAGCGCCACCCTCTGTCCCCGACCTGAGATGAAGGAACGCAGCCATTGTTGGACTGTGCCCTGAATCCCCACGTCGGCAAGGCGGTGGTCTAAAAGTTCATGATCGACCATATCGAAGGCTACTGACAGATCTAAAAGAATCAGCAGTCCCGACCCACCTCGATCCAGCTGTCTACGGAGATCATCTGTTAAGGCGACCAGAGCTGTCTCGGTCCCATGACCAGGGCGAAAGCCGGACTGAAATGGATCTAGAGCCGATGTTTCATCCAGAAACCTACCAAGCTGTTCGGCAACCACTCTCTCAATTATCTTACCCAGGTACGGAAGATTCGAAACCGGGCGATAATTGGATAGATCTAAAGGATCTAGAGATGTTTTCTTTAAGAGTGGACACACCACTCTTATACGGACCTTTGTTGGCAAGATGATGTCTCTGCTTTTTAAGATGCTGTCTAGGTTTGTCATTGCTTTTCTACAAGAAGCAGGTGTCTTTTAATTTCATGACTGCTGTCACCATCTGCAGTGATCATGGAGCCCAAGAAAGTAAAATATCTCACTGCCTCCATTTCTTCCCCTTCTATTTGCCAGGAGGTGATGGGACCAGTGGCCATGATCTTAGTTTTTTTGATGTTGAGCTTCAGACTATATTTTGCACTCTCCTCTTTCACCCTCATTAAAAGGTTATTTAATTCCTCCTCACTTTCTGCCATCAGGGTTGTGGCATCTGCATATCTGAGGTTGTTGACATTTCTTCCGGAGATCTTAATTCCAGTTTGGGATTCATCCAGCCCAGCCTTTCGCATGATGAATTCTGCATATAAGTTAAATAAGCAGGGAGACAATATACCTTTAAATGCAAACTGAATCAATTTTCTACCCCATCCCTAATTGTGACTTTTCCTCCCTTTCAACAGGTCTTAAGCTAGGGAAGCAAGGTTTGAGCAGTAGGCAGAAATATTTTCTGCAGCAGTAGCACTATGAATTAAAGTATATTAAAGTATTTTTAAAACCTTGTTCTTGATGCAAAATAGTAACACGCAGCTAACAACACATACATGTTTTCTTACCCAAACCCCAAGGCATTACAGATCAGAAGACAATAGATACAGGGCCTAAGCAAGAGGTTCTGTTGAAGTTTAAATTACTCAGGGTGTTAACACTGGAATATAGTGAGCATCCTATATTTAAAGCAATAAAAAAATCACTTTGCATTTCTGACTTGGAAACATTCCTGCAGTTTGAAAGTGATATACATAAAATTCAGCACTGCTCAGTTTTGCTCAAAGAGCTATCCTACAAAGCTTCTTCCCAAATGCTTTACTGACTAGCTACCAGTTTGCCATAGCAAACACAGAAAGGCTTGTTTTCTTTGTGCCATTTCATTTTCTCTCCTACAGGCTGCAGCTAAGCTCAAGGGAGTGAGGGGTCAACATGAAAAGTGAAGAATTGACGAAGTCAAAGATCTCATCTCCTCCATCAAATAGAAAGGACTGCTGTACCTTTTCAGAATCAAGGCCCTGTCCTCTTCTTCAGTGTCAGTGTGCACAAAACTCAAGTGGGCAGCAGTGGCAGAGGGAGGTAGTGTGACTAGGCATTTTAAGGTTAGTCAGGCCACATGTACAAAAAAGGATTTACCTAGCCAGCAGTATCTATTCAGAAAGCATAGACTTCCCCACAGTTCATGGGCGTATCCAGCAAGGGGCAGGGGGGCAGCTGCCCCCTAGAAGCAATAAATAAATAAAATTACCGTATTTTATGGACCATAACCCACACTTTTTCCCTCCGAAAACTGAAGGGGAAAAGTCGCTGTGGGTTATGGAAATCGGGCTGTTTTCACCCCCTCCATGGCTGTAGCCAGCGACAGGAACGTGGGAGGGGGGGAGGAGCAACCTGAGCTGTAGGGGGGGCGGCGGACAGGAGCTCCATCCTTCCTTCCATCCTTCCTTCTCCCTTCTTTCTTTCTTCCTTTTTTTCTCTGTCTCACTCCCGCCCTCCCTTCTCTCTCTCTCTCTCTCTCAAAATAAATAATTTTGTCTGATTGGTAGGTTTATCTGTGGATAAACAGCTGATCTACCCATTGGGAAGCAATGAAGGGTAGACCTAGAACCCTTGCTTTTTAAAGGCCATGCCTACCCAGGCCTGGCCACTAGTCATCACATGTACAGTGGTACCTCAG
The DNA here is from genome assembly GCF_963506605.1 of Zootoca vivipara. Lineage (NCBI taxonomy): Eukaryota > Metazoa > Chordata > Lepidosauria > Squamata > Lacertidae > Zootoca > Zootoca vivipara. The sequence continues at coordinate 28,968,410 of NC_083276.1, forward strand.
TTTAAGTACACAATTGGTTCCGGAAGTCTGTACTTAACCTGAAGCGAACTTTCCCATTGAAAGTAATGGAAAGTGGATTAATCCGTTCCAGACGGGTCCGCGGAGTACTTAAACTGAAAGTACTCAAACCGAAGCGTACTTAAACCGAGGTATGACTGTACCAGAAATGATAGACCAATTCTCTTACGCTAGTCATGTTTGGTGTATTTACTTCACTCTCACCTGGAAATATTTCTGCAGATACCTATGATTGTAAGGATGCTTGAAGCATATGACAAGTCACTCTGGGAATCAAAACTCTAGATAGTATTAACTTTTGGTCTGCTGGACTGTAGCTCCGTAAGTTATAGAGCAGGCATCCCGAAACTTCGGCCCTCCAGATGTTTGGACTCCAATTCCCATCATCCCTGACCACTGGTTCTCTTAGCTAGGGATCATGGGAGTTGTAGGCGAAAACATCTGGAAGCCCACAGTTTGGGGGTGCCTGTTATAGAGCATCTGTTCTGCATGCAGAAGGTTTCTGGTTTCAGTCTCTGGCATCTCCATGTCAGGCTGGGAGGGACTCCTTGTCCAAAATCCTGGAGAGCCACTTCCAGTCCGTGTAGACAGTACTGTGCTAACTACAGGTGAAACTTGGAAAATTAGAATATCATCGAAAAGTGCATTTATTTCAGTTGTTGTTGTTTAGTCGTTTAGTCGTGTCCGACTCTTCGTCGGACTCTTCGTTTATTTCAGTAATGCAACTTAAAAGGTGAAACCAATATATGAGATAGATAGATGCATGACATGCAAAGCAAGATATGTCAAGCCTTAATTTGTTGTAATTATTTGTCGTTAGGCAGGTCAATTATAAATGGAATGTAATTAATGAAATGTAATAGCGACGTTTATTTTTATATTTGTATTATTTTTGTATTATTGTAACTATTTGTTTTATTATTGTGGAATTTCCAAAAGAAAGCATTTGTAAAAATTAGAAGAAAAATAAAAAAACCATAAGGTGCATTACTGAAATAAATGCACATTTCGACGATATTCTAATTTTTCGAGTTTCACCTGTAGACCTGTGGTCTGACTCAGAGTAAGGCAGCTTTCTGTGTTCCTAAATTCTTAGGAATCTATTGCTGTGGCAGTGACTTTGAGTGACCCACAGGTGGCTTATTTTATTTGGAATTTATCGTTGTGTTTAATGACCACTAGGTGTCATCTATACTGTAATTACAGATCCATTTACATTATGCTGCTGGCTTATGTCTGCTGAGTTTCATTCGAAATCAGCAGATAGCTGCTGGGAATTTCCAAAAGAGAGGGTGGGGGAGAGATGCTGGGGACTGTGAAACTCACTACATTGGTTTCTTCTGTTCCCCATCAATGATGGGCCATCATCATCTGGGCCTTAAGGAGCCCTGCCACAAATTAAACCCAGTTTGTATCCACACCAGACAAAAAAAGTACTTCTTCCCGCAATGTGTAATTCATATGCAGAATTTGCAGCCATGGTATGTGGTGATGGTTTCTTATTTACTTGGCTTTAAACAGGGTTTAGTCAAATTCATGGAAATAGGCTTGTCAATGGCTACTCTCCATTCCAAACTGCCATGTTCAGAGGAAATATGCCTGATAGTACTTTTTAAAATGGAAAAATTGTCCAGTAGAACCTTAGAGACCAACTAAGTTTGTTCTGGGTATAAGCTTTCGTGTGCATGCACACTTCTTACACAGTGTGCATGCACATGAAAGCTCACCCAGAATAAACTTAGTTGGTCTCTAAGGTGCGATTGGACAATTTTTCAATTTTTTTATTTTCAGTGTTTTTATTTATTTCGACTGTGTCAAACCAACACGGCTACCTACCTGAATCTGATATTACTTGTTAGGGAACAAGCGTGGGAAAGGGTTGTGGCTTTCATGCTTTGCATCTGTGGGAAATAGGGTGCTTGATTAGTTGGCTTTTTGGTCAGATCCATGAGGCATCATAGGTTCTTATAAGCTTTTCCTAAGCTCTGAGTAACTACAGGGAGTCACTTAATCACAGGGTCATGGTTTCGAGCCCCATATTGGGCAAAAGGGTCCTGCATTGCAGGGAGTTGGACTAGATTACCCTCATAGAATCATAGAATCATAGAGTTGGAAGAGACCACAAGGGCCATCCAGTCCAACCCCCTGCCAAGCAGGAAACACCATCAAAGCATTCCTGACAGATGGCTGTCAAGCCTCTGCTTAAAGACCTCCAAAGAAGGAGACTCCACCACACTCCTTGGCAGCAAATTCCACTGCCGAACAGCTCTTACTGTCAGGAAGTTCTTCCTAATGTTTAGGTGGAATTTTCTTTCTTGTAGTTTGAATCCGTTGCTCCGTGTCCGCTTCTCTGGAGCAGCAGAAAACAACCTTTCTCCCTCCTCTATATGACATCCTTTTATATATTTGAACATGGTTATCATATCACCCCTTAACCTTCTCTTCTCCAGGCTAAACATACCCAGCTCCCTAAGTCGTTCCTCATAAGGCATCGTTTCCAGGCCTTTGACCATTTTGGTTGCCCTCTTCTGGACACGTTCCAGCTTATCAGTATCCTTCTTGAACTGTGGTGCCCAGAACTGGACACAGTACTCCAGGTGAGGTCTGACCAGAGCAGAATACAGTGGTACTATTACTTCCCTTGATCTAGATGCTATACTCCTATTGATGCAGCCCAGAATTGCATTGGCTTTTTTAGCTGCTGCATCACACTGCTGACTCATGTCAAGTTTGTGGTCTACCAAGACTCCTAGATCCTTTTCACATGTACTGCTCTCAAGCCAGGTGTCTCCCATCCTGTATTTGTGCCTTTCATTTTTTTTGCCCAAGTGTAGTACTTTATATTTCTCCTTGTTAAAATTCATCTTGTTTGCTTTGGCCCAGTTGTCTAATCTGTTAAGGTCATTCTGAAGTGTGATCCTGTCCTCTGGGGTGTTAGCCACCCCTCCCAATATGGTGTCATCTGCAAACTTGCTCAGGATGCCCTCAAGCCCATCATCCAAGTCATTGATAAAGATGTTGAACAAGACTGGGCCCAAGACAGAACCCTGTGGCACCCCACTAGTCACTACTCTCCAGGATGAGGAGGAACCATTGATGAGCACCCTTTGGGTTCGGTCAGTAAGCCAGTTACAAATCCACTGAATGGTAGCATTGTCTAGCCCACATTTTACCAGCTTCTTTACAAGAATATCATGGGGCACCTTGTCAAAGGCCTTGCTGAAATCAAGATAGGCTACATCCACAGCGTTCCCTTCATCTACCAGGCTTGTAATTCTGTCAAAAAATGAGATCAGATTAGTCTGACATGACTTATTTTTCAGGAACCCATGCTGACTTTTAGTGATCACAGTTCTTTTAATACTCTTGGATGTAGTTCATCTGGCCCTGGAGACTTGAATACATCTAAACTAGCCAAGTATTCTTGTACTACCTCCTTACTTATTCTGGGCTGTGTTTCCCCTGCTGAATCATCTGCTCCATATTCTTCAGGTCGGGCGTTGTTTTCTTTCTTGGAGAAGACTGAGGCAAAGAAGGCATTGAGGAGTTCTGCCCTTTCTCTGTCCCCTGTTTGCATTTCACCATCTTCTCCTCTGAGTGACCCCACTGTTTCCTTGTTTTTCCTTTTGCTACAGACATACCCATAAAAGCCCTTTTTGTTGCTTTTAACCTCTCTAGCGAGCCTGAGTTCATTCTGTGCTTTAGCTTTTCTGACTTTGTCTCTACACGTGCTGGCTATATGTTTGAATTCCTCTCTGGAGATTTCCCCCCTTTTCCATTTTTTGTACATATCCCTTTTAAATCTTAACTCAGTCAAAAGTTCTTTAGATAGCCAGCCTGGCTTCTTTAGGCACCTTCCATGTTTCCGTCTCATTGGTATTGCCTGAAGTTGTGCTTTTAATATCTCCCTTTTAACAAACTCCCAACCATCATAAACTCCCTTCCCTTTTAGTATTACTGTCCATGGGATTTCACCCAGCGTTTCCCTAAGTTTTCTGAAGTTGGCTTTCTTAAAGTCTAGAATTTGGACCTTAGTATGCTTGGTTGCTCCTTTCCGCTGGATAATAAACTCCAGAAGAGCATGGTCACTCCCACCTAATGACCCTGCCACTTCTACCCCACTAACCAAGTCATCACTATTGGTTAGGACCAGATCTAAAATGGCTGATCCTCTTGTTGCTTCTCCCACTTTCTGGACAATGAAGTTGTCTGCAAGGCCAGTGAGGAATCTGTTCGACCTTATGCTCTTGGCTGAGTTTGACATCCAACAAATATCAGGATAGTTGAAATCCCCCATTACTACTATCTCACTTCCTTTGGAATGCTTGGCCATCTGTTCCAGGAAGGCATCATCTGTGTCCTCAGTTTGGCTTGGGGATCTATAGTAAACTCCCACAATGAGATCACTGTTGTTTTTCTCTCCCTTAATTTTGACCCAGATACTCTCAATTTGGCTTTGAAGTTTTAAATCCTGGATCTCTTCACAGGTATACATATCCCTAACATATAAAGCTACTCCTCCTCCTTTCCTGTTTGGTCTATTTCTCTTAAATAGATTGTATCCCTCTATTACTACATTCCAGTCATGAGACTCATCCCACCAGGTTTCAGTGATGCCTATTATGTCATATTTAGTTTGCTGTACCAAGAGCTCAAGTTCATCTTGTTTATTTCCCATGCTCTGTGCATTAGTATACAGACATTGAAGACCGTTGATCATTCCCCCATGTCTCTTATTTAAGGATATTTTCGTCCCACCACTAGGTCTGCATGCTGCTTGCTCCATTTGGTCCTTGACATTTGGATGATCATCTTCAGCATTTGATAGACTCCTACCTTCAGGACCACTGTCTCCCTCCCCCACATAAGTCAGTTTAAAGCCCTCCTGATGAGGTTTTTGAGTTTTGTGGCAAAAACATTCCTCCCAACTTTTGTGAGGTGCAGTCCTTCACTTGCCAGAAGTCCATCTTCAAGAAACTGCAGACCGTGATCTAGGAATCCAAACCGTTCCTGTTTGCACCATTTGCGAAGCCAGTTGTTCACTTCCCCTATTTTTCCCTCTCTCCCTGGGCCATGTCGTTCAACTGGGAGGACAGAAGAGATGACAATTTGTGCATCTAATTGCTTCAACTTCCTGCCCAGAGCCTCATAATCATTTTTGATCTTCTGTAAGCTATGGCTTGCAGTGTCATTGGTTCCCACATGCACCAAAAGGAAGGGGTATTTGTCGGTGGGTTTTATGATTCCTTGCAGCCGTTCTGTTACATCTTTGATCTTGGCCCCAGGTAGACAGCACACCTCTCGAGACATCTTGTCAGGCCCACAGATCACTGCTTCTGTACCCCTCAGTAGGGAATCCCCTATCACCACTACACGCCTCTTCATAGGCTTGGTTGGGATTCTTCCATGTGCTGTCCCTTCCAAGGTTACCTGCATATTCCCGGAGGACTGACTTTGCTGCTCGTCTTCATATTCCTCATCAACTGTGATGAGGGAGAGATCCTCAGGTGGAGTCTGTTCCTCGTCTTCCATGAGCACTTCAAAACGGTTGTGTAATTCTAAGCACTCAGAGCGATCCCTGGGCCTTCTACTTCTATGAGTCACGTTCCTCCATACATCTGGCTGCTGTGTTGGGGAACTGACCTCCTCCTCAGGGAGATCCCCTGTCTCCTCCTTGGTGCAGACAGTGTGCTCTGCTGCATCCAAGAAAAGCTCCAGCTCTTTAATTCTCTGGAGCGTAGATACACGCCCCTGAAGCTGCTGCACCTTCTCTTCCAGAAGGGCAACCTTGTTTCCTTCCAACTCTACAGTTCTATGATCAAGGATTGGGATTATGCACATTTTGCCCTGGCATATGCAATTTTGTACACGTCTAGAGAATTACATTGCAAAACTGGAACAGTGTGAATTTAGGGTGGCTGTGTTTTGGTTCATGTATCTTTTGGAAATGGCAGATTATGTAGGTCCACCTTCAAATTTCTTCCCCATCCCTACTTGTAAATACATCCAGTTTGCCAAACATTTCCCCAGCTGCGCTCTTCCAGAAAATCTAGAATCCCTTTCAGGAAGCCATGTGGCAACTGCAAGTGAAATAATTTAATGAAGTAATTTGCCATGTGAATGGCTTTGGTTGATGTGAGTGGAGTACTTTATTTGTCTTGAGGGAAGGGAATCCCATATAAGACATACAGACATATACACAATGCATGAATGCATGTATGACATAGATTCTGTGTGGAAGAGATGGGGGAAATTTACCCCCAAGAAAATTTGCGTTGTGGGCCTTTCCCACACGATGGCAGCAAAAATCCTTGGAAGACCAGAAATTACCTTCCAAAAAAAAAAAAAAAAAAGCCGAAAGAGGAAAAACAATCCAGGATGATCACACACTCAAGCGTTTCTGGCAGAAGATTTTGATCTCTCAGGTTTCTCCCAGTAAATCTCAGAGTCTGTAGCTTGCATTCCAGGCAGCCAAAAAACACCCAGGCCAGTACAGTACAGGCTAAAGTACTTATCACTCCATAGAGCACACTTATAAAAAAACATAGTGGTGCCCATTGGCACTACTACAAGAAGCAGCAGTGGTTTCCTGTGTTTTGTATGTTTGTGTATATACAGGTGAAACTCGGAAAATTAGAATATCGTCGAAAAGTGCATTTATTTCAGTAATGCAACTTAAAAGGTGAAACCAGTATATGAGACAGATGCATGACAGGCAAAGCAAGATATGTCAAGCCTTTATTTGTTGTAATTGTAATTATTTGTCGTTAGGCGGGTCAATTATAAATGGAATGTAATTAATGAAATGTAATGGCGACGTTTATTTTTGTATTATTGTAACTATTTGTTTTATTACTGTGGAATTTCCAAAAGAAAGCATTTGTAAAAATTAGAAGAAAAATAATAATCAGTTGCATTACTGAAATAAATGCATATTTCGACGATATTCTAATTTTCCGAGTTTCACCTGTATGTGGGAATGTATAGATGTGAGATGTGAGAGGCTGGGATGCACTGCCCAGTAAGGAAGGCATACTGACTTATCACTTGAAACCAGTCTGGCTGGAGGCGTCTGCCAGGGGAATCGGTTTGCCCCTGCTAGGCATCTGACCCACCCCGTTTAGTTTCTTTGACAAGGCCAAACAGAGATTAGTTTTGGAAAGGGACTTGAGTCTGCCTGCAGCACTTCAGATAGCCTTGCACATGAAAGCATTTAAAGAGGAGCATATTTAAAGAACTCGGAGGCAGCTGTGGAACTAAAATAAAAATGTGTCTTGCTTCTTGTAATTGTTCGGCTGGGCTTCCTCTTGCACACTCTGAACCTGTCTGAGAGCGCCGAGCAAGAGGAGAGGGAGACATTCCTCCTTTGTTTTCTACAACCTGGATCCGCCATCTGTGTGGAGGGGAAGGGGACTGTGGTGAAGAGAAATGCTTGGGTTCCCTCCCTCTCCACCCCCCCCCCCCGCTACTTGGGGCAATTCCATTCCTTTCCCAATTTATCCTGAAGAATTCTCTTCGACACAAGGGTATGTATACCAGGATAACACAGGCAACCTTAGCAACTGTCATTCCTGTCCTGCTCCCTGGCTGGAAATAGAAAGGTTCACACTGTCATTGTTTTGCACCTTGGGTAATGATTCCCACCTTTGCAATGTAGGTGTAAAACTGTTATAGCTAAATGATAGTATTTGCATATAAGTTCAGTAGCATTCAAGGAGCTAATGGGGTGGTTGTGTGGTGGGGAGAAGGGCCATAGCTCAGTGGCAGAACACATGCTTCAGTGTAGAAGGTCCCACTAGGAGAGACCATGTCTGCGAATCCTGGAGAGCCACCGCCCAGTTAGTGTAGCTGAATGGACCAATGCACTGATTCTGTAAAAGGCAGCAGCCTCTGTTCCTATGTAGGATGAAATATGGGGAAGTGGAGGAGGTGCTTCATAACATCTACAAATACCAATCTTCACTTCCTCTAATTTTTCCTATATTTTGTTCCACCCCTGCAACCCTTCCATAGCAAAAGTCTGTGGCACAGCATTTAAGGGGGCTGCTCCCTACATAACTGCATTGGATCTTGAAGTGGGATCTCTTGCAAAACAGAGAGAGAGAGAGAGATCCCAAATTGATTATGTAGATTTTAAACTGCCTTTGGTCATGCTTATATAAATTGTCTTGGGGGCCTTTGGACAGAAAGGAAGAGTTAAAATCAATCAAATAAATACTGTATAGAGTCAGGCTGAGAGTGGGGGTGGGGTGGGGGTGGGATGGTGGGGAAGAGCAGCAAAAGTTGCATAGCATCCTGCCCAAAATGTGACATTGTGCATTCATGTCATACTACACAGGTAGAGTTTAAGCAGTCTTTCACCAGACGCCACCTGCTTTCACCAGATAATCCTATGCAGCCACAGAGAAAGAGGTTTAATAATAATAATAATAAACTTATTATTTGTACCCCACCCATCGGCTGGGTTTTCCCAGCCAGTCTGGGCGGCTTCCAACAAAGATTAAAATACATTAAAATGCCACACATTGAAAACTTCCCTAAACAGGGCTGCCTTCAGATGTTTTCTAAATGTCAGGTAGTTGTTTATCTCTTTGACATCTGATGGGAGGGAATTCACAGGGCGGGCGCCACTACCGAGAAGGCCCTCTGCCTGGCTCCCTGTAGCTTTGCTTCTTGCAGTGAGGGAACCGCCAGAAGGCCCTCGGCGATGGACCTCCGGGCAGAACGATGGGGGTGGAGACGCTCCTTCAGGTATACTGGAAACAATTAAGCAAAAACAAGAAGCAAATGTGTAGGTATAGGATGGGGAATACCTGGCTTGCAAGCAGTACATGTGAAATGCACTTTGGGATTGTAGTCAATCTCAATCTGAACCAGTATGTCAGCAGTAGGACGTCGCTTTAAAAATAGCTGATACAATTTTAATACATACATTAAGAGAACAGATTTTTCAAGCTGCAAGAAGTCACAGTTACACTTTATTCTGTATTTTTCAGGCTTCATCTAGGGTACCAAGAGATCTTAAATGTAAAAAGCAACAACATAGTAAATTGATTAGCTAGCTACATGATAGATGCTAGAGTAGTACACACGAAACACTGGGAATTCATCTGAAAGCCCAGATTTAAAAGAATCAATAGTAAAAACCTTCAACCTTGCAACTATGGCACAATTGTTGTCTTTCATAAGAATGAAGGAAAATCACTTATATTGAGATGATATAAAAGTAGACATATAAAAGAGGTATATTCCTAAGTATGTGGGTCTTAATTTATTATTGAAACCACTATGTTGTGTTAAGACAAATGAGCAAATAAATCAAATATAGAAATTATTTAAATTGCATGTACTTTCCGGGTGTTTATTCTGCATTAAAAAGAAAGAACAGAGGAAAACCCATCAGATTAATAGTGCAGTCCTAGGATTGTAGGATTGAAGCCCTATCACACTTAGCTGGGAGTAAGTATATTTGAATACACTGGTTCTACATTTTGATGAAATGTTGACAGTAGTGAGCTAGATGGACCAATGGCCTGACAGCTTGCTATGTTCCTATAAAATGTAAGGCAGCTTCTCATGTTCCTATAAAAGATTGGGAAGCGAGCAAATGCCTTTGGGGGGCATGCAAGTTCTGAGTTCACTGTAAGCATGCATAGGATCAGGCACTTATTTATTTACTTATTAATTTTAAACTTTTTTATCCTGCTCTGCTCTTCAGTGCAAGCTATTTCAGAGCGGGTTCCAAATTAGAAATGCCATAACAGGCGCAGATTGATTGACTGCTGTGGTTTTCGTTCAGTTATAATCTAACAAGGGGTGTATAGGAAAGGGTAGCGCCTCTGGTGTGGGACACGTCGTGCTCCTTCTGGGGTAGTTTGCCCACCTTTGGTCCCCACCCTGCACTCACCTCTCACCTGTGGCTCCAATGGGTTCTGCAGCCAAGCTGGTGCCAAAACATATTGCTCTGCTTTTCTTTGGACCATATGAGTGAGGCCGAGAGTGGGGTCTTGTCTGGGCAGCCTAAGTCCTCCATACGCACTGCCCAGGCTTGCTCCTCGGGGAGGTCACTTCGGTGCTGCCAATGCAGCAATTTGACTTCACCCCTGAAGGCGCACTCCGTTGTTTCTCGAGACAGATCCCATCTAGCAAATTGTAATGCCAACGTGTTATGGATGCCTCCTAAAGCAAGGGGTAGCGAACACAGGGCCCTGCACATGCTGTGAGCTGCAATGGCAACAGCCCCAGCTGTTATGGCCAATGGCCAGGGATGATGGCAGTTATAGTCCGCAACACCTGGCAGGCACCACATTCGCTATCCCTGTCCTAGAGGGCAAGTGTGATGGAACTTATATGAACACAGGGTTGAATATGTAGGGAGGAATTTGTAAATACATCCTATACAGAGTGCCTGTGGAAATATTGCTTTTATGGACTGTTAAGTTTCTACAAATAACACAAAAATGTTGCCCCATGTTCCAGAAAGCAGGCAAAATAGAACTTTTTCACATTATGAAAATATGATTTAACGTTGAGATGAGAAAATATTTTGGGTTCAATCAGTTTATGCTTCAGAACAACACCTAAACTACATAGGGAAAGAACATAACATCTAAACAAAGACGACGAAAGGCTCTTTGCAGAACTTGAAAAGTCCTCCTGCAAGTATTAATATCGTGGGTGGTAGATTAAAGAGAAGGAACAGACGTCTCATCTTCAAAATATGGAACACCCAGGATCAGAGTTGTCTCATTTCTCATTTCTGTTTATACCGAGTGCTGCTCAGGTAACACACATAACACTCTTTTATCTGTATATATGGGCTGTTGTCTAACCGTTGTCTATTCATGCTAATAAAAACCAGGCATGTTGCATTTGTTTTTCAATTGGTGCTCATCTATTGTAATGCAATTGGGATTGATTCCCAAGGAGGCTTTGATGGAAATACATTACAGCATTGTGTATTACGTACTGAGACACTGACTAGCTCTATCCAGGACTGTTTCTAATGTTATAACAGTGGTGCTGCCAAGCCCCGCCCCTTCTGATGCTTCTCTGCCACTGCCCTGCTCTCCATGAGGAGAGGGCAAAGTTCTGCATTCTGTTCCTGAGGATCACAGGAAGCTGCCTTAGCTTATACCAGGTCAGACTGTCTGTCTGTCTGCTCTGACAGTGACTCTCCCGGTTCCTTCCCATCACCTGGTTGCATTAACCGGAGACACCAGGGATTGAATCTGAGACCGTTTGCATTCCAGGCATATTCTAAATCCTGGAACTATTCATTGTTGAAACATTGGTTTCTTTTGAGGGTTCAGACCTACTGCTGGATCATTCAGAGCTATGTAAATGGGATTTAATGCCAAAGTACTATAAGGGACACGGGTGGCGCTGTGGGTTAAACCACTGAGCCTAGGGCTTGGCAATCAGAAGGTTGGAGGTTCGAATCCCTGTGACGGGGTGAGCTCCCGTTGTTTGGTCCCAGCTCCTGCCAACCTAGCAGTTTGAAAGCACGTCAAAGCGCAAGTAGATAAACAGGTACCACTCCGGCAGGAAGGTAAACAGTGTTTCCGTGTGCTGCTCTGGTTTGCCAGAAGTGGCTTAGTCATGCTGGCCACATGACCCGGAAGCTGCCTGCGGACAAACGCCGGCTCCCTTGGCCTATAGAGTGAGATGAGCACCGCAACCCCAGAGTCGTCGTCCGCGACTGGACCTAACGGTCAGGGGTACCTTTACCTTTTACTATGAGGCAAGGGGCATTCTCAGTGCTAATTCCAAGGGCAAATTGCTCTTGCGCACTCATGCAAGTTCACAAAGACAACCAATGAAGGTTTGGGAGGAAGGACACTCTATAGTCCTAGAGCTGCAAAGGCTCCCTGTCTGAAACCCTGTAGGGCTGCTGCCAGTAAGTGTAGACAGTACTGAGCTAGTTGGACTTCCAGTCTGACTCAGTATAAGGCAGCTTCCTGTGTTCCTATGTAACACTGCTGTCACACTGCGGGTGGGGGACAAAATACTGGTCTGCTGCAGTTAATAACATAGCACTGATGTCACAATGGAAGAGACACAATATGATTTAGAATAGAATAGAATAGAATAGAATAGAATAGAATAGAATAGAATAGAATAGAATAGAATAGAATAGAATAGATCTTTATTGTCATTGTCCCCTTGCGGCAACAATGAAATTTCTCGGTTGCTGTATCAACTCAATTTAAACACTCCACATGAATTAAAATACAGTGGTACCTCGGTTTATGAACACAATTGGTTCCGGAAGTCTGTTCATAAACTGAAGCGTTCATAAACTGAAGCGAACTTTCCCATTGAAAGTAATGGAAAGTGGATTAATCCGTTCCAGACGGGTCCATGGAGTACTCAACCTGAAGCGTACTTAACCCGAAGCATGGGTGTAATTGGTTCCGGAAGTCTCTTCATAAACTGAAGCGTTCATAAACTGAAGCGAACTTTCCCATTGAAAATAATGGAAATAATGGAAAGTGAATTAATCCGTTCCAGATGGGTCTGCGGCGTTCGTAAACCGAAAATTCATAAACCGAGGTGTTCATAAACCGAGGTTCCACTGTACTAATAAGCACAATAAACAAATAAAATAAAATAAAATAGAAAAGGCCGTATGTGGTGTCAGTGGCATTCCACCTCAGTGGAACACTGTTCCCGTTTTGTGGTTTTCACAAATTCAAGTTAGATGTTAAATGCAAACCTCCTTTCTGAGGTTTCCCTCCCAGCTTCCAGCTCAGGGGTTCAGTTCCTGTGCGACCTGGAAGCATCCTCTGGAGGCACATAAGAACATGAGATCATAAGAGCAGCCAGACAGGATCAAAGGCACGTCTAGCTCAGCATTCTAATTTTACATTTGCCAAAAAGTGCAACAGCACTCTGCCCACTTTTGGTTCCATTTCCCAGCAACTGGAATTCAGGCCCACTGTTTCTGACAGTGGAAGAAGAGCATCACCAACATGGCTGGTCACCATTGAGAGCCATAGCTTTATTCTCCATTAATTAGTCTAAGCTCAATTTAAAGCTGTCCCATTTGATGGCCGTCACCATATCCTGTGGCACCAAATCCCACAGTTTGTATTTTGTCTCTCCTGAATCTCCCTGTCTTCTGCTTCACTGGATGACCCTGGATTTAGTATTATGAAAGGTGGTTTCTCTCTACTTTCTCCACACTATGCACATTTTATACACCTCTATCATTTTCTCCTCCTTCCACAGTATGTGCATTAAAAAATAAAATAATTAAAAGCCTCAAATGCTGTAAACTTTCCTCATAGGGGAGTTTCACCAGCTCCCTTAATCATTTTCTGATTTTTATTTTTATTTTTTTGCAGCGCAGCAGTATCTTTTTTTTGTTGAAGTGCAGAGACCAGAACTGAACAAAGCATTCTTAAAAAAAAATTAATAAAAAAAAGTTATACTTGAAGTGGCTGTCCATAATTTCAGTGGGGTGAATCGAATGTGACCCAAGAGATTTGTCCTGGAAAATATTATGTGGATAACCTGTTCCAGCATACATATTCCTTAATCACAAGATAATTACAAGGGGAAAAAAATCAATGCATAGAAGCACCAAATGATATTGACACAAATGATTCCTTTTTAATGCTCACCTCATTAACAGGCCTGGCATATTTTAACCTCATCTCCGTCATTTCTTCCAGATGGCTCTCTTCGTGGCTTTTGCTCCACACATTATGATCGCTGCACTGAATGTTACCCTGGTGTGTACCCTGCAGCAAGCACATAAAGAGCCCATCAAAAATGGCCTTCCAAAATTCTCCACTCTGTCTGCAGGCAGCAAAACAGGGGGAACCATTTTGCTGAATATGGAAGGAGGAGAAATTCCCCCGTAGTTGATAGGCTGCCCGTCTGCTGCCGCTGCAGCACAGCTTATCCCTGCCACCCACCTAGAACCATGTATTTTTATGCTGCAGCAACTCAGTTGGCAGACTTGGCAACATTTTGTGTTCCTCCCAATGCCCGAGACCTGCCATTGTTCCAGGACTTTGTGAGTGGGGAAATGGTAACAAACAAACAAACAAAAAAGGGTAGGGGGAGGCATAGAATATTCCAAGAATTCTTTTTAGGAGAAGAGACAAAAGTATATTTTAAATTATCAGAAAATTTCTGAGAAATTTCGGCTCAGGATACCCACTTCATTGAAGGTGATGCCCATGAGTGATATCTGTAGCTCAGTGACAGAGCATCTATACTGCATACAGGAGGAAACTCCCTGTCTGAAAACTACAGAGTCTGGATGAACCAATGGTCTGATTCAGTACAAGGCAGCTTCCCATGTTCCTATGGGCAGATCTTGTTGTTGTTTAGTCGTTTAGTCGTGTCCGACTCTTCGTGACCCCATGGACCATAGCACACCAGGCACTCCTGTCTTGCACTGCCTCCCGCAGTTTGGTCAAACTCATGTTGGTAGCTTCAAGAACACTGTCCAAACATCTTGTCCTCTGTTGTCCCCTTCTCCTAGTGCCCTCAATCTTTCTCAACATCAGGGTCTTTCCCAAGGATTCTTCTCTTCTCATGAGGTGGCCAAAGTATTGGAGCCTCAGCTTCACGATCTGTCCTTCCAGTGAGCACTCAGGGCTGATTTCCTTAAGAATGGATAGGTTTGATTTTCTTGCAGTCCATGGCACTCTCAAGAGTCTCCTCCAGCACCATAATTCAAAAGCATCAACTCTTCGGCGATCAGCCTTCTTTATGGTCCAGCTCTCACTTCCATACATCACTACTGAGAAAACCATAGCTTTAACTATACGGACCTTTGTCAGCAAGGTGATGTCTCTGCTTTTTATAATGCTGTCTAGGTTTGTCATTGCTTTTCTCCCAAGAAAAGATGGGCAGATCTACACGGTACATTTAAAGCATAACGAACACCCATTTGAAGCACATGACTTTCCCCAAAGAATCCTGGGAACTGTAGTCCCCCCCCCTGAATTACTGTTTCCCAGCATCCTTAACCGACTACAGTCCCCAGGACTCTCTGGAGGAAGTCACGTGATTTAAATGTGTGTTGGGTGTGCTTTAAATGTATGGTGCTGACCTGCCCGGTGTTACTATCCACTGTAGGAAATTCTGACATGGGCTTTGCCACAGCAGTTTTAATATGTGGGGCTGTGCTGAATCTTTTCACGCCTATCTCTTTCTGGCTCGATAGCAGGTTGCTTCCCTTCCCCTCTCGAGGCATATCGGAGCATTACTCCCTCGCTGGAGCTGTGCCTGGACTAAGAGGCTATATCTGCTTTCATGGATGCTGGCTTCTCTCAGGCTTCAACAGTGCAAGGCTTGAGAAGATGCATTTATCTCCAACACCTCTGGGATGGGCAGGCTAGTGCTCAAACTCCCATCAGCCCCAGCCAGCATGGGGCAACGGTCAGAGGATTATGGGAGTTGGAGTTCGCCAACACCTGGAGGGTAATAGGTCCTGCCTCATCCTGCCCTAAAGGATGAGTCTCAATCTGTTTGGCCTCCCTTCCTCCCTCCCCCACAAAACGAAATAATTTGAGGTTGGTGGCAATGCTGTTTCTCAGCCACGTTGACGCTCTCCTGTTCTGCTGAGTGAGATTTGTTGCTTTAACTTCTCAGCTTTGAGCTGACATTAAAAAGTCTTTCCACGTCTCCATCTGCAGGGTGGGAGCATCCCATTAGTATGCAGCACAGGTACGCCCAGGACGCTGTCTCCATGCGACAGCTCTCGATCTACTTCTCTGATTAATATGGCTCAGGGAAGGATGAGAAATTCAAAAGATTCGTTTGCTTTTTTTTTTTTAGTGTACAGCAGTTCTGGAAATATTATCCAAGTTCTAATGTTGAGATTTATATTACCATTCGCTGCAGTCAGAATCTCTTTAACGGGCTTTTTTTTTTTAAGCAAAGGGTCAGCAAAGAAAAATAAAATGCAAGGCACTAATTACCTGATTAATTTATTATTTCCAATAAAACATAGTGCGCGCACCCACCTAATAATAATAACAACAGTAACAACAACAACAGCCAGCTTCTGACCTTTATCTAAAAAGATTTTGGCAAAGCCCAGCATCAAAGAACAACCTCCCATTGTTCTCTTGCTTTTGTCTTTGAGCAAAAGGCTTCTTGGCAAGGTCAGAGAAGTCTAAACGTATTGTGTGTCCTCCTTTAGGGAGAGAAGGGGAGAATACAAGCCACTGTTTCTCTTGATCTTTCCAAGAAACCAACAACCTATACGGCATATTGCAATAGCCCTTTATCTTGAAGGACACCAAAAATATAGGGTTGTGTGTGTCTATCATTCTAAAAAAGAAAAACCGTTTTTCTTATGAAGTGGGTTTTGATTCACCTCTGAAATAGGATCTCTTGAGGTAGGAAATATAGTCACAGTTTAAGGGCACAATACTAGCGCCTGCTGAGGGCTGGGAAGCCAAAATGTCCTTTGTGAGTCCGATTGCTGTCTGTGGATGCAGTACATTTAAAGCACCCTCATACCAATTTAACAGTCATGGTTTCCCCCAAAGAATCCAGGGAACTATAGTTTGTTAAGGGTGCTGCAGGTTGTTAGGAGACCCAACCAGATTTTTTTCCCCAGGCACACAAATCGAACAGAAGAACAGCCTGCTAGATCAATCCAATGACCCATCTAGCCCAGCATCCTGGTATCACAGTGGCCAACCAGATGCAGGGCATGAACAGCACGCTGCCCACCTGCAATTTCCCGTAACTGGCATTCAGGATGCTGCTCAGCCATCATGGAAAATGTCTAATCCTATTTTAAAACCTTCCAAGTTGGTGGTCCTTGTTGCCTCCTGCGGTTCCATAGTTTAACTATGCTTTGCATGAAGAAGCACTTTGTTTTATATTTCCCAAACCTTCCAACATCCAGCATATTGCCTCTTTCCTCTTAGTGAGGTTCAAACTCCCACCTTCTGCTTCCAACCCCCTGCCCCTATTCAGTGAGCCACTGGAGACCTGCTACTGTCAGAGCACATCTCTGGGGTGCATCAATAGCTGCCCATGTTGCATGTCCTGGCCCCGTTTTCTGACTGCTTTGGTCTGCCCAGGAGAAACCTTAAACCCTTGTCCCTGGAGGGGTGTGTGTGCTCTTTTGCGGGCATCCTCCCCAGGAAGCTAGGTGGGTGCTATATATTGTGCGTCTTCCCCTGCTTCCCCTTTGTATGTGCTGTGCTCCGAAAGATCGACTGTGGGTTTAAATCCCTGCCTAGGTAGATGCCTTCACTGTGCCACGGGGGCTGATGGAGCATGGGCACTGCTGTGGCATCATCTTGTGCATGCAGGGATATGTGCGTGCTGGGGCAAATCCTCATCATGGCGAATTCATTGGTTTCCTCTTTGTGTGGACAGAGATATTACCATTGGTACAGCCCCTGGGTTTCCCAGAATGCTGGGGCATGTTGGCCGTGTTCCTCCCATTTTTGTATTTCCCAAGAGTGTATTTACCAGGCTGTGCACACATTGGATACGGTGGCCATTCTGCTGATGTACAGGCAGCATATCTCCTCCAGTCCTGGCATGATATGAGCGTAGGATTGATGTGCCCAGCGCTCCACGGCTCTGCATTGTAGTTTAGAACAAGAACAAGGAGATAATTTTAAAACTGCCCAGTGAAACATAAGGGTATGAACAGCAGGAATGGGTTTAGCTAGGCTATCGAGAAACATGCGGCTGCTCTTAAAATATGAAACAACACAGGGGGGTCATTCGCATACTCTGGGACAGGCTTCTCCTTTGCGTCACTGGGAATTTTAAAATAAATCTCAAATATAGAATTGGATTTAGAATATTTCATCATAACAGGTAGAGCTGTGAGTTCAAATACTTTTGGAACCGGGAGATTTCAACAGCTATATATTTTATGTTATACATTGTCCAGCTAGTTTTGCACCCAGTATTCTTTCCCCACTTTCAGTCCACAAAGAAAGGGGGAAAACATTTAACAGCTGTATTTAATTTATAAGCAGCTACGTGAAAGCGTTCCTGAGCTAAGGATGAAGAGGTCATCATCAAATGGGCCAATCAAAGATCAGATGTGACAAAAGAGCAGATCAGCCTCCCAAGACGCACGAGGTACCAGGTTTCCTTGTCCATTAATCAATGATAATCCAGAATTACAATCCTTCATTATTTGCAAAGTCTCTTATATACAAGCAGTTTATAATCACCCATGTAATGTAAGGCAGTAATTTTATCAAGGGATTCTGGTGACACTATAAACCACCACATATATGGAGACTGAGAAATCAGAGCTGAGATTTGTTGGGATTAAGCTATTGACTCTACCGTGTTTCTCCAAAAATAAGACACCGTCTTATATTTATTTTTCCTCAAAAAAAACACGGTGGCTTATTTTCAGGGGATGTCTTTTTTTAATTAAGTATGGTACAGTTAAACTGCCTATCACTATGGCTTATTTTCGGGGTATGGCTTATTTTCGGGGTATGGTCTATTTTCGGAGAAACACGGTAGTTAAAAAACAGATTTTGTATTTTCTGTCTTCCCCCCTAGATATTAGCTTTGTCAATATTATTCCCACTGTTGAATAAAATGGAGAAATGTACTAAAAATGGAGAAATGCCTGCCACTGCTTTCACACACACACACACACACACACACACACACACACACACACACACACTGACTGTATGTGAATTATTGCAAAATTGCTTTGTGGTGCTTCATAAGAAAATAACATAAACTATTAAGTTCATTCTCTGATTCGCTAACAACAACAACAACAACAGCAACAACAACAACAGAGATTATGTAGGTGTGTCGATTTTGTATCCTGATGAGTTGCTGTATAATGATGAGTGCAATTTGAGTGGGGCTGAAACAAGTCCATATTTTCTGATTATATAAAGCATGAACACCATGAGTGTAATTCATCCTTCACCAACCTAGTGCCCTCCAGATGTATTGAACTACAACTCCCATCAGCCCCAGTCAGTGCAGCTTATACATAACTATGTTCTCTAGGGGTGTTAAGCAGCCTATTCTCTCTGACTTTATCTAATCTACACTACATTGTTTGTTTCATGCAGATCTACTTCCCCAACTTGCTTCTTCCCGATCCGATATCTTATTTCCTTCCTCCTCCTATGGCATTCTGGTCACGCCCCTTTCAAATACTGGACTCAGCTATACAACTGCAAATAAAACACTTTTAAGTGTGTTTTAAATGCATTATACAATGTGACACTAGATGGTGAAAAACTCAATGTATTTTTAAAAACACTTTTTTAAAAAGCATTTTCAGAACGGTTTTTTATATGTGTGTAGATTCCACCACTGTCTGTTAAATTTATATGAAGAAGAGCTCATCAAACAGGCATGTCAAAAATATTCTACAGATGTTTTCACGGTTGAGGGAAATGTAAATGTTAACAGTTATGAAATGGTGAAGCAGCTGACTTAATCTCAACTGTAGTATACAAGGTTATTAACCCCTGATATCAGCCAGCTATTCCACCCTCCAGTTTAAAAAAATGCCATAAAATGCTACTGTATATAGAAAGCAGGAGGTACCTTAATTTGGCAATCCAGGAAGGGAACTGAGGAAAGATTGGGGTATATTGGGCTATGGAAGATGACATGGAGCTGCTACCACCTGTGCAACTTAAAACACTGGTGCATATAACACGCTCATTTCCCAAGTCTGAGGACAGCATAGTCAGAAATTAGGGGGATGCGAGATCAGAGGAGCTCTCTTTGACTGACTGCCGTTGCAGACACTGGCCTGGGCTGAGTCCCAGGGGAAGAGGTTTCTCCTCCAGGCAGGCCAGTCACTGCTCCGCAAGAAGACAGAAACTGACAAGAGATGGAGCATCTGTGCCTTACAGTTGACAAGCATGGACAGCAAAGGGTGCCTTTGTTCATATAAGGTACTAGCGAGAAGGATGGGGACTGATCACTCCAATGTGCTGCTTGTCAGCCTCTATAAAAATTTCTACCTCTTGGTTGGTATAATTTTGTGCCAGTTCTACTCTGTGTGAATGGATCGACGAGCACCTGTGATTACTCTGAACTGGGATTGGCCCTCCTTGCCCATTTATTTATTAATTTATTGGCAAGGTGGAGAAATAATGCAATGATATGTGTAGCAATATTATTTTATTTATTTTGTTTACTGCATTTATATACCACCCTATACTCGGAGGTCTGGGGGGGTAGGGTTCACAGAAAAGATCACAATATATAAAATATAAAATAAAAACAAGAACCCAATAACACACACACACCCTGAAAAGAGCCACATTTTAAAAGGGTATAGGATGTCGATCAGGTCAACCAAAGGCCTGGTTAAAAAGGAATATTTTTACCTGGTGCCTAAAGGTGTATAATGAAGGTGCCAGGTGAACTTCCCTGGGGAGAGCATTCCACAGATGGGGAGCCACTGCAGAGAAGGCCCGTTCTCGTGTTGCCACCCTCCGGACCTCTCGAGGAGGAGGCACACGAAGGAGGCTCAGGAGATGATCTCAGGGTCCGGGTAGGTTCATATGGAAAGAGGCGGTCCTTGAGGTTTTGCGGTCCTGAGCCATTAAGTAAGGTCCTGAGCCCATATGTAAGGTTTATGAGAATAATGTATCATATAGGCAGCCATAATTCCTGCTGTTACCGGTATTAAAATGCTATTGGGGTACAGATAGGAAAAGGGACAGCGGCACATCTACTGTAGAAACCTTGGCTTTTGGAACCCCTTAGGATAGTAGTTCAAGGTTAGTGCAACATCTCACAGGTTGTAGTTTTACATGCTGGGCTGTGTGAATTTTGCTCCAAGGAACCATGATGCATGCTTCCGTCATGCCCCCACTGGTGCTTTCTTGTCCACATAGTTAAACTATGGAATTATTTGCTACAAGACATGGTGATGGAGGAGTGAAAGCCACCAACTTAGATGGCTTTAGATTAGACAAATTCATGGAGGATAAAGCTGTCAACAGCTACTATTTGCTATGGCTCTATACCACTACCAGGATCAAGAGATAGCACACCTTTGAACACGTTACTGGGGAACATAGTAAGCGGGAGAGGGCCCATGTGTCCTGCTTGTGGGCATCTTATACACATCTGGTGGGCCATTGTGGAAAATAGGATGCTTCCTAGATAGTACTTTAGCCTGATCTAGCAAGGTTCTGATCTCCGAGAGTCCATTGTAGACTGCTTGCTATTGTTCTCTAGTCCCACTATACAGTATTGCAAACACCAGTCTCTTACACACCCATAGTCTTCAGCTTGCCACCATCATGGGCATAAACTTAACCCATCATTTTCCTTCTGGGGTGACCAGATACTCTACTTTTAATCATAGCAGGCATCAGTATTCAGCATATTTGGGCAGTTGCCAGGGCCCATTGGTGCTGCCTTGGCCCCCCACCAGAGTGGATCTTTGGCTGCTTGCATATCTGATGGTAGCAACTGAGAAGCTGCCCTCCATTCTGAATGTTGCTGACAGTTGTGATTATGATTGAATGCTGTCAACATTATGCACTTAACACTGTAAAGCTGAAAGAATGAGGCAGATACAGCTGCACACAATATGAACATGAAATACTTCTTTCATAACAGGCTTGAAGAGGCATTGTCATTTTTCATTTAACTTAGGCCGCAGATGTCCTGTTCAGTGAAACAGCTCTAAACACCGGTTTTGTCTGGTGACTGTCATCTGATGATGTATCCAAATTGGATTCCTGGCTGTCTTTATTTCTCCAATCTTCTGATAGAAGATCAAAAGTAATATTTAAGAATTTGTATAACCACATCCGACTACAAAGTGATTCATGGCAAGCTCTTGTAAATCTTTTGCCACTGAAACTGAAATGCATAACATTTTTTGGTCATCTCTTTTGAGGTGGGAATGAAAGAACAGATTGTTGCCAATCTGGAACGAGACGGACCTCTAACAATGCAGCTGTTGGCCAGCCCCAGATTAAGAAAGCCAAACCGAGGGCTGCCCCAAAGCAAAGGACAAGACGGTGCCCTCCCCTTCTTGCATGCCCCTCAAAATCTGCTCCGGAGAATCTCCCACCCCTCCAGTGCTGATAGGGTCTTGGGGTGGGGTGGCTAGAAGAGATAGGAGGAGAAAAGCAAGCTCCGTCACATACACTGAAATCTTCTGGTCCCTGCAGAGCTACAGTGTTGGCCACTGGGAGCAGGTGGTGCTGTGGTCGACTCTAAACCACTGAGCCTCTTGGGCTTGCCAATCAGAAGGTTGGTAGTTCAAATCCGCATGATGGGGTGAGCTCTCATTGCTCTGCCCAGCTTCTGCCAACCTAGCAGTTCGAAAGCATACCAGTGCAAGTAGGTAAATACATAGGTGCCGCTGCAGCAGGAAGGTAAACAGCATTTTTGTGCACTCTGGCTTTCATCACAGGATTCCATTGCACCAGAAGCGCTGGCCACGTGACCCAGAAAGCTGTCTGTGGACAAACGCCGACTCCCTAGTCCTGAAAAGCGAGGTGAGTGCCGCACCCCATAGTTGCCTTTGGCTAGACTTAACCGTCCAGGGATCCTTTACCTACCTTTACCTTTACCACAAAGTTGGCCCTTTGTTTCCTGTGAACAAATAAGTTGATGTTGCAGGAAGGTGAGTTTTCTATCTGCATTGACCGAGGCTCACAAAACTGGATCACCCGCTCTTTTCATCCTTAAGCCATAAAAGGATATGAAGCGCACTCATTACTCTGGAACGGCTGACACCTCCCCTGACATTAAGCACAAAGGTTCTTCCTACTCCCAACAAATCAAAGACATCAGGGATTTCACCCCCTCTCCCTACAGCAGCTTTTCTTCTCACATCTGCTTTGTCTGCTAAGTTTCTGACTCTTTTCTCCATGCACACACTCCACATGTGTCATTCCTTTGCCTCCCGCATCAGGGTTATTTTTGCTATAACAACTCAGGAATAAGGAAGGACAGAATGACCAATAGGACTTGATTGAATGGGGATGGGCAAAGGGTGACCAACCTCCTTAAATTTTGTGTTGCAGCTCTGTATCCCACAAGACCTTGGAGGGATACCACATCAGTGGCATTGTGGGAAATTGTGCTTGCTGCATTATTGTTGTCATCCTTGTTTTAGCTCAGGCATAGGCAACCTTGGCTCTCCAGATGTTTTGGAACTACAACTCCCATGATCCCTGACTACTTGCCCTGTTAGCTAGGGATCATGGGGGTTGTAGTTCCAAAACATCTGGAGAGCCAAGGTTGCCTATGCCTGTTTTAGCTGATTGGTTGCATTGATCATTTTATTTATTATCTTATTATTGTTTCAATATGAATATGGCAAACCACCCTGTGATCCTGATGGATGAAGAGCAATCTACTGATATAGTAAATACAGTATATGACTTCATTTGGGGACTTTTGCTTTACTTCTCTGGGAGGGTTGGGGCTAGAGATAATAATAATAATAATAATAATAATAATAATAATAATAATAATAATAATAATAATTTATTTTTTATACCCCGCCCATCTGGCCGGGTTCCCCCAGCCACTCTGGGCGGCATCCAACAAAACATTAAAATACAGAAATCCATCAAACATTAAAAGCTTCCCTAAACAGGGCTGCCTTAAGATGCCTTCTAAAGGTCTGGTAATTGTTATTCTCTTTGACCTCTGGTGGGAGGGTATTCCACAGGGTGGGCGCCACTACCGAGAAGGCCCTCTGCCTGGTTCCCTGTAACTTGGCTTCTCGTAGCGAGGGAACCGCCAGAAGGCCCTCGGCGCTAGATCTCAGTGTCCGGGCAGAACGATGGAGCAGGAGACGCTCCTTCAGGTATACTGGACCGAGAGAGTGGTCACACCTCAAATACAGATGTCCCTCCCCCACGTATGTGGTGGTTACATTCTGGGGGGCACATATAAAGTGGGGAGCACCATCTAAAAAGCCTCTAAACATCCATTTTCCCCCTGCTCTCTACCTGCTCCTCCTCCTCCTGCTGCTGCTGCTGCTGCTGCTGCTGCTGCATTATTACCCTGCACACCAGCTGTTAGCATACCTGCCAAGTGCTGGACGGAAAAATCTGGGATCGGCAGTGAAATATACAGGTAGCAGATTCACTTCTGCCAGCCGCCTGATTGGCTGCTCCAGCAGGCCAATCAGGTTGCGGATTCACTTCCACCTGGAGTTGGATTGGGTAGCTCCCGCTGATTCTGAATCCTATTGTTCTAGGATTCAGCTCAGTACATAACACCCCTCCCCTCTAAGTTCCAGTCCTGCCCGGGAAGTTGCATTCATAGTCCCCAAGGTCTGCTGGCCGCCTCCGTGTGCGTTGTGGCCTGGGGTGTTCCTTGGTCAGGGGTTCTGGTTCTGGCTCGTGTTCCGAGGCTGCTGGCTGTGCCGGGGCTGTCTGGTCTGGCGCCACTGAACCACTAGGTTGTGACTCTGGTTCCGGTGTCCTTCCAGCCTCGGGGCGCCCCTCTGTGCCTACTGCTTCTGCTTCCCCTGCCCACCCCTCTCGCTCTACAGGCCTCACTGCCCTGCTGTCCCCTTGGGACCCCTCTGTCCCGCTCTCCTCCCGGGTTCCTCCTGGGAATCGTCGCCGTAGCTGGTCGCAGTGGCGGCGCCAACATTGCCCCCCTTCTGTTAGTACCTCGTACGACACGGGACCGGTCACCTTGGTGACTGTGGCGGGTACCCATGCTGGGCCTGCCCCAAAATTCTTTGCATACACTGGGTCCTGGGCCACAAATGTCCGGGGGTTCCTGCCTTTCCCCACCACTACCTCATCCTGAGCTCTGTCGGGGTGAAGTCGGTCCAGTCTAGTTGCAAGGCGCCGGCCCATGAGTAGTTCAGCTGGGCTCCGGCCCGTCGTTGTGCTTGGGGTGCTGTGCTGTGCTAGAAGAAATGCGGCAAGGCGGTATTCCCAGTCCCCTTGTGTTATGCGGCGGAGGCTGTCCTTGGTGGTCCGCACCATGCGCTCCGCTTGGCCATTGGTGGCAGGGTGGAATGGTGCTGAGCGGATGTGGCAGATGGCGTTCTGCGCTGTGAAGGTCTGGAACTCCTCTGACGTGAATGCGGTTCCATTGTCCGAGACGAGGGTGTCAGGGAGCCCGTGGGTTGCAAACAGCTTACGTAGTACCCGGATGGCTGCTGCCGTAGAAGTGGACGGTACCAGTGCGACCTCCAGCCATTTGGTGTAGGAATCCACCACTATGAAGAATGTTTTTCCCTGGAAGGGGCCAGCGAAATCCACGTGCAAGCGTGACCATGGATGTCGGGCGGACTCCCAGGGCTGGACTGGGGCCCTTGGGGGATCCGGGCGGGATTCTTGGCAGGTCTGGCAGTGTTGGACCCAGGCCTCTATCTCTCTGTCAATCCCCGGCCACCACACATAACTCCTGGCAAGGGCCTTCATCCTCACTACCCCTGGGTGTGTCTCGTGTAGGGCTGTGAGGACCCTTTTGCGGAGGGGCTGGGGAACAACAACCCTGCTTCCCCATAACAGGCACCCCTTGTGGGCCGACAGTTCATGTTTGCGGTTTGTGTAGCCAGCGAATTCTGGCCCGGGGCTGCTGCTGGGCCATCCTCGCCACACCCAGTCCAGGACCCGGGAGATGACCCTATCTTTTGTGGAATGGTGCGCAACTTCTTGTGCCTGAATGGGTCGGTCGGGAAGCAGCTCCAGGGTCATAACCTCTTGCGCAGGCGCTGGGTCGGGGCCTGTTTCTGGTAGTGGTAGCCTGCTGAGTGCGTCTGCGTGGCCCATCGCCTTCCCAGGGCGGTGGATTAGTGCATACTGGTAGCCGGCAAGGAAAATTGACCACCTGAGGACACGTGGAGACAACACTTGGGGGGTCTGCTTCTCGGGGGCAAACAGGCCAAGCAACGGCTTGTGGTCAGTCACTATGGTAAAGGGCCGCCCGTACAAGAAATCATGGAATTTTTTTACGCCCTTCACGATTGCCAGACCCTCCTTGTCAATCTGTGAGTAGTTTCGTTCGGCTGCAGCAAGCGTCTGGGAGAAGTATGCCACCGGCACCTCTCTTCCATCCGGGAGTTGGTGTCCCAGGACAGCGCCGATGCCATAGGGAGAGGCGTCGCATGCCAGCACCACTGGCAGCCTCTCGTCGAAGTGTGCCAAGACCGAGTTTGAGACGAGCAAGTCCTTGACTGCCTGGAATGCGGCCCTTTGTCGCTGGCCCCACACCCAAGGGGCCCTTTTATCTAGGAGTCTGTGTAGGGGCTCCGCTACCGCTGCCTTATGGGGAAGGAAGGCATGGTAAAAGTTCAATAGTCCCAAGAATGACTGAAGTTCGGGCTTGCTCTTGGGCGCTGGGGCCTCACAAATGGCCCGTACCTTGTCACCGGTTGGATGGACCCCTTTTGCGTCCACCTTAAATCCCAGAAAGTCCACCTGCGGCACTCCCAGTAAACACTTTTCCCGCTTCACCTTGAGGCCCGCCGTCTGGAAACGGTGCAGGACGGAGCGGAGGCGGTCCTCAAATTCCTCTGGTGTGGGCCCGGCGATCAGTACATCATCGAAGAAGGGGGTGACGCCAGGAATCCCTTTAAGGAGAGAGTCCATTAGATTCTGGAATATGCCTGGTGCCACGCTAACGCCAAATTGCAGCCGCTTTACTCTGAATGCCCCTCTGTGCGTCACAATCGTCTGAGCCTCTGCTGTGGCTTCGTCCACAGGCAACTGTTGATACGCTTGGGCCAAGTCCAGTTTGCCAAAGATTTTTGACCCAGCCAGGGTGGCGAGGACATGGCTGACCACTGGCACTGGGTATGCATGGGCCGTGAGAGCCTTGTTTATGGTGCATTTGTAGTCTGCACAGATGCGGACCGAACCGTTAGGCTTGACGGGTGTGACAATTGGAGTTTCCCAGGGGGCGTTGGGCACCGGCTCCAGCACTCCTTGCTCCACGAGCCGGTCCAATTCCTCGTCTATGCGGGGTTTCAGGGCGAACGGCGGTTCACCCCGGTAACGGCTAGCCCCAGAGGTCCAAACCATGCCAGTCCCAGTAAGCTAACGTAGGGGCCCTTAACTACCAGCAAGTCCAATTGTTGCTTTCGCCCTCGATATTGCACCCTGAAGGTCCCCACCCCCATTGTAGGGACCTTACGTTTCTGGAAGTCCCGGAGGGTGAATGGGGCCGGCCTTAGTTTGGGACCCCCATTAGGGCACAGTTCCCTTAATGTTCGGGCCGAGATTATGGATAGAGTTGAACCCGTGTCCAGCTCCATGCGGCATGGGGCTCCCTCTATCTGTACCTCTATATAAATTTTCTCTGTGCTGGGATGGGGCAACTGGAATACCTGGTAGTCCGTGATCTCCGTCGAGTTGCCTTGGTGCATGGTGCCGTGTGACCTGGGGCTCCTGGGTCGGTCATCTGATGCTTGTCGACGGGTGAGTCGAGCCCGACACACCCGGGCGATGTGTCCCAATTTTCTGCACTGCCTGCACTCTGCGTTGCGGAAACGACAGGTCCTCCTCTCGTGGTTCTCCCCGCAGCTTGCACAGTTCCCTCCTTCTCGTCGAGGCTGCTGTGGTGTGTGTGCTGCTTGAGTGCGCCGCTGTACTCGGTGTACTTCCTCCCTGTCAGATTCGGATTCGTCGGTGAGGTCTTCGTGGTAGACCCTCGGTTGGGATGGCGGGGCCGGTCGTGCCTCTTGCGTTGACCTCTCGGCGGCTTCGGTTGCCAGGGCTTCCTCCAGAGCAATCTGGAACGTGAGGTCTTTTTTGGCGTAGAGGCGTCGTTGCAACATCTCGTCCCTCAGGCCACCGACGAGGCGGTCACGAAGCATGTTCTCCAACTCTGAGAAGTTGCATAACCGGGCGGCTTGGCGGAGGGAGGTCACAAACCCAGTTATGGTTTCCCCCGGGGCTTGCCGCTTTGCGTAGAAGGCATTTCGGCAAGCTACCACCGAGGGCTGTGGTGAAAAGTGCTCCTTCAGCCGTTCCATTATTGTTTTGTAAGAGACGGTAGCGACATCTCTAGGTGCAAGGAGAGCCCGGGCGATTTCAAACGTCTCCTCTCCACAGACGCTGAAGAATGTCGCCCTCTTCATGGCATCGTTGGTGACTTCTTTCGCTTGCAGGAGGAAGTTGAAACGGGCGGCGTACCCTTCCCAGTCTCCTGATGCTGGTTTGAATGGCAAGAAGCTGCTGTCGGTTGCCATTCTGGGTTCCTTGGGTCCTGGAGCTGAAGCCTGGATGCACGGTGCGATGCAGCGGTGCAGCAGGTGGCGGTGCTGCGGTGCAGTGCGTGGTGGCGGTCAGCTCAGCAGGATCCCACCTTCGTCGCCAGTGAAATATACTCGGAGTCGAGAGTGAATTTCATGCTCTTTATTCAGCTCATATTCATCAAGGAGAAGAAGAGAAGACGAATGGCTCTTTTCCCAAAACCATCTGCTTATATACATTATTTACACAATGGGCCTTGCGTGATTGGCTACTTCAGGGCTACACCTGTGGGCCAATTATATTGTGGATTGACTTCTGCCTGCAGCCTGATTGGCTGCTCCTACAGGCCAATCAGGTAGCAGATTCACTTCTGCCAGCCGCCTGATTGGCTGCTCCAGCAGGCCAATCAGGTTGCGGATTCACTTCCACCTGGAGTTGGATTGGGTAGCTCCCGCTGATTCTGAATCCTATTGTTCTAGGATTCAGCTCAGTACATAACAGGCAGCCCATGACACCAGAAGTTGCGTAGACGCAACTTCCAGTGGCACTTTGCCCTTCTATGGGCACCAGAAAATGGCGGTGCCAGAAGTTGCGTCTACGCGTTTCCGGTGCCATTTTCTGATGTCCATAGAAGGGCAAAGCGGCACCAGAAAAATGGCTGCCGGCAGAAGCGGATTTAAGGGAGAATAACGGGATAAAAACCTATAGGGGAGACCGCTGGGAAACGGTAGGAAAAAAGGCGGTTTCCCGGTGAAAACGGGATACTTGTCAGCTATGGCTGTTAGGCAGGGAGGCTGAGCAGCCTAAACAAAGCCCTGCTGTGCTTCCAATCTCTTTGCCCATACTGACATCCTCTTCATGCTCTGAGGAGGGTCTCCTCATGAGCCATAAGGACTCTCCAGCTCTTTCTCTCCATTTCCTAGTATGATTCTATTTATTTTCTGGTGCTGCAAGTACACACAGTTGTGCACAAGTCAGTCGCACACAGGGTGTGTGGGGTGTGTGCCTCTACCACAAATCCAGGAAGGAGGATCCATATGTAGAAGGAAGCTTGTACATGCACAGATGATGCAGATATGCAACTGAATCAGCCGGACGATGCATCTTCAGATGCCAGTGAATATAAGCATCACAATCCAGGGTTACTGGTTGCTGCATGAGACTAATTGCATGTGACTAGGGCTGGATCGGGGTCAGAGACTTTAACATGCAAAATACATCAATTCAGTAGCATGGCTAGGTAATTTTAGACCCTGGATTTAAGGGTCTTATGGGGGGGGAGGGGAATGCTCTAGGCAGCCATGTGTATTATTTCATTTGTAAAGCATACAAAATATATCTCTTCCCCACTTCCCACTGTGATTCCATGCTTTATACTACTGCTTCTGTATTCTTGATACGTTAGACAACAAACAAACAAACAAACAAGCAGTTTGCCAGCCTTGATTTCGATAAAAGGAATGAGCACGTGCAATTTTGCATGTTAAACTCACTTCAATCATAGCATCACCGGGACTGCACGGATAAGATGGAGTTTACTTCTGCTGCCCTGATGCTGAACACATTTACGTGGGGATAAGGACTCCTTGGTTGTAGAAGAGGAAAATCTATCCTTAGAGTGAAAATAATAATTAAAAAATGAGCATCTTTAACCCAGTGCATGTGTGGACAGCTGCCCCCTGGCTATATAACATGACTTTAAAAATAAGAGGAAAGAAAGGATGCTGTGGCACCCCAGTAGAAACCTGGAATGCCTGTTTGACACTGTAGTCCGTCACCAGTTGCTCTCTGGGTGATCGTGGGGTGGGTGAGGGGCCTCCCAAAGTCCATCTCTAGTTGCAGCACCATGTTCCTTTTTAAAATATGTGTGGAGCTCCAGGGGAGGGCACTTCTCTTTCTAGTTGGTCATTATGTTGATTTTGCTGGATGACATATTTTACTGCTGAAGCCTTTTTGGGCTGCCATTTTATGGAGTCTGTTCTACAGATTTTTGCACATATTTATTATTGTTATAGATCTGGGGAGACCCCTCCCCCAAACCGTAATTAATAAATGGTAGGATGTTGATGATTTGGAATATGAAGGGAGAAATACAAGCTGCAGAGGAATTCCTGAGCTCGCCTGTGCAAAACAACCTGGCCAAGCAAGGGCCATTAAGAAAAAATACAGGGCCATTGAGATGCAATGCAAGAGAATTGTCCTTCCCCCTCACCCAGAGGTTTGAACAGAGACTGGGGAGTTGGAAGGTTGGGTGTAAGACGACAGGGAGACAGAGTTGTAGCAGTGCTTTGGGAAGGAGGAAGAATGAAGACTGGGATCCATTTTGGGCAGGCTGGCTGAAGGCTGGCTGGGAGAGATGCCTTGGACTGCAGGGCTGCACTGCTGTGGGGGACAAGCCCCACTTGAAACAAGCATGCTGTGAGATCTGGACGCCCTCCATGCGGACTGAAGGGGTAAATAGGTCAATAAACCGTATTTCTTAAAGCTATGGTAGTCTCCGCCATGTCTCAGTTCTCTAAAGGAACATAGACCTTGGGTGAGTGACCGGAAGCCTGTCAAGTTCTCTCTTTTTTAAAGGGAAATTCCCTTATGCTGAATAGGCTTCCTCGCGAGAAAAGGGAAAACTTGACAGCTATGTTATAGTGTAATATTTATTTATTTATTTATTTATACCCCGCCCATCTGGCTGGGATTCCCAAGCCACTCTGGGCGGCTTCCAACAAAATATTAAAATACAATAATTAATCAAATATTAAAAGCTTCCCTAAACAGGGCTGCCCTCAGGTGTCTTCTAAAAGTCAGATAGTTGTTTATTTCTTTGACATTTATGGTTTTATGTTATGTGTTATGTTTTCAAGGTTTACAAGTCACTTAGATTCCTTACGTTTCAAGCGATTAATAAAGTATTATTATAATAAAGATAATAATAATTGTTGTTGTCACTGTTGTTATTACATTATTGAAGATGTTTCCTCTCGCTTGCTTCTTTGCCGATCTTCCAATGGTTTTTTCTGTTTTTGTTTTGCTTCTTTTGGCCTGGAATTTTGGAAGAACAGACAGCAAAATGAACTAGACGAGGTTATGTGCAGGGTCTCATTCAAGGATATGTTGGCACAATGCCCAGCCATCTTCCATGGCTTGGCAAGTGTCTCTGCTTTCACCGCATTGTTAAAAAGAGGCATTTGCAGCATAGGTAGGGGCGCTTCAGCTGCACAACTACATTTGCCTTGACCCAAATAATAAATTGCTTCCAAACAGGTCAGAGCTAATCAAAGGAAGGCTGCCGTGACATGTTAACATGCTCATTTAGTAGAGAGAAACTGTCGGCTGTTTAATGGTTTTATGCTTCTAACAGAGATCAGGAAATAGAATTTGTTACACTCCTAATTTTATCCATTTTCATTAGCCAGGTAGCGATTTTTCTCCCTTCTCCCCTTATACATTTCTCCCACCCAGTGTCTTTAAGTGGACCAGCATGCGACTCACCCCCTTGCTGTGTTTTCCCAGCATTATTCTCTGTGTAAGCCTAGAAATATGTTTCAAATAAAACATAAGCAATAGGCACACAAGCTCAGCTCTGGAAAGGGAACTGTATTTTTATGTGGGGCTTGGTTGCCCTTCTTTCTGTAGCTGTACTAGTGCTTCACCAGAGCAGCAACTGGGAGAAAGAATTCATGTCTTGTGGAAATAATAATGGTGTTGCATAGGAGAGGGCCTCTTACCACAGCATTCTTTTCTGAGGCAGAAACCCCTCGCCTGCCGGTCTGGAGACTGGACTCCACAGCCACATGGATGCCATAGAGATTCCTTGGAGCCACCCTTTCCTTGCTGCTGCTATTAGCACGTTATTGAAATGTTTCTTTGTTTTATCAATGCACGGACTATCCCTTGTCACTCCTCCCTGTTCCTGTCTGTTTATCTCCCCTCTTTTCCACTCTCCATTTACATATACATAGGAGCACACTTGCATATTTTTTTAAAAAAGAAAGGGGGGGGGAGAAAAGAGAGCAAAAAAACAATGCATATAAATGAATTGTGTGTTGTATGGCAGGCTCCTGAACATAGCTGTCAAGTTCTCCCTTTTTAAAGGGAAATGCCCTTACGCTGAATAGGCTTCCTCGCGAGAAAAGGGAAAACTTGACAGCTATGCTCCTGAAATGCACACCATTTGCTTCCTCCTCTGATGTGGGGTAATTGTGGAGAGATCCAAGAGCCCACCTATTAAAATATTCCAAATCTGAGCTTTTGTGATATGGACACCCTACCTGAAAATACGCTTCCAGATGGGGGTTTTATATCACAAACAGGCATTCTGTTTTATCAGTCCTGGATGTTGTCATTTCGCCATTTGCTGCTCATCATCAGCGGACACAGCTTGAATGAACCCAGGCTGTGTTTTATTTTGCTCCTCCCCTTCATCACACACACACGCACACACACACACACACACACACACACACACACACACCCTCCACTACCTTTTTACCATTCTGGGCATACGCACAAGTATTTAAAACATGCGCTCACATTTTCGAAAACACCAGAAATACACAATAAGGCACAATAAGGCACCAGAAATACACAATAAGGCAGAACCAACCATTACCAGTACTTAGGTATTACATTTCACAATATGCAAAAAATAAATAAATGGAGGTTTGTGCCTGGGGTGGGTGGGAGCAAGAGATGTTTTCATTTTGTTTTTTTAGTACTGGGGTTTTGCACAAAAGGGACATTGAGCTATGTAGACACACTTTAATTTTACGTGGGTGGGACTGGGAGGAGTGTGGCAATACATATATATAAAAACCTTAAGGGTACTCCCTAGCACCCCCATACCCATTAGCTGCACAACCATGCATTATTCCCCCTGCCCCAAATGCTGCTACAATGACATGCGAACATGAGGCTAAGAAGGTGCAACTACATAATTGTTGTTGCGTCCCCTGTGCTGCCAGTGCCCAGTGCAGCCGAACCAGTCATGCTACCCTAAAACTGCCTCTGATGGCTGGATGCATGGAAAAAGTAGCTTCCTTTCCATGCTGGATGCCCCTTCGCTCAAAGTAGAAAGTCAAATGTGTACAGGCAAAGCTGATCACATAATGATCTTTGTTAACCATGTGGACTGGCAAGGAGCAATATAGGCTTGTATGTTCTGTAGACATCTGAAGGCAGCCCTGTATTGGGAAGCTTTTAATGTCTGGTGTTTTGTTGTGTTCTTTTATATTCTCTTGGAAACTGCCCAGAGTGGCTGGGGCAACCCAGTCAGATGGGAAGGGTATAAGTAAGAAGAAGTAGTAGTAGTAGTAGTAGTAGTAGTACAGTGGTACCTTGGTTTGTGACCACAATCCATTCCGTGGAGGTGTTCGCTCGCCGAAGGCACGCAGCACGCTTCTGCGCACGCACAAACTGCGCAGATCGCTTCTGCACATCCGACGCTGCGGAACCCAGATGTAAACACTTCCGGGGCCACGCCGTTCGCTCG
The DNA here is from genome assembly GCF_963506605.1 of Zootoca vivipara. Taxonomy (NCBI): domain Eukaryota; kingdom Metazoa; phylum Chordata; class Lepidosauria; order Squamata; family Lacertidae; genus Zootoca; species Zootoca vivipara. Next base: position 29,002,067 of record NC_083276.1, read on the forward strand.
CCGAAGCGTTCGTAAACGGAGGTAGTCGTAAACCGAGGTTCCACTGTAGTAGTATACACTCCAGCCCAGCCTCTCTGCCCAGCCCATCCTATTTCCTACATTAGAGCCATGTGTCTGTTCTCTAAGGCCATTCTTATGACTGAATTGCCACAGGGCAATTTCTCCCCCGGGCTATAAAATTATTAAATCCAGGGTTTTGTGTTGTTGTTTTTTTGCAATAAGTGTGCATTTGTTATTACTCATTCGTTCAACAGAGTCCACAGGTTGCACTTCTCTTGGGTGGATATAACATTTCCCAAACGCTAAGTGGTTTGTGATGAGGAAAATATTACCTCTTCCTTGCACACATCCTTGTACCTGTCGTATGAAATGGGGTTGTAGGAATGCCATGGGCGCTGACTGGCTAGTCCCTCTGTTTTTAGTTTAATTGTAATTTTCTTCCATAACCACTGAAGCAGCAAAGAGAGATATACTTGGAAGCCATGCACTCTTTATTTCTTTTGCTAGAGCACATATGAAGCTATGTTCTAAAGAAATGTGCATTTGCGTGTTTAATTATTGTGTATTTTAATAATGTTGTGTAATTGGCTTTTATATTTCATAAACAACTTAGATGCCTATTTTGGCATTTGACGGTATATAAATTTAACAGCAACAATAATTCCCTTGATCCCTTGACCTGTTTTAATCACTGTGCTTTAATGGGATTGTTTTCCTGCATATTTTAACTATGGGCATCTATGTTTTAATGTTTTAAGTTGATTCTTTTATTGTGTATTTTTAATTAGGATGTATTTAAATAATGTTGTGTAATTGGTTGTTATATTTTGCAAACTGCTTAGAAGTCTGTTTGGGCATTTAATGGTCTATACTAAACAACTACTTCTACGACTCCTAATGTGAGGATTTCCCTCTGTTCCATCCAGTCTCTGAATCTTTTCAATGTAGCTGAGACATTGCACTAATATTGCCTGACTGGATTGAGGCTTGAAAGTGTTCCAGCGGGGGCCATTTTGTCTGATTGCACAGAAAGACCCCAAGAATAGGACTTGGGTGATTTTATTTTCTGAGATACAGGAGTTACAATGCTGTAGCTTCACTGAGTGCCTAGCATTGCACTCAGTAAGTTTTACACTCTCTCTCTCTCCTGGGCATTTTAGGTCAGGTGACCAGAGCGAACAATTTGCTTGAGACTGCCTGCCAAATTGCTCAATATCAGTGCGTTCACAGTGTCCTTAAAAACCTGTTTCAATGCAGGAAGGGTAATTCAGTCTCAGGTATAACTAGTTCAAGTCAACCTGATCTCAAAGCAATGACGACAAGAGCGAGACCTGGTGTCCAGACTCTGAGGAGCTAAGCAGGCGCACACCTTCCCAATAAGGCGGCCATAAGCAAAACACAAAGGTGGCTACGGAAGCATCAAATTCCTAATCCTTGGAGACAGAATAAGCGACTTCCTATAATATTATTGGCACTGTTCTTTTAAGGAACTGATCCAAACTAAAGAGGACTTTCTGTGCAATGGGGCACAGGAGCTCTAAAAAAGACAAGGAAAGGGGAGGGGTGGGCAGAATAACATGTGATGGGGAATATATGAATTCAGATGTCAAACACGGTGTCCTCTGCCAGGGAAGCCCCAAGACTGAAGCCAGTGGAAAACACCATATTCGTTGCCAGGCAACAAGTCATGTTTTCTGATTACGAGGGAATTGAGGAAGAAACGGAGGTAGGTGTTGTCTGGGAAGGAAGCAGGAATTTGGTTTGGAGGAGAAGCAATACTTAAGGACTTGAGGCAGCAAGGACAGGGTGGATTCCCTAGGAGCTCAGTTGAGGTCCTGGAAAGTGAGTGGGGAGGAAGAGGAGGAAAGATGGGAGCTGTTTATTTTATGTATTTGGTCATTCACTCATGAAGGCTAGCAGCACCAACCCTGCCATGTGGGAATTCCTTGCAGACAACCGCAGTGCCTGGAGGCAGATACAGTAGTCAGGTTGTGCATCCACAGCAGTGACCAGAGGAGGAATGACCACTGGGAGGAGCACAGAGAGAAGTGCTGCGGTGCATCTACAGCAGCATGACGCTTTCATCTGCCTCACCTGCAACAAAAGATGTCTCTCCTGTATCGGTCTGAAGATGCTCCTTGAAATGAAGGAGGCAAGGCCAGAGAAATAGCTCATGAAGAGATATGATGGGCACTCTCCTCTGAGGACATGTAATGGTACTGCAACTCTACATTGAGAGTTATGGACAGATCTATTCAGAGCTAGGACGCGGGTGGTGCTGTGGTCTAAACCACTGTGCCTAGGGCTTGCTGATCAGAAGGTCAGCGGTTCGAATCCCCGCGATGGGGTGAGCTCCTGTTTCTTGGTCCCTGCTCCTGTCCACCTAGCAGTTCGAAAGCACATCAAGTGCAAGAAGATAAATAGGTACCACTCCAGTGGGAAGGTAAGCGGCGTTTCCGTGCGCTGCTCTGGTTCGCCAGAAGTGGCTTAGTCATGGTCGCCACATGACCCGGAAGCTGTACGCTGGCTCCCTCGGCCTATAGAGCGAGATGAGCGCCGCAACCCCAGAGTTGTCTGCAACTGGACATAACAGTCAGGGGCCCCTTTACCTTTATTCACAGCTGGTGTAGTTACCCCACAGAGGCTGACGCTGATTAGGGTGCAAGGCCAGACCATCGCATCTCAAGAGACACAGCAGACATCCTTCTGGGCTTATATTGAATGAATTTACCTATCACAGTGCACAGTTTGGGAATGACTTGATTAGATGCACCTAAACCAGTGCCCCAGAGACTCTTCTTCCCCCTTGCACCCTGTGTAAAATCAGACACATGCTCAACCGCGTGTTCAGTACAGACGCAGAGCAGCTATGGTCACTGCTCAAAAGCTAAAAGAGCTTCCAGGCAGGAGCATAATACAGGTTGCAGAAGGCAAAGCAATAGAAAACCTCTGAAAGGCCTTTGTTTGTTTTTATCATCAGACTCTGCTCTCCATGGGCAGACCAGGAAGCTGCGTCCTGCCCTAAGATGCCTTCCTATGCCTCCCTGCCACAAACCTCTCTAGTCATGTGTGCCTCCATTTTATCAAGTTGCCGGGTAACCACATCACAAATGCATTGCCAATGCATAGGAGGGTTTCTTCTGAGAGGGATGACAGACTGCTATTTTTTTAAAAGTTCCACATGTTGGGATCCTCAGAGAGATAAATATTTCAGCTCCTTTTAGCAGAGACTGCTAGGTGGAAAGCCTGCAGGCTTATATATACACCCTAATATCCTCTTGTATGGCACGAACTTCCTCCATTGCTGTATTACCTCACTGTGCCAAAATGCTGATTGCATTTGGAAAGGATATTACCAGGTTCAGTTTATTTTTTTCACTTTGTTTTTTACTGCAAACCTCTAGCGCTATTTCCTGCAGTATGGTGGGGGGGGGGTTAGGGAAGGTTAGCCCCAAATTCTGAATGTTTGCCAGCGAAACCAAATCTTGTTGCTGTTTACAGTAAAACAGCTGTTCTCAGCTTCTCCTACTCCCCGCTCTCTTTCTGCCTGTGATACAGGGATATAGGAGTTCTTCCATACTTAATACTGCATCGTCATAGTAACCACAGAACTGAAATCAGAAGCAGACAGTCTCCTAAATTGCACCTTGCACATACAGTGCCTTTGACTGCTAAAATAGCTCACGCTTCTGATTCTCCCTTGCCATTCTTGCAGCCTAACTGGACACTTGAAAGGCAAGCAGCTCCAAAATCAAGGCAAAGAAAAGGGAGAAGAACAATAATAATATATTGTATGATATGAGATGGTTCACAGAATATGGTTCAGAATGAAAAAATAAGGGAAATACTGGACAAGCCCCTCCTCAATATTCTGTTGTATTTTCAGAAGTGCAGGAAAGGCTTGTCAATATGCATGAAAAGACATGTCTAGCATGAGACATTTGGTAATTTTTATCTGACTTGCCTGGTTGGCTCTGTAATATGTACATGATCTGCCAAACACCACCACCAGCAGAAAGCATTTCTAGAGCTGTCTCTAGGTGCAGCGTGCAGATGTACAAGGCTGGCACACTCAAGAGTAGTGCATGGAGCGAACTCGTAGAGCGGGGAGCAGTGCTCTTCCTTCCACAACTAGGCTGCTTCCACTGCCCTGCCAGGTGTACAGGATCTTTGCCTCCAGGCTGATAATTCCAAGGCAGACACTCCCCTGCTTTCCCTACAAGCAACAATGAACTGGTTCTCCCTCCAGTCTTGAATGCACAGGCTACCCTCAAGAAAAGTCACACCAGGAAGCTTGGGAGAGATTGAGCTTGGAGAGGCACACAAAAATTCCTTGGCGAAGGTGGTCAAAGGCCTAGTGGCTGTTGATTTTACTGCTGGATTGTTAATAATGCTGTATATGAGTGTCCCCTAGTTTGTCTTGCATTTCTTCTGCATAGCTGCCAAGTTATCCCTTTTTTTAAGGGATTTTCCCTTATGCTGAATAGGCTTCCTCGCGAGAAAAGGGAAAACTTGGCAGCTATGTTCTTCTGTTGGTGTGGGCTTGTTGTTTTTGTAGAAGTCTTTTAGACAGTGTAGACCTTTGTCTTGCCAGATTTTTATCTGGAGGTTTAGTGCCGCGTTTTGGAATTGTGGGTGACAGGCCAGAGGGGTTAGTGGGCATGGGGACAGCTTGCCTACTTTCCCCTTCCATGCTTTAAAATTACCTATTTTAACTGAATGAGTAAATGAATGTGATGCAGCTGCACCAGAGACCTTGTAACAACCTGTGTTCACCCGGAGAAATTACTTTACTAGTATTATGTCAGCATTTTCGAGTCAGCTGCTGCAGCATCACACATTCTTTGAAGAATAATGTTTAGGAGTTAAAAGCAAAAACTGTGAAACACTTCCTTCTCATGCCTGGGAAGCAGCCCGGTGGTGGTGGTGGGGTGTGTGCTATGCTGTTTACAAGGTGATCCCATCAAATGATGCAGTAAGTTGTTGGGAAGAGAATGTCAAAAAGCTGTATTGCTCCAGTAATGCTTAAAACTGTGGCGCCGAACCAAAATGGCCTTGGAAGAGTTGAAGTGCCTCAGATCAACCAGTCAACAAACATAGGAGGGAGTGGGCAGGGGAAGGGAGCAAAAACAGAAGAAACAAAGGAACTTGTAAGAGCCAGATGTATCCAGGAAATCTTCCTAAATTCAGATACAAAGGAGAATGGAACAATTCCAGCAGGTTGATTCCATACATGGAATAATAACTTATTTTTGCAAACTACAAAAATGCATAGCAAATACCAGAGTCCTTTTGTTTTGTTTTCAGCCGGTGGTTCGCACATGATAAAGGAGTATTCCTGCCTTCACGCTGTAAGCAATTTGCTACAATACTGGGTGAAGGAATGCACCTCAATCATTGTTTCCCTAACTTCAAAACCTTACTAGGAATCTGTGACACAACCGTGGACTTTTGAGCAATCGCCCTGATTTGTTTTCACAGATGTTGCACAGAGGTTATGCAATGTCGCCATCAAGTGCTTGTTATCCTCCTGCGGAGTTTTTTTGTATTAGAAGAGTTATTCTAATTAATGCAGATGGAGTCCAGAGAGAAAATAAACAGATAATACCTTGATGAGAGAATTTTAACAAAACAGAGTACAGTATACATTGAGGAGAAATAAACAGAGAGGCCGTGTATTTTACAGCATGTCTTGTACAGAGAGCAGGGAGACACAGAGATTCCGATACAGAGGAAAGGCACCTTCTGAATAACACAGCCAATCAGAGCTCAAGTTCTCAGCAAGCATCATGCCACTGACTAGTTACTAGGCAACACCTACACACAGAGAGAAAGACACACATGGTTGGCTGATTAACTGTCAGTAGAATTAACCCAAAGGTTACTGACCAAATGATCCCTGCTGTACTCCTTCCAACATTTTGTCACTTTTCTTACTGTCAAAGTCTAAATTTGGAAGTGGATTTGTTGCACAAGAACACTATGTTAGTCCTTCTGATTATTGTGATGCACCCACTTTCTTTGTCGTGGGTTATGAAGGTGCCCTCTTATCATACAAAGCTCATATACAAATGTGTGAGAGAGCTGCACAAAAGTGAAAAGTGTAATGCCCTTTAATTCTGCTTTTCTGCATGTTGGACAAAACATATCCTAGCTCTCTCACTCACATGTATATAGAGATCATGGGAAGAAAGAAAATACCGTAGTTTTAAAGCAATACTTTCCCCTGCTCACAAAAACAGCTAGAATAATAATCCAGCGACCACCTGGGAAAGGTTTCAGTCACTGTCAACAACGCACTGTAATTGTCGACATGCCATTGCCTTTTAAGCCTATCTTTTTCCTTCTCGTTTTGTTCTCTCCTGAGCTGCAACGAGAGAATATTTATGGGAACATTTCGAAGTCCGTGTTTATCTCACTATCTCCTTTCCAGGTGAGTGGAGCAAAGCAAGTTCACCTTAGCTGATTTTTATTCAAAATTGTCGCCAAACTCTTAAAAGAATAGAAAATATATAAAATAAAAGGAGAGTCCCCCCGCCCTGGTTTTTCGGAATAGTTTTTGAATAATCAGGAAATTCCAGTGAGACAGATTGTATAGAGCAGGCCAGGATTACCATGGCAACTGTAAGCAAGAGCCCAGAGAGTCAGGTAACAAAATTACAGTTGACTACAAGCAGCTTCACAAAATCTGGGCTGGTTTGTTTTTTGTTTTGTAACCTTTGCAGTTGTGAAGAAATACTCTATCTCCTTCGACTCAGTATAGTGGCATGAAGAGGACACTTTGAGAGTGATGCTTCCTTTTGCGGTATAGAGATACTGTAGATTTCTAGATTATTGCAGTTAGTCTTAATCTTCATATAACAAATAGGAGTCTCCAGTAAAAAATAATAATACAGCTATTTCATACCCTTGAACATTATTATTTTGAACTTAACTAAAGGGGCAATCCTATGGCAAGATCCACCAAGATGAGTAGTTTAGGATGCAGCATGTCTCTGGCTCATCCTGCAGATTCCTGGCTTGAATTCCTATACCAATAATATAGAAAATTTTGCCACATTGTAACTAAGCTAGGTTTTACCGCCTGTGCAATTTTCCTGACTGATGTATGGAAAAGCACATGAACCTGGCCTTTGATGGGTTTGTAAGTAAACAAATATGTGGTCTCCTTTCTATACCCACCCCCGACACTGGCAACCTAGAAAAGAACACCATATCAAAGGCTTATTTTCCCTCTGCTGGGTTTAGGCAGAGCAGTAGCCCCACTGCTGTATGGGGTTTGGATCTGGTGTAACTCTATACTGGATTAATTTATTTACACAAACTTACAGGAGCTTCCTGTGCATACAATTGCTCCTTAAAACCGATTTCAAGTAATACACAGTATAACCTGCACATGCATGAATTATCTCTCCCTCTCTCCCCATCATAGCTGCCAAGTTCTCCCTTTTTTAAAGGGAAATTCCCTTATGCTGTATAGGCTTCCTCGCGAGAAAAGGGAAAACTTGGCAGCTATGCTCCCCATGTGTATGTCCATTGCAGTTTCAGTTATTTCAAGCTATTGCATTTCAATTTTCCATTCTCCTTTCTGATTTATCACCAAACTTTTTTTTCCAGCAGTACTTTTACACTGAAAATAAGAAATTTTAAGGGACTTGTTAAAAAGCAATTGAGAATGAACTTGGCAGTCGTATAAACACATACCTAATAAATTGAGGTAAAAACTGCAGTAGCTTGGGCATAAAGTGGTTACTGGATGCTCATAGCTTGCACGTATTTTACAGGCAAAAGCTCTCATTTACACAGAAGCACACCAGTCAGAAATGCTCTGTTCATCTTTATTTTGTTCTCATCAGGATCAGCTCCCCGAATCTCAAATGCAATGTACTGTATAGGGAACAGTCCTCAGTTTCAAGGTTTGAAAGACGTCTGGCAAAACAGATGCGGAAATTACTTCTCTACGTGTGTTCATCACGGTATAGACAGATTATATATATATATATATATATATATATATATATATATATATGAATGATAGTACCACTAAAAACCTGGTCTTGATTAGTGAAGGCCTAGGGTGGACTGATCCCCTTATAATTTGCAATTTGCTCACTTGAGCTAGGAATCCAACATTGTAAACTCAGATGAACACTCTCTACTGATACGAGATTTTGAAGTACAGTACTGTATATTTGAATTGTAACTATCTTTACATTTGAACTGCCCAAAGCGGACAGCCATTTTCCCTCCTGTACAGCCCCTGAAATGTTAAAAGGATTGTGTGGTGCCGTTTCCTAGAACTCATGGACATCCATTAAGCTAAATTTTGGAGGATTCAGGGCAGGTAAAAAACTCTGATATTTACAAATGGCCGATTCAGCATACCAGTACCGTTATACTCGTGTTGAAATCCTATCAGTAGCCCATCTCTGTTTAGAGACAGAGGCAGTGAAAGTGGTGATGGCCAACGTTGCTATAACAAGGGGTTCAAGACCACTTCCAAAGTGTTTGCTATATTGCAGGTGGCATTCAATTCCGTGCCAGTCAATTCCGGTTACACAAAGTTGAATTGGGGCTTCTGCACAACATAACTGCTTTCAAAAAATAAAAATTAAGAATGGATTTTATTTTATTTTTTGCGGTAAGAAAAGTGACATGGGAAATGCACTGGAAAGTACGGAGCTACAAATGATCGATGCGTTTTTGCAAAACCTCCCTGCCAGCAAATTATGAGTGAATCCTCAGTGGGTGCCACAAAACCTCCAGGCACACTTTGGGCGAGCAAATCAGGATGAACCCTGAATAAGCATGTCGTATGGAAGCGACTCAAGTGCTGAGATTTAAACCTCCTACAGCTGGCTCTTAAGAGGCATTGCTCAAGAAACGCCCCCGTTTCCTTCTGCACACCCTCACAGAAAGCCAAGCCAAACCCTTCCCAAAGAGGCAAGCTTGCATGTCGAGTTAATTTTGCTGGAGTGGCGCCTCAAGCCCCTTCCCAGTGCACTTCCTTCCTGCAATTCATGGGTTAATCTTTTCAAAAGAGCATTTTTCATTTTACCATCTCAGGAAGGAGGAAGGAGAAGAGAGAGCGGAGTGGGGGAGGGGGAGGACTGGCGAAGGGAAGAGAGAAAAACCCTGCAGAGCTGAGAGGCTGCAGATCACAAGGCCATTCTGATAGCCTCCCGTTGCCATGGCAACGGCAACACCATTTATCAGTTCCTTATGAGAGCAGGCACAGCAAATCTGCATTGCACATGGCAGCCTTCCAGCCTTTCAAATGAAAGAGCACTTTGAACCGCTGCCAAGTGGGGAAGGAACGGAGCTGTCAGGCCTGCTTAATGCCAGCACATTGAACTGGGGAGCCTCTCATCTTCCCAGAATCCTTCAGGGCTGCGGTGGGCAGCCAGCCAAGCCCTTAGCGGAAGCGAGAGGGGAGAGCAGCCAGGGCTCAGCCAGGCCCATTCACTGCGGAAGGGCGCTCACAAATCCCCCACATGTGCCATGCCACAAAGGCAGACTGCACAATGAAAGCCAGAAGCGCTGCCGTGCCACCTTCCTCCTTTCTCTCACTGCTGCTGGGGGGGACACACTAGGAAATGAACTTTTAGTAGCTGCCTGCACAGTGCGGCTTGTTGTGTGTGTAGAGCAGGTCCGGCCCAAGACATTTTGGCACCTAAGTCAAACCACCAAATAGTGCCCACCCCACAGAAAGGGTGAGTGAAGATCAACATCAGTAACAAGCAAGGAATAATGCCCCTGTGGATCCTGCTGCCTGAGGCAGTTGCCTCACCTGACCTCATGGGTGGGCCAGTTGTCATGTAGAGAATCTGCATGGCGCATGCTAACCATGTCTGGAAGGCAGGTCCTGTAATTGGGGGGGACTGGTTGTGGAAGTTCAGCGCCAGCACACTCACGAGCCCTGAAGCTAGGGGCGCTCGATGGAACCAGCTCCAGTGTGCTTCACCAGGACTAGAAGCTTGGAAGGAGAGGGGAATGATGTTCTCGGCTTTCTCAAGGGGGTGTTGTTATACATACAGCCTGGTGGTGTGGCTGCAAATTAGCTGGGGAAGGAGAAAATTTTACCTCGCATTTCACAATCTTGCTAGATTGCCTGAGATGCGCTGCCTGCTTCTGCAAGGTGAAGATGACAGTACTGGTGGTTGGACGAGATCGAGATCGTTGTAAGAACTTAAGTTACAGCACAATCCTGAATGTACCTCCTAAGAAGCAAAACCCATTGAGTTCAATTGGCATTTCTCCTAGGTAAGCGTGTGTGGAAAGTAGTTTGTTTGCTTCAAATATTTATAGCCTACCTTTCCATTCTCAAATCTTTGATGTGTCTTACATCGCAGTCAAAACAGTTCCATAATTCAATTACACTGCAGCCAGAAGAAGAAAGCTCAGCAACAGCAAAATCGACAGCAACCTGAAGATCCAAATTCCCATCAAAGGTGCAATCCTTAGGCAGTAATCCGATATATGCCTACGTGGCAGTAAGTCCTTTTGAACAGAGTGCATCTATGTTCTGAGTAAGCCTAGGACTGGGCTGTAAAGAGTGTGGATGTCTCTGGCGAGCATATTCTACCACCGATGTGCCGCAATAGGAGAAGCACTGCGGCAGCTGCTCATCTGACTTCTGATGTCAGGGGCATCTAGAACAGGGACTCAACAGCGACTGCCGGCAAATGGGAACACTCCTACAAGAGAATGCATGTCAACAGTTTTGAACACGCTTTACGCGCTGAATAAATGCTTAGCATTATTCATGTCCAAAACTCTGGACTGCGCTTGCATGGTGGGAAATGCTCCTAAATGCATGCTAGGCAAGCGTATGTTCTGTGACTGGGGAAGAGTGTACGAGATAGGGAAGCACAGCAATGAGACTGGGCAATGGAAGATTTCCGCGAATAGAAATCCATTACATGCATTAAATCAGTGTCCCCCACCTTCAATTCCTCCATCAGCCCCCAGCCAGCATTGTTAATGGTTGGGGTAATGGGTGTTTCGGTCAAAAACATCTGGAGGGCACCAGGTTGTGGAAGGTTGCATCAAAAGGATTAATGAATCTCCGCCCATGAGAACTAGAAACTTTCCCTTTAAAAGTGAAACCTGATATTTCCTGGATTTTAATCAGGCAAAGTCATGTATGAATATGTGTGTGCAATGTCCGGGTTTGGATGGCAGCGTAAGAGGAGCCGGTAATACAACACAAAATCAAATGTTCTGGCTACCTGTGAGTCTGAAATGTAGAAGTCACCTGTGAAAAATATGACCCTCCTGTGACAACACACATGGCTGAACATCAGTTTGTCATGCAGGACAAGGGAGATCAGAAAAGTAAACCGGGTCACCTATTCTAAACAAATGGCCAGGAACCGCCAGCAGATTAACAGGGTCGTGGTACGGCAGTGTGCCTGATATAACTGGATTTTCTCCCCCTGACCTCGTTCTGCGTTTTGCTGACATTGTGAGAATCTCTGGAACACGCTGGTGATGAATGCCGCAGTGGGGGGAAAAGGCTCTTGAGTGGGTTTCTTAAGTTCTCAATGAACAGCTTTCATGGGAACTTTACATTGTTTTGCATTACTCAAAGCACAAGGGCTTTTACTGGCAATGGAAACAAATTGGCACAATTCTCCGGCTCCCCCCGCCTCTTTCTTTCTTTCTCTTTTTTAAATCTTCATGATCAAGGGAGGAACTCCATTTTCCAGTGCTAGTCATAAGCATTTAGCACAAACAGAATGAAAATTGACGCTCAGGCGCTTGGAAGGAGTTCAGGAAAGCGACGTCTGGCATTCATTCCAAAGTGGAGGTTTGGTTCAGTCCCAGCCCCATTAAAGTCAGCGGACTGTTTTCATTTCTCTTCAGCCCACCGTTCAAGAGCTGTTTTCACTACTCTTTACTAAAGAATGTATTCCCAAGCATAAAATCATCAATACACATCCATGTCCAAATATTCTTCTTGCTCTAAATCTATCACCTATCTATTGTACAGTGCACAAACACACAGAGGAATTAGTTAAAGATAAACTTGTAGCTGTAATGCTAATATTTTAAGATTATTATTTTTTTCATTTCCTGGCAGCTCAATCTTATGGGTGTTTCTTGGGGACATCCTCTTTTTAGGATGTCAGCCTACGTTTACATTCCTCAGTTCCCTTTCTTAAAACAACACTGATCCGGAAATCAAATACAGAAACAACTCCGGGAATAAATCATATATTTCCGAATGTTTGGAGTCAAAACAGCAAGAGACAGAGAAGGGGGTTGGAAATGAAATAATAGCATTGGGCCAGCCCATTGATGAAGAAGCTGATATGGTTTAAATAAAGAAACAATGAAAAGGATGATCCAAATTGATGAAGATATTCAACTGCTGGCCATTAGCCATGGTAGGTTAACGAATGCAGCCTCCCCCAGGCCAGTGTCTTCCAGAAGTTTTGGACTATAACTCCCATCAGCATGGAAGCTGTAGATCAAAACATCTGGAGAGTGTCAAGTTGGGGGAGGCTGGTTTAATAAAATCTCCAAGTTTAGAGGCAGTATACCTCAGAGTATCAGATAGTGTGGATAAGCAAAATGGATGAGCCAGCATTAGCACTACTGTCATAGTTGTGATACTGTGATTTTTTTCACTGGCACCAGGTGACCATATCTGGAGAGTTTCCTAAAATTTCCGTTAATTGGCAGGCTCAATGCAAAAGCCCATTTCATCTCTTTCATGGGGCATTTTGCTACTGGGTAAGAAGAGGTTTTTATAGCAAACTAGATCGAAGCTTGACCCACATGCAACAGAGAGTGATGTAGCACCTTCAAGACCAGGGGTCCCCAAACTAAGGCCCGGGGGCTGGATGCGGCCCAATCACCTTCTAATTCTGGCCCGCGGACAGTCCGGGAATCAGCATGTTTTTACATGAGTAGAATGTGTTCTTTTATTTAAAATGCATTTCTTGGTTATTTGTGGGGCATAGGAATTCATTCATACATTTTTTTCAAAATATAGTCCGGCCCTCCACAAGGTCTGAGGGACAGTGGACCGGCCCCCTGCAGAAAAAGTTTGCTGACCCCTGTTCAAGACTAAACAGATTATGGCCAAAGCTTCCATGGCTTGAGTCCTCCATGAAGAAACATTGGAAAACTATATCAGAAGCAGATTTATTTGTTTTCCTGGAGGTGAGAACTCCAGGTGAGCATTCCTTAGACTGAGGATGAGGAACTTGTGGCTCTCCAGCTATTGCTCATTCATTTATTCATTACATTAATTTCCCATCTTCCTCCAAGGAGCCTTGTTGTAATAGGGCTAAAATGGGGGCAAAGAACACTATTTTAGCCCCATCACAACCCCGTGAGGTAGGTTGGGCTGAGCTGCTTGGTGCAAGATCACCCAGTGAGCTTCACGGTGGAGTGGGGATTTGATTCTGTGTCTCCACACACCTAGCCCAATGCTCATCAGTCTCATGAGTCATGAGTCATGACCAATGGTAAATGGGAAGATCGGGAGTCGGGACTGCAGTCCGACAAGGTCTGGAGGAACACAGGTTTCCCAACCCTTTCTTAAATCCTCCCACCTGGGAGACCTACGCCTTCCAAAGTGTTCAGGGGAGCAGTTATGGAGCAATGCCATGTTATTATCACAACAACCTTGAAAGGTCAGGCTGAGGTCACTCAGTGAGCTGCCCGGAAGAACAGGCAAGATAAGGCTTATCTCTCTCCCAGGAACGCCAACAGAAGCAGAGTCCGAGTCAGCCATGAGATGTACGTCTTAGGCGCAGTCTCAAAGCGTGCTATGAAGGGCGACTCAATCGCGTCTGCAATTGTTCCTGAACAAGGCCTAATAGTCCACAGCAGGAGGTTATGCCGGAGCCCTTAGATTTCAAGGAAACCTGACACAATTTGCTTACAACTAAGTCTCCCTTAATGCAAGTCAATTAAACCCAAGCAGTTCAGTTTGGTTGCAAGACCCCGGAATAGAAAGGGGTGCACCTCCGTTATCCTGATCAATTCCCCCAATATCTTGGGAACAGAGAAATATCTTGATTCCGAATTCGCCCTGCTCACCCTAGGTAACCACACCATCCTTTCCAAACATCCTTACATCCCACCCTCTGCCAGCTCTTCCTCCTAAAGCAGGGGTAGGCAACCTCAGGCCCGTGGGCCAGATGCGGCCCAATCGCCTCCTCAATCCAGCCCACGGACGGTCTGGGAATCAGCGTGTTTTTACATGAGTAGAGTGTGTGCTTTTATTTAAAATGCATCTCTGGGTTATTTGCGGGGCATAGGAACATAGTTGTCAACCCTCCCATTTTTTGCAGGAAACCCCCTTATTTCAATCCGTTTCCCGCTGGCAGCCCGGATTGTAAAATATCCTGTGAATCTCCCAGATTTTAAAGGAAGCAGCTCCTCTCCCTCCCTGCCGGCCAGGGAGGCTCCACTCGGCGCCCCCCCCCCGCAAGCGAGCAGCCAGCTACCGCCCGGTAAAACGCCTCGCTCGGTGGCTGGCTGCTCGTTCACTTGCCAAGTGCTGCCAGAAATTGCCCGGGCATGCGCAGAACCGATTTTCAGTGCTGCTCTGCCCACGTCTGGGCACCAGAAATCGCTTATGCGCATCTCCGGGCATGTGCAGAAGCAATTTCTGGTGCCCAGACATGTGGACACGGGCAGCCTGGCACCGGAAGTCGCTTCTGTGCATGTCTGGACATGCGCAGAACCGATTTCCGGTGCCCCGGACATGGGCAGAGCCGGCACTGGAAATTGCTTCTGCGCATGCCCGGGCATGCGTAGAGGCGATTTCCAGCAGCACTCAGCAAGTGATCCCTTATTTTTAAATCCTAAAGTTGACAGCTATGCATAGGAATTCGTTCATTCCCCCCCCCCAAAAAAAAATATTGTCCAGCCCACCACATGGTCTGCTGACCCCTGTCCTAAAGCAAGCAAGAGTTCATAATGAGGAATATACCACTTAATCATACGATGGGTGTGTGTGTATCAGCGAATCTATTATTTTAGGCTGTTGGAGGTAATGAATATAACTCTGTTTTAAAGTTCGCTGAACACATTCGATCCTCCTTTTCCCTTTTGAACCTTGGCTTTCTCTTAGAAATCATTCCCCTCCCCCCAAAGTTGCCCGTTTCCATAGCTGCCAAGTTATCCCTTTTTTAAAGGGATTTCCCATTATGCTGAATAGGCTTCCTCGCGAGAAAAGGGAAAACTTGGCAGCTATGCGTTTCATTCCCACTTAAAAACAAAAACCGATGAGGAAAGCCCTTTTCTTCATTCCAGATTTTTCTTCACCGTGGGTGTAGGCCAAAGCTAAGCGGCTGCCCCTATTTCGCTCAGCAACTCCTCGTTCTGATCGCCCATCTTGCGACGATCTGGCAACGCCAGCTAATAACGTGCGGCGAATTTTGCACCATCACGAGAGTTGCGAGCGAGAGTCCCTCGGCGGGAATAGCCTTGGGGAACAAAAATTACCGATTGTGTTGATTTAGTCGTGTTGATTGTTTACGCTCCCAGGAGGAGAGCTGAAAGCAGTCTGTGAAATCGCGGCGGGCGGGCGGGCAGGAGGAGCAGCAGCTGGGGAGGGGAGGCCAAGGAAGGAAGGAAGGGAAGAGCAGGCCGCGATCTCGCTCCCTCTCTCTCTGAGTACGAAACAGAAAAATGGCTCTGTCCAACCTGCGGAGGCCGCGAAGCAGAAGGGCCACACACTCGGGCCCTCTTTTATGGACGGAGCCAAGAGCTCAGCGCCGCCAGCAGGAGCCCTTTGCACATGCAAACAGACAGCTGAATCGCAAGCCGGAAATCGAAAATGAGCCTGCCACCTTAAGCGTGCTTGCTTGCTGCTTGACAGGTGATTGCATGTTTTAAAAAAGCAAAGCAGCCCACTAGGACTGGCTTCAAAGGAAATATGGTTAGGAGTAGAACGCCCAAAAGATCGTTATGTCTCGCTCCGAAATCTAACATCTGAGACAAATCCACGCTGCCTATTAGTATTTTTAACCAGCTCGGTCACACTGGCCCGTGAATGACCGGCTCCATTCCACAGAGTTGTCGTGAAGTTGAATGTCATGTTTGAAATCCTAATAATGAGAGTAGCAGTAACCGTGCTCATGGGTGCTCCACAGATTGTTGGGCTACATCTCCTATAATCCCCTGGGGGCACCAGGTTAAGGAAGGCTGTCCTAAGGGGTCCTGCGGCACAGAGCTAACAATGAGAGATGTGTGTGTTGAGGGAGAATCCTAATTTGTTCATCATTTGTGCCATTTCTTTGGCGCTATTAAATGAGTGGCAGTGTCAGTATCCGGCATCAGCTGGTACGAGGTGTAGAAAACGAAAGCAACTGCTGAGGCCTTTCTTGTATTTTTTTTTAAAGCGGCAATAATGCATAAGGTTTAAAGGGGAGAGGTGGGTGTCGGGGAAGGGAATAAATAAGTCTTGGGTTTTTTTGTTTTTTTTAAAAAAACTTGTGAAGGTAAAGAAAACGTCACCTGAGCGAAGGGAACAAAGGGAGGAAAGCATCGGAGCCACTTAAACAGAAAAGAGAACATGAAGACCATTTTAAAAAGAGAAGTTTAAAATCTGAAAGGGACCCAATACTTGAGCGGTTATCTTTTTTTTTTAAGCGATACAAAACACCGTCTGTGCAGTTTACAGGGAACACCTCTGATGAAACGAAATTTTAAAAACACAGAATGGCGTCATAATTGTTATGCGGATAACTCGGGTGTTTTGACAGACACCTCCTGGCAGCGGAGGGGAGAACTTTTCTTCTGACACCAATCTGGAACTGGTTCCTACTCCTAAGCATTTGTGGAATTCAGGAACACATTTCCCTGGCCCTCCACGACATACTCTCCTCTTTTCTCCACCCTCCCCGCGCCTAGCTTGAAAAACAAAACCAGCTGCTTTGGCAGAGGGTCTCTATTTACAGCCATAGGCTTGCACGGAAATTGCCCTCTACCTACAGTATTTGTCTCCATCGAAAGGGCTGTGCGACACCCCCCCCCCCAGGATCTGGCGTGGGTGTGGGTTTATTATTATCATTAGTTTCCACATAGGGAGAGGTGTCCGTCTGTTACAGCAAAACAAGGCAGGATGGTAGCATCAAGATTCAAGACTAACACCCCCGATGATGGCGCGGCGTTTTGTGGACTATGTTTCCTTAGTTCTAACCTCAGTTGTCAGATGCATACACTCACCTGGCTTGGCTATAGATTTCGAGAGCGGGATAGGGTTGGCTGGGGGAGATTTGTTTTAAAAGACCCCATTAGATGGAAATACACCTTTTTTGGAGACAGCCAACAGAGAGCCTCTGCTCTACGGCGTAATGATCTCTGCAGCCAGGAAAAGATGTGAAACCTGGGTGTGGGTGTGTTCATAAGGAACAACAGGGTGGAGAGCATCTTTTCGCTCTGAAATTTACGACGATGCGGAGAATCTGGAGCCAATATACCGAGCAAAGACAGCCGTCCTGTTTTCCCCTCCTCCCCTTTTTTTAAAATATTTTCCTTAAGACGCATTTAATACTGAAGTGCATTTGTTTTATGACTCCTTAATGGAGTACTGTATTGTGCTTTCTACTTCCTCGAGTCACTAATTGCTTTGGAAAGGTGGCAGCTGGTTTGGGTTGAAGCAGACAACTCAACCTCGCCAAAACAACCACCACCTCCCGCCGCCCGCGCACTCTTCCATCCCCTCCCAGATCCATATTTCATCCGTGATCGTCATATTCCCGTTAGTTGCTGCTAACCAACGCGGGAATGAACGGGAGCTTTGGAGAGGCTCGTAAGGAGTCCCCCTTCCTCCACCGTGGGGAAAGAGCTGGCGGGGGCAGTTTGCTTTCTAGAGATGATCGATTCCTGCAAAGCTGGATCTTCTCCGGCCAGGCGACGTGGGGTCTGCGGGCGAGCTGGAGCCCTAAACCCGAGACTCAAAGGGCTGAATCGCTATGTAGTCCGCTCCTCCTGCTGCCTTAGCTCGTTCGCTCCTCTCTCCCCCTGTTCATCCTCTACCCCCACTCTATTCTCCTTTAATCCCACCCCCACACCTCGATTTTCTTTGTGTGTTATAAACCCATTCGGGCAGGTGCGTGGCCCCATTGTTAATAACTATTAATTTCATTTATTTATTTAAATCCCCAGATTACACAAGTGCTAAATAAGCAACATGAGCGTAGCCATGATTTATGTTATAAGCAGGACAGGCTTTACGTTGGGGGCGGGGCCAAACCGAGTCATCTGCGACGCAATTGGTCAGTTTGTTAGGTAATTTCTTTTACTTGATTGTTTTTTTGGGGGGGGTGCTGCCCCCCCGCCTTAGCCCATGATAAAGACCCGGGAACGGAGGGCTTTCCTTTTTCCCTTTAAAACGTGCACATCCTAGAGGCCGGACACTGCTACAGTGCCAGCAGCGGCTAGAGGACGCAGAAAGACTCCTCTTAAGCAGACGTGACCGCAGCTCCTTCGTTTTTCCTCTTTAATCTTCGGTGGTGGTTGTTGTTTAGTCGTTTAGTCGTGTCCGACTCTTCGTGACCCCATGGACCATAGCACGCCAGGTAGTTGCTGGTAAACCGATAACCCCTCCCCACTTCCACAACCCTCCTCCTGTAAAGAAAGGTGGCGTGGAGAGGTGTGGCCTCGCTTTTTTGTTGGTTTCTTTTTTGCCTGTTACACCAGCTGTGCTTGCTTTGTGCCAGCTCCTCCCCCTTCAGAAGGTTCGAAGGTTTGCTCTGCCTGGTGTGGGGGCACGGTTTTTTTTTTTAAAAAAAGCAGCGAGGTGAAGAGACTTAAGCCCTCCAACAAGACGCACTACCTGTGACCTGGAAGCATCTCCCCTTAACCCAAATATGTATTAATGATGGATGTGACACTGCACTTTGGTGAACAAATGCTTTGTACATGTTCAAGGGCATTCTCATTCCATCATCACCATTATTTCCAAAGCACCCCCCCCCCAAATAGGGGGGTATTGCCAAGGAAGATAGAGGGTCTCCAGTGTAGGTGCCGGCAGCATGCTCCCAAAGTTGGAAATCAAGCTTGATAAGTCATTGAGTAAAAACAAATACTGTAGGCACCTTCAAGTACATGGGAAGGCAATTTTGCCCTCTCACAATGAAATACAGCCCCACTCTCTTAAGTCACCCAGTTGAAAGTGCTTATCTGAAACTATTCTGATATTCTTCCGCCACTCCTAATTGATATGAACGCAGACTTTATGGCTTCAAAACCAAGCCAACTTTTTCTCCCTCCTGCTTCACACTTTGCTTGGCCTGTTGAAGAGTTGTGGAGAACTGGAAAGCTTGCTTGCTGTTTTGTAGCCTTTTTGGTTGGCCTCATGAAGGTATGCTGGATTTCGACTTGGGCTTTGCTCATGCTGCACTGGGGAGCCAAGCAACCTGATATACTACCAGGGAGGTAAGGGTTACCCCCTCCCCCAGGGGCTCTACTTGGCAAGTGAGGGGTCAGGGTGCTTTTAATCCAGAGGGTGCCTCACCATGAAGCCGTCTGGCAATGGAAATCAGAAAGGCAAGCAACATAGCTGCCAAGATTTCACTTTTCTCGCGAGGAAGCCTATTCAGCATAAGGGGAAATCCCTGTAAAAAAGGGATAACTTGGCAGCTATGGCAAGCAAGAGAGTGCTGCGGCAGAAGAGTGGTCCCTTCCAAGAACTGCCAAGCAGAAAGAGGAAGTCTCAGGCCGGAACCACAGTTAGGTATCTTTCCCTCATGGTCCCACTGAGCCTCTACACAGAAATATCAATGGACAGAGAGCCCACAGGTCAAAGGAAAGGGAAAGCGCAGCAGGAAACCTGCAACCACACCGAAGTCCTTCAGGCAGAAACCAATTTCGTCTGACTTGAGAACAGGACTCAGCTGGCGCAGGTCCAGTTTTGCTTCCATCCAGCTGGGCTGAGAGGCTGGCTGGCTGGCACCCTGGATGTTAAGCTTTTCTTGGACAATCCAGTGAAAGGCGGCCAGACGCTCCCTGGACTCTTGTCCAAGGTCACGCTCGGAGAATCCAGGCAGAATTCCTTCAGTCCAGAAGATCCCACTCCACTGTGGTGGCAAAAAGGCAGCCTTGGAAACACTTTGTCGGTGGTCCAAAACAATGCTTTCATCCACTTTCTTTAGAACACACTGATTCTGACCTTGTGTCAAGTGATTCCCACTGCGTTTGACAGAATTCTGAGATGTGCATTAGAAACCAGGCCCTTAAATACAAAGCCCAAAGGAGATTCCAGCCTTGTAAAAGGCTAGAAAAGGCTCTTGGGGAAGACCTCTGCGAGGATTTTGCCATGATGACCATGTCAGTGACACGTTACAATGACCCAATCTCTATTCCAGCTGATTTCATCCTGTCTTCCTGTTGCCTACTTCCCCCTCTAGCAGATTTTTCCATGGCTGGGCCTACTTTTTGCCTTTCCCATACTGCAGTATTAAAGGCCATGCAACTTATTGAGATGGCAATGGTACCCAGAAGGGAATGAAACGGGCTATAGTGGTGATGTTCCCAAAATAAAGCCTTTACTTTGGAAGGCATCTGGATGGAGAAGCGCTGGCGCCTAGTGTCTATCCCACAGCTTCCATCACTGGATGCTCACCCACGTTAAATGGTTGACCTTTGAGTTAGCGGTTTAGGTTGCAGGACCAACATTGGAGGGTTGAAACTCGAGATGACCATGCAATCCTATGCATCTTTTATTCAGAAGCGAGTCCCCTGCAGTCCCATGGGACTTACTATTGGTAAGTGAGTAAGTCCCTTTAAACACAGTGGGGTTTATTCATGAGTAAATGTGAAAAGAATCACGCTATAACAACGCAGCCCCTTTATACATCACCTTGGAAGCAATGCCCATTAAGTTCAATGGGACTTTCTTCCAGGGACTTATATAGGACTGCAGCCTAAATCTTGACTGCAAGCATGTAATAGACAGTGGTGCTAATTTTAGCAGGCCATTTCCTCAAGATCCCAAATGAGGATTGGTGAATCCTTGAGATACACACAGGGATTGGTGACTGAAAGCTTAATGAAACTGAGGAATGAATGTGTGTTCTGGTCCTCCTTGGTGACACTTGTAAACCCAGAAGCAGGTTGCCCTCATGATTCTGGATTGAGATGAAGCAGAAGGGCGTGGCCCTATGCATGCATGAGCACTTTGAATAAAAACAAAGGCTCTTTCAGTGTTTCTTTCCCCACCTCTCTTCCCCCCTCAGCAAAGAGCTAAGTAAATATTATTCCAAGGCAAGGGTTAGCCATCCCAACCCAGCTCATAATATCCTACGGTTTCTCCGCGGATAGCACCCTTTCTTCTCCCCGAGGAATGTTGACTCACCCCCAGGCAGCTCATTACTCTGCAAAGGCAGGAGTGCGAGTGGGTGACTCAACACGGATCGCAGCCTGCCCAGGGACGCCTGGCAGGCAAGCCTCTTTGCAACCCGAGTCCTGGCAGGGAAAGTTTACGAGGATTGTTCTTTGGGAGAATTGTTCTTTGGGGCGTGTGGAGAGCAGCTCCAGGCTCTGCAGGCATGGAAAGCGGCGAGCTGCGGGGAGTGGAAGCCGGGGTCACAGTCACCCCTTTGCCTTACTTGAGGGAAAGGGGCTTGGGTATGCAGAGTCAGCAAGGGTGGGAACTTCAAAGCAAAAGGGCGGCCCAGTATCTTAGGTCTTTGCGGTGGGGGTGGGTGGGTGAGGGAGAAGTAGCATCAGAGAGACGCTCACCTGCTTTGGCCCAGTGGAGAGCCTTCCAGTTCCTTGCAATCCCAGACTGTGGAAGGCAGGAAAATGGGCACACAATGCTCCCTGCCTTCCTGATTTTACAGATAGATCTCACGGATGTTCTGCACTCAGGAAAACATCTCCTTGAAACGGAGCTGCATTAGAGAGCACAGCCTTAATAATAGGTGGCTGCAGCACTGGCAAAAAGTGTGTGTGTGTGTGATTACAAGAAGATCCAAAGAGGGAGAAACATTCCGACTGAATACTTTTTGAAAATGATGCTCTATCCCTAGTAAGGGAGCAAGCAAGCTCACTCCTCATGTAAGTTATAAACAAGGCAGAGCAGCCTCAGGGTACCAAAGGAAATGTCTCCAAATCCTCCTACATATTCGCCTTCCATTTTGACAGCAGCGAATTGTGCCGTTGCCAGAGCCTTGAAGGAGCACTTAGCGCCGCCCAGAGCTGAAAGGAAAACAAAACAGGGCAAAACCACATCACCAAAAAAAAAAAAAACCCCACCACCCCCACAACACTACACGTTCGTGCAGGCAAGAAAACTCAGCCAGGGAGGCGCAATCGTATTCTCCTCCATGTGCTTTCCTGGCCGCGTTTTTCCTTTGGGGGAAGTTGCCTTGAAGGAGACGGGAAGAAGAGCAGGGCGGAGGAGGGGGAAGAGTCAGTGTTTAATTTTCCAAACATAGCCTTCGGTGTGCGTGTGTGTGAGTGTTTCCTTGGTTTCCAAGGGGCATCTCGCCTCGCTTCAGCGGTTGTACACACACGGGGAGGAGGGAGGGAATGGGCAGGGTGCCGAGCATGCGCAATTTCCACGCAACAAGTGGGCTCCCTGTCCGTAGACACAGAGGAAGTGCGGGGCGGGAGGGGAGAAGACGCGGGAGGGAGCTGCCCAGCCAGCCAGCGAGTGCTACGAAAGGGGAACTGCAAAGGCTAAAGGGGGGGGGCGAGCGAGCGGCGGTGACGTGAACGCCCCACCCAGGTGGCATCCGAGCTGGGGGGAGGGGAGCGCGGGAGCGGAGCGAGCGAGAGGCCAATGGAGCGCCGCGCCAGGAGGAGGGGCAGATCCGCACTTGGAACTCGCGGCAGCGGCGGCAGCGGCAGCCCAGAGTGACACTCCAGCTTCCCCCTCGATTCGAATTCCGAGCGGCGCTCGAGGATGTGAATGGAGGAGCTGGCGGCGCCGCCGCCGCTGCTACTCGCGAGGATGCCGCCGCCGCCGCCAACCTGAGGCGCGCGCGCCCGCCCGCCTGCCAAAACAGCGCCCCGCCACCGCCAGACCGCCGAGGCGCTCGCTCTGGGGGCCCTTCGTTCCTACCCCACTCTGCCCACCCGTCCTTCCTTCCTTCCCCAAAAACCTCCTCCACCCACCTTGCCGCGCTGCCGTGAGAGGAAGCGGCCGCCGCGCTCGGGTCAGCAGCAGCAGCAGGTAGCGGAGCTCCGCTTGTCCTGTGCCCCCGCCCCGCGCTCAGCTTCCCTTCTCGGCGACGTCTCTTCTCGCCCACCCCTTTCCTCCACGCCGCCAACAGCGCGAAAGAAGAAGAGGAGGAGCAGCAGCAGCAGCAGCAGGAACAGCTTAGACACCGAAGAAGCGGTAGAAGCAGCTGCTGGAGGGAGGAAGGAAGGCGGGAGGGAGGGAGGGGGAGCCAACCCCTCCCCGCGCCTCACGCCCCTCGCTCGAGGAGACTCGGAAGCGCTTCCCGCCAGGCCAGGTAAAAGGAAGGCGAGAAGGAAGGAACGGAGCAAGCAGGGAAGGTCCCCCCCCCGCCTCTCGCTCGCTGCCCCCCGCCCCTTCCAAAGAGCGGGAAAGCGGGAGCCGGTTCCACCCCCAGCGCAGGGTGGCCGGAGCAGGTTAGCGGCTGAGGCAGCGCCCGCGCACCGGACAGAGACCGAAGCCACCCTCCTCGTCCTCCAGCAGCCATGTCGGCGGCGCAGGTGTCGTCGTCCCGGCGGCAGTCGTGCTACCTGTGCGACCTGCCGCGCATGCCGTGGGCCATGATCTGGGACTTCAGCGAGCCCGTGTGCCGGGGCTGCGTCAACTACGAGGGCGCCGACCGCATTGAGTTCGTCATCGAGACCGCGCGGCAGCTCAAGCGGGCGCACGGCTGTTTCCAGGACGGGCGATCGCCGGGGCCGCCGCCGCCCGTGGGCGTCAAAGCCGTGGCGCTGTCGGCCAAGGAAGCGGCGGCGGCGGCAGCAGCAGCAGCAGCAGCTGCCGTGCAGCAGCAGCAGATGAACCATGTGGATGCTGCCTCCTCGAAAGCGCCGTCGGGCCTGGAGCGCTACGGACTGAGCGAGCCGCGCAACCGCTTCGAGTACCCGCCGCCGCCGCCACCGGGCAGCCACGGAGGCCGCATGCCCAACGGCCTGGGCGGCCCCAACGGCTTCCCCAAAGCGCCAGACGACGGGCCGCCAGAGCTGAACCGCCAGAGCCCCAACTCCTCGTCATCGTCTTCGTCGTCGTCGTCGCGGCGAGCGGCACACGGCGGATTGGTGAGCGGCCTCCCTCCAGGAGGCGGCGGCGGCGCCCAGCTCAACGTGCCACCCAACCTGCTGCCGCAGACGCTGCTCAACGGGCCGGCCTCGTCCGGGGTGGCTCTGCCTCCTCCGCGGGGCCCTCCGGCTTCTTCGTCGTCGTCCTCGTCTTCTTCGTCGTCCTCGACGTCCTCCTCGGGCGACCCGTGCGGGAAGCGCCCCGGCTCGGTGTCGAGCAGTGGCGACCAGGAGCGGGAGCTGAAGGAGAAGCAGCGCAACGCCGAGGCGCTGGCCGAGCTGAGCGAGAGCCTCCGCAACCGCGCCGAGGAGTGGGCCAGCAAGCCCAAGCTGGTGCGCGACACGCTGCTGACGCTGGCCGGCTGCACGCCCTACGAGGTGCGCTTCAAGAAGGACCACGCGCTGCTGGGCCGCGTCTTCGCCTTCGACGCCGTGTCCAAGCCCGGCCTGGACTACGAGCTGAAGCTCTTCATCGAGTACCCCAGCGGCTCGGGCACAGTCTTCTCCTCCGCCTCGGGCGTGGCCAAGCAGATGTACCAGGACTGCATGAAGGACTTCGGCCGCGGCCTGTCGTCGGGCTTTAAGTACCTTGAGTACGAGAAGAAGCACGGCTCCGGAGACTGGCGTCTGCTGGGCGACCTGCTGCCCGAATCCGTGCGCTTCTTCAAGGAGATGGTGGGCGCTGACATGTTGCCGCAGCCCTACCTCGACGCCTCGTGCCCGATCCTGCCCACCGCCCTCGTTAGCCTGCCCAGGACCCCCACCTCCTCCTCCTCTTCCTCCGGCGGCGGGGCGGGCGGGCCAGCCTCCAGCCGCGGGCCCGGAGCGGGAGGCGGAGGCGGAGGCGGCCTGCGCAAGAGGAAGGCCTCTCCGGAGCCTTCGGACTCTGCTTCGGAAGGCGGCCTGAAGCTGAGCGAGGAGCAGCAGCGGCAGCAGTGGATGGCCAGCCAGAGCGAGGCGCTCAAGCTCACCATGTCGGCGGGGGGCTTCGGCGGGGTGCCTCCGCCGCCGCCCCCTCCGCCGCTGGGCCCTCACTCCAACCGGACCACCCCGCCCGAGTCGGCCCCGCAGAACGGCCAGTCGCCCATGGCGGCGCTCATGTCGGTGGCCGACACGCTGGGCAACGCGCACTCGCCCAAAGACGGCAGCTCGGTGCACTCGACCACGTCGACGCGGAGGAACAGCAGCAGCCCCGTGTCGCCCGCCTCGGTGCCCGGCCAGCGCCGCAGCCTGGCGTCGCGCAACGGGGACATGAACCTGCAGGTGGCTCCCCCGCCGCCCAGCGCCCACCCGGGCATGGACCAAGTGCACCCGCAAAACATTCCCGACTCGCCCATGGCCAACAGCGGACCCCTGTGCTGCACCATCTGCCACGAACGCTTGGAGGACACGCACTTCGTGCAGTGCCCCTCGGTGCCCAGCCACAAGTTCTGCTTCCCGTGTTCCCGGGAGAGCATCAAGGCGCAGGGGGCCACGGGCGAAGTCTATTGTCCCAGCGGCGAGAAATGCCCCTTAGTCGGTTCCAACGTGCCTTGGGCATTTATGCAGGGCGAGATCGCGACCATTTTAGCGGGGGACGTGAAAGTGAAAAAGGAGAGAGACCCTTAAAAAACAAAACAATCCAAACAGCCAAGGCGACTCCCTTCAGACGCCTGAAGATGGAGAATTGTGAATATTGAGAAACAACCCGCGGGACAATACTGCAAAAAGTTTAGTCTTATGTATAGACCTTATTTTCGTCGTATGTTTCTATATTTTGAAACAAAGGTATGTACCCTTCTTCATTTGAAGGATAGAGCTGTTCTTTTTTCGTTTTGTTTTTGTTAAAACAGAATATAATATTGTTTGGTTACCACATAATACCTGTTTCTCATTTCTTTGGCAGTGTGTTGGCTAGGTACACAGTTAAATAGCCCTTAGCAATTACCTGCTGCTGGTGTGTATTTTTGTAAATGTATGCACTTCTCTAAAATAAGAAAATTGAAAAAAAAAACTTTTCTTTTTGCCAAGGCCAGTGTTGATGCCTAAAAAAATGCTACAAAAATGGTGACAGCTTATGTTTTAAAAGCCCAGAGTGTTAGTCTTTTACTTTTACTTTCCATCTTTTATTGTTTGTTTGTTTGTTTTTAATTTCTCTTTGTTCGTTTGCAAAATGGTGGGAGTGGTATAGGGGTGGGATTTTTTTTTGCAACTTTGTAAAGAAAAAAAATGTTTCAGTTTGTTTCTATTGACCTGAACATTTTCGATCTTCATGTTGTTTTTGTTTTTGCTTTATTGATGCACGAAAGCTTTTGAACACTAGAGCAAAATTGCTGTACATGGAAAACTTGCTCTGTTTGTCCTTTATACATTTCTGTAGTTAACAGAACACTGTAATGTGCCTTGGAGCTTAGTAAATTGTAATAAATTCAATTGATATTAATAGTTTCTGAGTAAGTTTTTCTTTTCCCAGTAGTTGGACAATAGGGAGGCCAAAATATGTTGCCCCTTTTGATTGCCTCACTATTCCGCTTCAAGCCTGCGTTTTATTCTGTGTCATTTGTACATACACAACTAGAGATTTACCTAATGAGGCTATCTAACATATCTAGCCATTGGCACTGTGCCTGCTTACATTTCACCTTTTAATATTGACAGAACAGTTGCTGACTAAGCATTTCCTATTCACCATTCTTGCCTTTCATTTTCCCTTCCCAGCTGCAAGGATTTTCTGTTCCACAAGAGACATCTTTTGTGTGAGGAATGCAATGGAATTAAATACTAATACTACATTCTCATGCATGTTTACTCAGAGGTCAGTCCCACTGAGTGCAGTGCGGCTTACTTCCTGATAAGTGTGTATAGGATTATAGCATGAATTGGTTTCAAGCCTTTTTCATTAAAAAGAATAACACAACAGTATCTAATAACATTACAGTACTAAAATGGTAGTCCTATGCACAGTATCTAAGAGTAAGTCTCAGTGAATTTAGTCAACTATTGCTGAGTAAACATACATAGGGTGATGGCAGTGGTGATCGTGGATGTTATTATTTTCATGTATATATCATACTTAATAAAAACCAGAAAGCTTTTAGGCACTAGCTAATTAGGTTGTGCAGAGAAGGGGTCAGGAAAGGTCTCCACTGTATTTTGGCATTGATGATACACACCAACCTAAGTACAAGGAGGATTGGTGATATGCCAGATTTATGTAGCATGTATTTTAGTTGTATGTAACTTGACAGCTTGAAAATAGTTATTAATCAAATAAATTCTTATCTGTGTTTGGTAAGCAATAGGGGATGTAAGTTGCTTCCTCTCCCTCCACCCCATTGGAGAGCTTTTGTTGACTTCAGTAAATGAAACTGCATTCCTCCTGGCAATGGACAAATGCATTCATTCTTGCTAAGTTTGTGAAAGTAACATTTGCATTTTCAGGAGATCTGGATTGGTAGAATGCCTATTGGGTGACCAGATCAACAGGCAGAGTAAACACACACAGGCCCCTCTGACTGGCTGGAAAATGCAAACAAACCTCGCCTGAACTTTGCCTTTTTTCAGTGAAGCAAACTAGAGGAAAGGTACATAACAATCCTCACACCGAAACATCAACAATGTTTTGGGGGCCCCAGTCCATTGTGCCATAGGTTGCCAGCAGCTAGTAGCATTTGCACTTTTGGTACACTGAAAAACAGATGTGAAAAGACATTTTAATACAGCCCTCTTGGCCTTGTGAGTTTGTATTTGGTTACTGCTAGTACTACAGTTTTGGTTTCTGTTCCTGTCAGTAGTGATAAATGAAGTTCTAAGGTTCAGGACTTTACTGTGTACCTAGATTACCAGAGCTGAGCCTCTCTTTGTAGTGTTTTTCTTTGCCTGTTTAGGATTCACCTCTGGTTACTACTATGTTAATTTTTTTTAATAAAAAAGATTAACTTTCCTTTTACTTTTTCTGCAAAGGATTATATTGATGCTATGAATCTCATAACCTACTGAAGTCTTTTTAAATTGGAATAAACATGTACAAAATAATCCTAAATTTTGTTCTGTTAAAAAAATAAAAAGTTTTTTAAAATGTGTGATTAGCATACGGGAATATATATGGATTGAAATTATTTAAGGGACCAATGAGCAATATATATGTAAGGCTGTAAAAATAAATACAGGTATTTATTAGGAAGTAAGCTTCCATGAATACGTGCTTCTTCTTTCTGAGTAAACAGGAATAGGATTGTGCTGTATGTTTATCCTAATCCTAGAATTTTTAAATGGACAAGTCATCATAGAAATATTAGGATCAGTCAGCAATATGTCATCAGAAATATAGCAAGTTCCTCCCCTCCCCATGGTGGATTTATTGTATCCAAATATTCCCCAGAGACTTCTTTTTAATTTGCAGGGTTTCTCCCCCTTTATTCATTTTTTTCAATGTAGTCTGATTCCTTCCCCCTCCCCCTCCTATTTCTGTTGACAAGGAGACTGTCAAGAGACAGTGGGCATGTGTGAAAAACAAGCTTGCTGTGAATTGTAATACTGTAGTTAATTAAAGTTAACCATAGCTAGAGGGCATTTGTTGTATGGAGGTCTTCAGCCATGTGACCTTTCATTTTACTCTGACCCATTAAGCAGCTACCGTGTTTCTCATATTATAAGACATGTCTTATATTTATTTTTTCCTCAAAAAAACACACTATGGCTTATTTTCAAGGGATGTCTTATTTTTTTCCTCCTCCTCCTGCCGCGGCCGGCATTGCTGCTGCGCCTATCACTATGTCTTATTTTCGGGGTATGGCTTATATTCCTTGAATGCTTAAAATCCTGCTATGGCTTATTTTATGGGTATGTCTTAAAATATGAGAAACAGGGTAGTCTGGGCATATGAGCCAGCTTTCTTTGATCCTCACTGCAGAAGCTTTTAAAAAGTCATCTACTGCTGACAAGCCATAATCTTTTCTTTTTGGTGGAGAAGGGTGTGTGTGTGTGTATGTCAGTTACTGGAATTCCTTCATTTCCCCTGCAGTGCAATTCTTTGCTTGGGGGTGGTAACTAAACATTTTGAAAATACAGCTTTCCGAGAGTAGCTTATTCCTTGCTATGTCCTAAAGCAGCTGGGGGATTTTCCGGAACAAGGCAGAACATGCCTATCAGGGGAGACATTTTTTAAAATGTTCAGAAATTCCTTAGCTGAGAAGCTATGGAAAACACACCAGATATCTGCAGTAAAGAGGGATGGGCTAATTTTGAGGTGGTGGTGCTGAATCAGGAGGTGTGGTCCTAGTTATTCTGGCTACAACAAGCGGAAACAGCAAAGCAGTGCCCTGCATGGAAATATGGCTCAAGTGTCACTCAGATCCTATAAAGCCCAGTCGTTGTGCTTCAGGTTTCTGGATTTAATGCTCTTTGCACCGAGAGCCAATCTGCAACGGTGTCAGAGGAGCTGCATGTCTCCTTGAGTTTTCTTCTCCAATTAGCCTGTTCTTTGTTTTTAAGGGGAGGAGGCATGTTGTTTCCTGAGAGCAGCAGTGTGCTTTAATAGCGGGTTAGCAAGTCTCCTCTCCTGGTTCTGGCCATTTTCTTCCTGCTGATGTGTTTCTCTTTCTCACCCCACCCCCCCGGAAAAAAATCCATTCATAACAGGGTTGCTTGTATTGTGCGCCGGCAGGCCTGTCCGTGCCAAAGTGACACATCCTGTTGATTTGCATTAGAGGACTAGAGTGTCACTGTTATGCTGACTCTTACAAAGTTAGTATTGAAAGCAGCGCAGCTTCCCCCTTGGCGTCGAGCCATTATTCTCCATTTACAGCGTGTAACTTCTATCAAAGCCACATATCTCCTCATATCGGTTACAAGAGCCGAAGAAGGCCAGTGATTACTCTTTGCATGTCTCTTAAAGAAAACCACCTCTGGATTAACGGTTGGGTGGAAATAGGGTTGCAGCCCAGGATGGATGGCGATGGTGGCATTTAAGAGCACGTGGGGAGAGGCGCATCTGTTTGTAGTCAAATACGAAAACAGTTCCAGGCAAGAGCATTTCCCTGGTGTGCATTTTTTTGAAGGCAAAAATATTGTGCGTGTTTGTAGCAAGGTGGCTTGGTTCGAGGCGAATAGTATGGGATGAATTGCCCTTTACACGTGTGTGAGGGGGAGTGAGTGTTAGAATGCCTGTTACACTCGCTTTCTTAGTCCTCCAAACCCCCTTCTTCTCGTTCGTTTTTAGGTGAGACATCCACGATTTTTTTCAGAAGCCCCTCGGAGTTTTAGCTGGACGGTTCAACCAATGGGAGGAGTATAAACAAAAATGCGGGTGGGGGAGGGGGGAGAATCACAAACAGCCACTGGCTAAGCTCTCTGGGGCCATATTATCAGCCAGGACGGCCTGTTTCCCGTTCTGTGTATGTTTGAGTGGTTACACACTGGCACAACTCGGCTCTTTCCAGCTTTTGGTGGTCGTCTGAAAAGCCAAGGCAAATCGCGCATGTCCCCAGACTTAGCTGGCGCCGAGTGGGCAAGGCGGTATTCTTGCTTAAGGTCTGCGACCCTTTTCGGAGGAAACTAGTTTCGCGTCTGTCAGCTTTGCCTCTGAAACCCCGCGCAACCCCTTTGCCCCTCACCCAGGCGCGGACGTCTGCTGTTCACCCCCAGCTGCTGTCCTCCATTTTGGGAGAGAAAGTCCGCTGCAACACAAAACACATTCCTGGATGATCTTTGGATGGCTTTTCTCTAACTGCAGATTCTCCCTTCGCTCTCTCTTCCCGCCCTTCCTTCCCAGAGCGATGATGACTCTGCCCAGCTGTTCAACATTTTCCCCTCCTCCGCCTGCCTGCCTGCCCCATGCCTAGAGCTGCTGAGGCTGGTTTGTTTTCAGGCTAAAAAAAGAAAAGCAGCTTTAACTGTGGCGTGTGAGGGAGGGAGAGAGGGCGAGCTCCGGCTTGAAACACCGCTCGGGTTGCAGCTTTCGCAGGGAGCTCCGCCTTTGGCTGCTCTGCAGAACCAAACCCTGGGAGAATCAGCCCTGGAATGCCGCGGCCTCTGAACACAGAAGGGAATTAACTCCACTTGACTGGGCCTCGGACTAGACAGTCACGTGTCTCTCTCTCCCCCCCCCTCTCCACACTCCCCCCCCCCAACATTGAGAAGAGCTCCGAATGGGGACACGCAACGCGCCTGCGCGGCTTCGAGGAGCCCGGGCAGAATTCCCCGCTGTCATCCTTTTCTTTCCCCGCTCCGGCCCCGCCAGCCAGGCTGCAGTGATGATACAGTTCCGCCATTGTTCCAGTGATATGAGGGGGCGTGGCGTTGTCGTGACAAGATTTGTTAACCGAGGCTGAACAAACACGTCAGGATTATTAATCTCGGGTCTGAAAGGCTCTTCCATGTGGGGCGGGGAGAAGGAGCTCTACGGTATCTCTGCGTGAACCATTGTTAATATTACTTTCCCCCTTCACCCTAAGGTTCCAAATATCGTAGTTTTATAAAGCTACAATGGAATCACAAAAAAACCCCAACTAGCGTGGCTCCTTACAACACACGTCTCAGGTGTCAAAAGCCAGGGTAGTGGTGCCAGGAAAAGCCTTTCTGCGCCATTTCTCAGCAGAAAAATAGCCTCAACAGCTTCTCCATCCATTACTTTAGAAAAAGTGTTAAACTCTGTTGTTCATCCAAGGCTGGATAAAGATGGTTGGGGGCCTTGCGCTGTCCCCCCCCCCAAAAGGTTACCCTTTCCCACAAACTCCAACGAAAGGAATGCATGAAACAGAAAATTCATATCGAATTAAAGTTTATTCATTTATTGTACGTATGAGTATACCGCAGCACACGTAGATGGAGAGGCAAAGCAGTGAGCTGGCAGACAGCAAGAGGGCTTCTTGCAGAAACAGGCCCTGGTGCAATTGCATCATTATAGTCCAGCTTTGGCTGCATCAAGTGCTTCCAGGAAAACCTGCACTTGCAAGACTTGTGTTTTCACCACTTGGGACCTTAACGTTGACAGTCTAGGGCAGGCATGTCAAACCTGCGGCCCTCCAGATGTTTTGGCCTACAACTCCCATGATCCCTAGCTAGCAGGACTAGTGGTTGGGGAAGATGGGAACTGTAGTCCAAAACATCTGGAGGGCCGCAGGTTTGACATGCCTGGTCTAGGGGGTCTGAAGTGTCGCACTTAGTCGTTAACGTCCAGTTCAAATTCAGGGTACAACTCCTTGGTGGTCACCCCTCGGATTACCGCCAGCCTGCCCAACAGCATCTGCCCGGCGTCTTTTATCTCATTGTATTCATGGAGCAGAGAAATGTGGGTTTCTAATTCCTCCGGGCTGTATCCTTCAGCTGTCAGCTGCGCTATTTCCTGATCCAGGGCGAGGTCTTTGCGTTTCAGCTCTTCGATCTCACGCTGCAAGGCGTCCTCGTCACTGGCGGGCTGACAGGTCGTCGGAGAGGAGGGGACAGGAGACTTGAACCTTGCACTGCAGGCTCTCGGGGTCCCCACGGGCGTCCTCCTCAAGAAGGGTCTGGCCGAGGGCCTCCCCCTGACTCCTGGACTCTTCTCCCATTCCCTAGCCAAGGGGCTGCGATCTCCTGGTTTATCCAGCGCGCCTTGGAAAGTGCGGGAAGGAAAAGCTCCAAAAGAAGCCGCGTTCCCTTGCAAGGGAGAGGGTGGAGGAAGCGGCGGCAGCGGCAGCGCAGGGTTAGCGCTTCACCTCGGCTTCAACTCGTAACCTCCCACCCGCGCAGCGCTCCCTTCCGCCCCGCCCCGTTACTACAGCTACGCTAGTTCCGATGGAATGACTCAGGGTAGGCAGAGCGGGAATGGGCGGGAGAAGGAGCCGCCGCGGTGCACCATGGGAGGGTTTTCTCTCCACGGCTGTGTGGGGCGGCTGGACCCATGTTGCCTGCTTTGCTAGAGCTTAGCTTTGTTCCACGTCGAGGCATCTCTCCCGCCCTCCCCCCCATCCACTTCTCTGTGTGGCTTACAACAGTCTAAAACCGCAGTGCCTTAAAATGCAGAGATGTAAAATAAAAACAATTAAATGCACAATATTTTAAAATATACATAATGAAGGCAGAGTCTGCAGGGCTTTAGAAAAGACTAGTCACACGGTTGCCCAAAGGCATTCTGCTGCCTGAGGAGGAACAGCAATTCCACACCCCAAAATTCGGGAAGGCTTAAAACTATATTGTGCCGCCTGAGGTAGAAAATGCTATAAGCAGCTCTCTCCCTCAATAATAACAACAATACAGTGGTATCTCGGGCTAAAAACGTTCTTAACCTGAAAAGGTCCGTTCTTAACCTGAAACTGTTCTTAACCTGAGGTACCACTTTAGCTAATGGGGCCTCCTGCTGCCGCCACGCCACTGCCATGCAATTTCTGTTCTCATCCTGAAGCAAAGTTCTTAACCCAAGGTACTATTTCTGGGTTAGCAGAGTCTGTAACCTGAAGCGTCTAACCCGAGGTACCACTAAGAGCTAACAATTTGTTGTCATTTCATGATAACCCCAAATCGGTTGCCTGAATACTCAATGGTGGGGTTGACCCTGCTACATACAAAAAAAAAAAACCCTCCAGGAGACAAGCCCTTGTTTTTCAAGCTGTGCGTGATTTGGGTGTGCAAAGCACCAAGGGGGTAGAATTTGCCACGAGCCCTTGCTGTGCGTACACGCAGGCTGTGCATTATTTGCTGTCAAGTAAGGTTAGTGAAACCATCCTCATGAGACGGCTTCGTAATACCTGAGGGACAAGCACCAGTGAAGTCATCTCCCTGCTAAATTGTTGTAGGCGAAGCCCCTGTCACTACCAATATGCAGAGAACAATTTTCTGATAAGAAGTGCAGTCCTGTGCATGTTTTCTCAAAAGTAAATCCTACTATATTCAACAGAGTTTACTCCCAGAAATACGTGCTTAGAATTGCAGCCTCAGTAATTTACCCATGTGCTCAAAACATTTAGAAGCACATTTTTAGTTCTTAACTGTCAGAAATATTAAATATGTAGTTCCAATGCTTAGATCAGGGAAGGGGAAACTGTGGTCCTAAGTAAGCCTGGCACAGGTTACAATTTGGCCCAGAGGCTGTTTCCCCAAAACCATGCTTCCCTGCCCCACATCTGACATTGGGTGCGGAACTAGTAGGGCTATGGCTGTCAATGCACAATCAAGAGCAGGGGTCCCCAAACTAGGGGCCGGATGTGGCCCAATCACCTTCTAAATCCGGCCCCCAGAAGGTCCGGGAATCAGCATGTTTTTACATAAGTAGAATGTGTCCTTTGATTTAAAAGCATCTCTGGGTTATTTGTGGGGCCTGCCTGGTGTTTTTACATGAGTAGAATGTGTCCTTTTATTTAAAATGCGTCTCTGGGTTATTTGTGGGGCATAGGAATTCGTTCACATTTTTTTCCAAAATATAGTTCGCCCCCCCCCAAGGTCTGAGGGACAGTGGACCGGTCCCCTGCTGAAAGTTTGCTGACCCCTGATCAAGAGCCTTAAACAGTAACAGTAGGTGGGAGGTGGGCATTCAGGCATTTAATCCTCTCATCTAGTTGTAGTTTATCCTATTTTTGTGCATGGTATAGAAAAGAATCCTATCCCTAGTCTGCTGCTTGTAGTAACAATAATCTACCGTAACACTTCTGAGTGAAGGCTGAGAGTTGTTCCTGTGCTCTCTGAACTCCACTGTAGCAGATGGTTTTGTTTTGTTTATCAAGTGAAAGGGGAGCAGCTTGAAAACAGCATTCTGTAGTAGTCTGCATAACACAAAAAGAAGAATGATCATGTGTGGACTGGTACTGTACATCATTGTTGAATGAACAGGACAGAGAAATGACTGCCTCTGCAGCTGTGTGTATGGAAGTAGGGGAAGGTAAGGTAGAAGAGGTCATGTGATGATGATGATGATGATAATGATAATGTATGAAATGAAAGTGTGTACTCCCCCCCATGTTATTTGGCACAAAGCTTTATTCAGCTGGTCCAGGGTTGAATAAGTTAACTTGAATGTAGTACTTGTGCAAATACAGAACTACCATTTGAGAGCATCCTTTGCAGTACCGGAGCTGTTCCTTGTGCAGTACATTCTTCCACAACTAGTTGTCAATTCTGTATTGTGCCACATTTGTTAGGATCACCAGGAATTGGGAAAAAGGGATATGTTTCAAATGATGAACCCTGGAATAAAGCTCTGCAAGTCTGAATAGGAACTCAACGGAACCCAGTTTTAAGTAAGTGCACTTTGGATTGCGGCCCAAGTTACTAACCACTGCAGAGATGGAGCTTAGGGTTCATGTAATATTTTACAAAATGTTTACATGTATGCACAGTTACATGTGTAGGTTGCATGTTATTTCCTACACAAAAGGGTACATTTTCTATGAGTTTGTAAAACAGAAAC
Source organism: Zootoca vivipara (assembly GCF_963506605.1). Lineage (NCBI taxonomy): Eukaryota > Metazoa > Chordata > Lepidosauria > Squamata > Lacertidae > Zootoca > Zootoca vivipara. Next base: position 29,037,642 of record NC_083276.1, read on the forward strand.
AACATACAGCTTTAGCATTTCGTACATACAGAGTTGGGCTGTTGTTTGGGGGAGAAAAACTGATTATAAACTGCTAATTTCAATATACTTTTCATTCATTGGTTGGTGGTCTTTAACATTCTCCTGTTCACTCCAGAACTCTGCAGGACCAGGCAGCTCTTCCTTTTCATTTCCATTTGCTTTTAATATGCCTAGACCCCTAGGTAAATATGTCACAATAACACAGGGAAGAGGTCAAAGTATTGAATATGTATGAAAATAAACAGACATCCCTTAACACCTTCTAGCCAGGAATAAGTCAAAACATTTGTTTTCAATATTTTCATGATTTATTCAGTACTGATAAGGTGCTGTCTGCTGTGCATACAAAAACCACAGCTGCTTCTTTGAAGAACTTGCAGTGTGAATCTCAAGAGTTCAGTGACTCACTCTGGCTACCCTGGAGCAAGCAATGTTGGCACAACCTGACACTCCTAATATTTGGCAGGAACATTTTATAATGGGGTTCCAGCTGACAGGCAATTTAGTGAGATCAGTAGAATGCTGCTGCTGGTACATTGAAACAAACTACCCAGAACTTCACCTGTGTTGCACTGAGGTATCAGAAAGCCTTTCCTTGAGATACCAAACAAGTGACTGGATGTCACTTTCCATGCCCTTATTTTCTTTCATCCATAGACCTTAAAAGAATAATACTCACGGTTTTTCAAATCTTTCCCAGTTTTTATGGTTGCATTAAAAAAAGAGAGCAAATTGCACATGTTTTACGGGTTAGTACTTGAAGCCCCTTTATAGAAGAAGGCTCTATCATTTTGAAAGACTCCATCTTCTGTGTCCTTCATCTTTTGTGTGATGATGCACAATTCACAGTTAAGTCTAAACATGTGTAGGCCAGTTAGAGAAGTGTAGATGCAGTGTGGTGCTGCACACCAATGTGCTCCATGTGCTCCTTGCAGTGGAGGACTTACTTCTGCATCCCATTCATTAAGCAAACAGAACCCTACAGAAGTACAATATATTTGACTGACACAGATTTCTGTCATGTTCAGACAATCCAGGGCAAGGACAGTGCCCGCTGCAAATGGAACCCATACTTTTCAGTGTTTGTTTTAATGCTGGCTTTCTCTTTGGCCAACTTGCTAAAGCTTTCTCCTTCAATTTTCTTCAGTTGTGAAATGTGGATATCTCTGGTTTCGCCACAGGATTGGGAGGCTTAATTATATCTCTATGAAATGTGTTGAGTCATTGAAGGCTGTTCTTAATGCTGTTGCCAAAATTGAAAGTACTGTAATATATTTTTGGTATGGAGCAATTTTTTTTTTTACCTCACACCAATTATGGTTAACTTCTTTAGCTTAGGTGGGTGGAATCCTCTCAGGAGTTAACCTTCCACGCAGTAATGGGTGTCTTTATAGGGCGTGTGCAGCTTCCTAGGCTGAAAGAATTGGCAGTTCTCTTTGAACAGGAAAGAACAACCTAAAGAAAGCCTTGGCAGCCTCCATTTTTGTACTGAGAGGGGCACCTGCTGGTTTATGTGATAGGAACATGACCCATAAAGCTGTTAATCTTCCCAAGGTTTATTAACATGATCAGTTAACCTGGGTTAATGGCCTTGTAATTTCTGGTTTGTTTACATATTCAATGGGTGGATTAGAGACTGAAATGAATAGAAAGAGAGGAAAGGAACCTCAGTATAACTAGAGTCTCTGGATTAACTCCTCTTTCATTACTGGCTAAGGAACGTAAAAAAAAAAAAGTGTTTTAGTCTCTAGTAAGCATCAGCGTTTCCGTGCACTGCTCTGGTTTGCCAGAAGCGGCTTAGTCATGCTGGCCACATGACCCGGAAGCTATACGCCAGCTCTCTTGGCCAGTAAAGCAAGATGAGCGCCGCAACCCAAGAGTCGTCCGCGACTGGACTTAACGGTCAGGGGTCCCTTTACCCTTTAAGCATATGTGGGAGCACAGAGTTTCCTGAAAATCCATGTGGATGGAAGCTGTAGTCTCAGAGAAATCTGAGAAAACTAATAATAATAATAATAATAATAATAATAATAATAATAATAATAATAATTTATTATTATGTGTACTCCGCCCATCTGGCTGAGTCTCCTCAGCCACTCTGGGCAGCTCCCAATCGAATATTAAAACAATACAGCATTAAAAATTAAAAACTTCCCTAAACAGGGCTGCCTTCAGATGTCTTTTAAAAATAGGATAGCTGCTTATTTCCTTGACATCTGACGGGAGGGCGTTCCACAGGGCGGGTGCCACTACCAAGAAGGCCCTCTGTCTGGTTCCGTGTAACCTCACTTCTCGCAATGAGGGAACCGCCAGAAGGCCCTCAGCGCTGGATCTCAGTGTCCAATGTGGGGGTTTTCTGACAACACTACTTACTCTTTCACACACACAGTTTGAAATTTGCACTCAGTGCTGACTTTAGTTGAATATGTACTTCCTTCCTTCCTTCCTTCCTTCCTTCCTTCCTTCCTTCCTTCCTTCCTTCCTTCCTTCCAGTCCTTCTGCCTGAAGGAGCCCAGGGTGAGAAACAGAGTCACAATTTAAAACAAAAGCAAAGCAACAACAGTCACCACCCATCCAGTGATCTTGGGGTTGCCAGGAGCAGTATTCCTCAACCACCAAATTCCTGGATAAATAGGAATGTTTTGAATTTTTTTGAGAAAGTTAATAATGATGAAGACAGGTGCACATCACCAGGGAAGGCATTCCAGAAACCAGGGAACAACTACTGAAAGGTTCTTTCTACTGAACATATTGGGATGGTCATTTCTGACAATAGTAAATCACCTAAATAAAAAAATTCCTTCAGTAGCACCTTAAAGACCAACTAAGTTTTAATTTTGGTATGAGCTTTCGTGTGCATGCACACTTCATCAGATACGAAAGCTCATACCAAAATTAAAACTTAGTTGGTCTTTAAGGTGCTACTGAAGGAATTTTTTAATTTTGTTTCAACTCAGACCAACACGGCTACCTACCTGTAAGTAAATCACCTGTTTAAGGAATGCAGTTCCCTACCCCTCTAAAGAAAAGTGACTCTTTAACAGTGTTTCAAATATGGTCCCTACTTTCAAATCTAGCCATGGTAATGATGTGAACATTCCCAGAAGGTGCTGAAAGAGAAGTACCACTCGTCATGAGAATCATCCATGGAGATTCTGTTTGTGTGGGCCATTCATAGTCCTGCAAAATGTAGTTTTGTTTTTGTTTTTGCTGGCTCTGAGTTTTCTACAGGGACATGGATTGCCAAAGCTGAACTTTTATTGCATTCCATTTTCTGGACTGGGCTTTAGCTTTTATGCAAACTTGGCTGCTCCTTTGCAGACCCCCTTCTCCTATGGGCAATACTGAGTATTTTCAAGTGGTGATGTAGGTGTTCTGTGCCTCAGGAGAAGCTAGGGGTTATTTATTTTGATTTCTGGCAAGGTTATTTATTTACTATTTTTGTTATCTTTTTAGATACTGTGTTCCCAAAGCTTATGCATAAAGCCCTATGGCAAAGAATAGCAAATGAATGGAAATACATTAAAATTAGTTTTTAAAGCCCATTTATAAGGAGCAACACTAAGAGCCTGGATGGAAAGTTCCAGTGTGTGTGTGTGTGTGTGTGTGTGTGTGTGTGTGTGTGTGTGTGTGTGTGTGTCTTAGGCAAGATGCCCTTAGTAAGAATGGGGAATAAATTTGTTTCAGTTAACCGAATTCACACTTCCCAGAACAATATGTGAACTGAAACACAGCCATCCTTCTAAATTAGCATTTCTCTGAATTTTAAATCCCAGTTCTCTAGGCAAATATTCTGTACAAAAATGCATATACTGGGTAAAAGTTTGCATATAAATACAGGCAACTATCAATTTGTGCACGTTTGATGCACACACAGTGCTTGAGGACTTTAAAAAATAAAATTTACAAACAGACATGGAAAATATGGAGAACTGAAGAATGGAAAAATGAGAAACTGAAAGTAATCAAAATTGACAGATTTGCTCAGTTGATCCCTCCTCCCTTTATATCTCTGGGCTCAGTCCCTGCATCAGCACTCACTTTTCCAGACAGTATAGCAGAAGCTCACATTGTTAATGCACACTTTTTATCTGTTATAGTCAGCAATACTTGAATTCTGAGAAGAAAATTAGGGAGGTCTTCAATGAAACCAACAAGCCCAACTCCAAATTTAGCAGAATCACCACCCGCTTCCAGCCTTCTAAAAACAATACCTAAGTGTCCTGTGACAAAAGGCAAGGCGTCGTAACTCCCAATGATTTTTAGCACAGAGGGCTCAGTTTGAGAGTGTCAACCTAGCGCCTTCATATCAGCAAAGGCAAGCCCTCCTTCCCTTTGTGAAAGGTCATGGTGTTTAATGTTGAAAATGTAAATCATCCCAAAACTGCTGCTGCTGTAGTTGATGTTCCTGTCTGTACTTGTCAGTCGGAGAAACCTGACCTATTTTTGAAAAGATTTCAGAGTGACATTAGGCTGTGTCAGAGAGTGGAGACTGAGTGAGGAGGGAAGTAATTTATTTCAATAAGAGGCAAATTTTTCAGTGGCTCCAAATTATTGTCACTAGTTTAAGTCCACAAAAAAAGAATGAAAAGTTTTCAGAGCGGCTGGCTATTTGGTAGGTGCAGTGATACCACTAGGGCTAGATGAATAGGCGCTGGTCTGGGGTTCCACACAGAACCCAACCTGTGGGGTGAAGTAGGATGAGACTGCCCCTTACCTTAAACATACAAGATATCCAAGAGTTGCTGTGCATCTCAAATCTGATAAAAGCAGAGGAGCAGACCAGGCAGGGTTTTCAATCCCGTTTTTCTGGCCGGATGGCTATCCTGTATATGCCCCAGATTCTGAAGTGGGTAGTTTCTGCCCTGTTTGGTCATAGCAATGCAGACTTTAAGACTCCATGGTCCTCAGTAATAATCCTATTATTAAATGAAAGTTTAGAGGTATGAATGAATCAGTTATATAAATGGCACCTGGCTGAAGTGTGACTAAATAATGGATGGTGTAGACAGGGCAAGCCAGAATTGTTCAGAGCTGCTCCTCACTTGTTTGCTTTTGCAGAGCAATCCACATTTGGGTATGACATCATATTGACAAATACAGGGAGGTTTTAACATGGCGGTTGCTTGTGCTCAGATATCCCACCCACAATCTGAAGTCATTCATTTCCCATGATTCTACACAGCAGCGCAGCAGTTTCCTGAGAACTGCTGATTAATCAGAGAACAGAGCCACTCTGTCCTACTGCTGGCTCCTGACCCCCTTCTCCTTCTCTGAAAGACAAACTAGACATGATGCAGGAAGTTTGTGAACAGGATATGGTGCTTTAAACAAAGCAAAACCAAAAAGCAACCCACTAATTATTAGCAGTCATGCGGGGAGGGACATTTGCTTTGGATCAATAGCGCTTTCTTGATTGAAATCTCCCAACCAGCAGTGTTGGTATATGTATATGTCATTTCAGTTGGGATGGTGAACTGATTGTGAAACGGATTAAGCCTTCTTCCCTGCAATGTTTATTTGTGAAATCAGGTGTTAGCTCATAAAGTAGGGCCTCCTAGGTCTTAGATCATGACATTGATCTTCATGACATTGATCCTTCCAGCTGTTTCGTTCATGTCATAGTTGTAGAGAGTTGCACTTCTGTCTTAAAGCTATGTGTCATTATTTGGAATACATATTATTAAAGACATGTAGTCCATTCTCCATAGCTTTAAAAGCCCACCCAACCCCCAGCCTCCTAAAGACTCTGTTGCTTGTCGATTTTTCAGCAATGTACCATTTCTCCATCTGTTGCAGTTAGGGATGAGCCATAGCAAAGCAATTTTATTTGCACTACCATCTCAGTGCTTAGTATCTCCTGTTCAAATGTAAAAGTTTTGGGGAAAGGTTTCTCTTACCATGCCAGTTGGAGTAGACTGGGCTAGATGAACCAGTCTGCTCAGTATCAGGGAGGCCTATGAGTTCATGTGTCCTTGGTCTGAAGACAGGAAGATTACAAACTGACAACCCATTTTTAGCCTATATGTTATGGTAAATCTCAGAACTGTTTGTTATTGCAAAGCTGCTATTTTGGACATTTACAAACCAGTCATGATAAATTTTCTTTGGTGGTATGAAGGAAACAAAAAATGAATTATTGTGATTTACTGTGGGAACTTGCTTGAGTTTCAATTTCTGGATAAATGCTAGAATTTCTTTTATTTATATTATTACATTCCAATTTGATGTTCCTTATAAGAGATATCCCACTAAGTAATACTTAAGCCAATGAAATCTTAAGGAGTTGTGTCCATTCATTTCAATGAGTCTACTCTGAATATGACTTAGTTGGCTTTCACTCACTGACAGATTGGTAAAGGTGTTTTTTAAAGGCCTGCAGCAGAAGTGTCTAAACTGTAGTGCCTCTCATGTTACATTTTCTCTCTGAATGCAGAAATCTACATGCAAAAATATCAATGTACATACAATTATTTTCCCCTTTAAAATGCATGGAATTTTTTTGGAACTGGGGTGTGTGTGTGTGTGTGTGTGTGTGTGTTCAATCCCTACATCAGTTCGTTCGTTTCCTAGTTTATTTTAAAAGGGAAACTGTCAATTTACCCCACACACCCCATTTCGCACTGATGTTTTCTGCCTGAATTCATAATGTAGCCTAAGATGCTCTCTAAGAAGTAAAAGGCATGTTAACAACCCAGTCCTATGACTCACAGTGGATGCATGTTAAGTGTTTTTCGAAGAGGAAGTGGCAACTGTTGCGACATCGCAAAGCGCAACATCACTCTGACAGTGCAGAAGGATTTGCTGATGAAAAAGTCATCTGATAATAACACATTTTGTTCCATGCAGGCGGGATAGTACTGAGAGAGAAACAGTCCTCCCCTTGAAGCGATTTTATTCAGGATAAAGGAGGCTTTGTTCAGAGGGATGCCCTTCTAGCCGTCCATATACCATACTGGAAACATGCTAATGAGAACACATGTCAAACAGAAGGGGAAACATTTCAAGCCTTGTGCCAATTCACTATTGGCTTAGTGTTTTCATTCACCCCAGTTCCCTGACTCAGATATAGGACGTTATTTAGCAATGCATCCCTCCCTCCCCCCAGCTCCGCCCCCCCCCATGAAGGCTTTCCCCAGAGTGCCTCCTGTCTCATCCATGATTGACAACTGCAAGGCCCACACTATTTCTGTACCAATGATAACCGAGCCAGTTGTCAAGGAAATAATTATTTCTTGATTGCCTCCATTCCCACTGAATTGAATACAGAATGCAGTTTTTCTGCCATAATGAAGGAACCGGGGGGGGGGGGGGGCGGGGGCGGAAGCATTTAAAATGTGGAACGCTTTATTCCAGCTTCAAAATAATTGGCTAAAATGTTTACAGTTGAAGCACTGTATGTGCAAAAGTGAACATAATGGATATTTGGTTAATGAGTTTACCTCTTCCATACACAGGCATTGATTTTCTGTCATTTTGTGTGTGTGTGTATGGAATCCATTCAGTGAAAGTTTTCCACTATAAACTACAGCCTCCATTCGTTTCGTGTTTTTATTGTTACTGAGATTTGTGATGGCACAATGATGGTTAATGTGTAACATTTGGACCCTTATTACAGCGGAATAGTAAATGAATATTGGGAAACATCAAAGAGGGATACGTTACAGGATTAGTGAACTGATTCAGTGGGTGTTTTTCTGCAAAATGTGCTTTATTTATTTATTTATTTTTAAAGAAGGTCTTTGTAATGAAAAGGAGGTCTGCCACAATGAAAGATGAAAAATATTTGTTCAGACTAATAATTGGAGGATTTGCAACTATTTAATGAGACCCAAACCCCTTTCATGAGCTGCAAAAGTGTGTGAAACAGGAAGCGGAATCCTAACCGGTAACAAGACATGAAATGAGGCGGTCTGACTAACTCATTGAACTATTTTCAGTGGCAGATCACACAAAAGTGTACTGGACTGGACATATTTAAAAGCCTGCCAGGTTACTACAAGGGGCATGATGAATTCACAGTTGGCAGCGCTGACCCTACCATTAAGCAGAGGGAGACAGCTGCCTTAGGCAGCAGATTTTTGGGTGTCATGAACAGGCAGCAAATTGATAGATGTTTAATTGCTTGTAATTATAATTAATTATTATATTTTTTTTCTGCCAGGGAGTGGAAGAGGTGCTGTCAGGATTTTCTGCCTCTAGTGCCAAAATAACTTGACTGCCCTCGGGTTCTGCACATTTTTACTTAGGGGTGGGGGGCAAGATTTTTTGCTCAAACTCGGAAACAAAATGTATTGGGCTGGCCCTGACAGTTGGTACAAATGTCATTGTGATTTCTCATGAGGAAGCATATTTGATGCAGGAATATCACTCAATTGTGTATCTCTCTGAAAAAAATACACACCCCATGTTGCTGTTTAGTTGTGTCCAACTCTTCGTGACCCCATGGACCAGAGCACGCCAGGCACTCCTGTCTTCCACTGCCTCCTACAGTTTGGTCAGACTCATGTTGGTAGCTTTGAGAACACTGTCCAACCATCTCGTCCTCTGTCATCCCCTTCCCCTTGTGCCCTCCATCTTTCCTAACATCAGGGTCTTTTCCAGGAAGTCTTCTCTTCTCATGAGGTGGCCAAAGTATTGGAGCCTCAGCTTCAGGCTCTGGTAAAGGGACTTTACCATGCCTTCAAAAATATCTCCCGCTGTCTAGATTCACAAACACGTTAAGTGTCACTGTGTAATTTAATAATGGGTATATTTATTTATTTATTCATTTATTCGTTCATTCAATTTCTATACCACTTTATATTTTTAATAAAAACCTCAAAGCGGTGTGCAGCGTATTAAAACAATAAAACAATATCCGGGCGATGTTCCTCCGGCCTCATGAGGAGCCTCTTCAGTGGGGCAGTGTGGGCCCCACCCCCTAGGCCAGGTGGAAAGGCTTGCAGGGAGCGGCCTTCATGCCTCACAGCTGTAAGTACTTGATGAATGGGTATATGTATGCATAGGAGTGTGTGTGTGTGCGCACGCGCGCACACTATCTCTCAACTTGACCTACCTTGCAAAGTTGTTGTGAGGCTCAAATGGTGTACATTGAGAGAGCTTGAGCTATATACACTGCTCTGAGCTCCTTCAAAAAAGTGGGATTTTTTTTAAAACGAAAAACTACAATATAAATATTTTTGAATATTTTCTAGACATCAGAGCTTCATGTGTACAAACATTAATAGACTCACCAGATATGAAGAGTGACAATCTCATCTCCTATAGCATTCACAAGGTTTCACATTTGCAATTTCATACACACCCATTCATCAGGTCTTTCTTTATTTACTCAGAGGCACATAATATGTTCAGTAATCTAGACAGCGGAGGATATTTTTGAAGACAGGGTAAGATGACTATAAACACACCCACTGATTAAAAGAAGCCAAGAAAATCTCAGTAGGAAATGAATCTGATCATTAATGTGGAACAATTTTCATTGAGGAAGAAAAAGAAAAGAAAAGAAAAGAAAAGAAAAGAAAAGGAAAGGAAGAAAGAAAGAAAGAAAGAAAGAAAGAAAGAAAGAAAGAAAGAAAGAAAGAAAGAGGGACATAAGCGGATGGATAATTTAAGTCTTGGTTGATTAACAAAGGAACAGAGAAAGGAAACAGCCTTAAAAGAATTACGCGGAGACATGGATGTGGATGAGACAGTTAATGTTTGCCTCTGAAGGATTATGCTGTATCAAGGACTGTAAATTGAAGTATTTTAAGATTTATATTTGTGTAGCTGAAAGGAAATTTTAGGTCAGAGGATTTGGAGTTGTGTATAAAGTGTTGGCAAGAAATGATAAATTTGTGTGAATAAGATGACATGAATAATATAGGACCGTGTGGAAAAAATACGTATGTGTGAGGGGGATCTCTTTGTGACTCCGTAAGAGCTTGAATGCTGTCTGAGTGGGAGAGAAAGAAATGCCTTTGTTTCTAGACTCCTTGGTTCACTGAAAATAGCTCCTGGAAATGCCATTTCAGATTAGAGAGAGATGGCTGGAGAAGGGGAGATTTCATTACCTTCCTCTTTTATGTGATGTTTTCGAGATGGTAATGTAAGAGGAGAGTTATAAATAGATCCAATCACAGCTGCAGCATCCTAGAGTGCATGTTAATACCAGAGATATTTGGGGTGTTTCACTGTGTGCAGTAAAACCAAATGAGAAATGATGGCCGCCAAACAGCAGCCAGGAGGCAGAGACCACCTGACTTTCTTGATTTACCAGGCTGGAGTGTGAGGGCAATAGGAACAGAACAGGAACAGAAATCTATAAACTGCGGCATTTTCCAATGTCTTCATTATTTTTTTTTAAAATGAGAATGTTTGAAGGAAAATTTGAATTTTGCTGTTTTGAATGTGAAATGTTTGAACTGAAAATTCAAAATATGATTACCGTAATATAAATTTCTAGAGGGAGCCTGTGGTATAAAAAACAAGAAATCTGGTACCCAGTAGCACCTTAATCTCTCTCTCTCTCTCTCTCTCTCTCTCTCTCTCTCTCTCTCACACACACACACACACACACACACACACACACAGAGAGAGAAAGAGAGAGAGAGAGAGAGAGAGAGAGAGAGAGAGAGAGAGAGAGATATGCTGTAATAAAAGTCCTTATCATTTAAGAGTCATTTACTGTAGCATCATTCATTTAGGATTGTAGGATTTTATACCGTATTGTTTTAATTTTAGTAGCCTTCAGATATGAAATCTCATAAACTATCAGATGCCAAATAGCAAATACTAATTACTCTTCTTTATCTATCAAATGCTGTAAAGATCACTGCATGACTTGCAAATGCTATGATTAAAATAATGCTATTGCATGGCAAGTATAAAATAAAATAAATTTAGATACGCCACTGGTTTGAAAAACATTTTCCTGGGGAATCCTGGTTTCTTTAGGGTCAGATTACATCCTCCTACATACTACTAGGAATGTATGGATCCCTAATAGGAGATATCAGCCGAGGGATTTGTCAGCAGGCCTGGTGAATCTCCAAGCTTTGCAGTACAAAAAGAGAGAAAAGTTTTTAGAAAAAAAACTCTAAGGGGAGGGCACAAGAACATCCTAATAATAGCTGAACATGTTCAGTGGGCATGAGCACCCAACTGCTGGTGGGAGGGGGCAAATAAGCCAGAACACTGGACCAGACAGAAATTATGGTGGAGAAGGACATGACAGAGTGCATTAATACCTGGAACTGTGAACAGAAGCACTCCGCACTGCAGCATTTTGTTGCAGGTTCCAGTTGTGTTGCTTTACATGTGTCTGAATGCCATTATTACTTTACTTTCATTATTATTAATAATTAAAAGTAGCTGCAGCATCCCCCCCCCCCAATCTATATCCGGACTGTGGGGTGCATGAGTGGGAAGTGGGTGCAATCCTTTCCCCTTGCACCATTTTCCCTTCTAAAATTCCCCTGAATATAGCACCCAATAGCTTTAGGCTGGGGGATTTTCAGTGTGGGGAATAAAGGGTCAAAGCTCCCCATTGTGGTTCGTAGTGTGCCCCAGGCTGCCTTCTCTCTCTCTCTCTCTCTTTTTAAAAGTAACATAGAAGGAATCCCAAGCATGGAATTTGAAGACACAGTTAAAAGTGCAATTTGATCCGCCTTAGGCTTCCTCTGTGTATAGATCAGCTAAGAGGCAGCTTGATCACTGGTTATGTTACTGATTTCCTTCCACACTGAGCAAGTGGCGGGGGGGACGGGGACGCTGGGTGTTTCTAGGGCACACTCTCAATTCACAGCGGGCTCTGGCGGTGCCCGACACTGCTCCATGTTAACTTAGTGGGCAAATGCCCAGGAATCCTCTGCAATGCGCAGCGTTCCAGGAGTGGGATGCAGAAGTTTCTTGGCAATGTGGGGAGTCTTCCCTGAAGGTCAGCACTGGCGTCAACACTGGCATCCTTGGGCAGCTGCCAGTGCCTTCTTAGTTCTCTCATGCCACCGCCCTGCCCCCCCCGGCCTTAACACTCCTAGCAGCTCTCAGGTCATGCTTTTAATTCCTTACATTGCCCCTGTGTGCTGGCATCCTTAGGGGACATTGAGGACAATTAGAAAGGGCGGCAGGTCCCAATCCAGCACTGCTTGGAGCAATGCCACTGCAGTCAGGTAAGCCTTGCAGGGCCCCCACTGAAAGAGGAGGGGACCCGCTAGAGGACATGTAAGATCTGTTTGACTGTGGAACGGACTCCCTCAGGAGCTCTCATTTGTTGGAAGGCTTTTAAAGCAGAGGTTGGATAGCCATATGCCATGGATGCTTTGGTTGAGATTCCTGCATTGAAGAGGGTTGGACTAGATGTCTCTTAGATGGCTCTATAGTTGTATGATTCTATGTAGCCCAAGACCACCTCAGCCCTGGCCTTGGCCCTCCTGAAAGGAAAAAAAACGTGCAGAGGTGGTTTTAGGGTAGCATGACCAGTTCAGCCACACTGGGTGCCGGCGCCACAACAATTGTGTAGAATGCAGTGTGAGAGGCGGGGTGTGTGTGTGTGTGTGTGTGTGTGTGCCAAATTTTACCATCACATAAGGCTCACTGAAATTTTAGAACCCAAAGTCTGCCACTGAACTGTGCATGTTGAATGGTGGTGGGGAATCACTGTGATATTCATACCTTTGCATGTCAACTACTGTGTGCCATTGCATGTCCCCTTCCAAATGGGGACCAATGATCAGGTATCAAACATTGATACCACAGACATCCATACAAATATCCAGTAAGTGTCGGGTATGTGAGCACTCAGACAAGCTGAAGATTATTCTACATCAGCATTTGCACAGCAGAATTTTGAAGAGAATTTTTGGGAGCAAGCATGTTTGTACTCCACAGCTAACACACACACACACACACACACACACACACACACACACACACACACTGCATGCTAGCCTGGTTTGCTCTATGTCATGGGAATTCGTCCTGCACCTTCACATACTTGTGTCTCGAAGTTGAAGCTGTTCACAATCCGCCTCCAGTGTCTGAACTGAGCACAGGGGGGGAAGGGAGCAGAGGTCACAAGAAAAAGGCTTCTGCGTGCGAAGCTTCAGAGGCAGCCAGTGATGTATTTTTAGCTGCTCTAGATTCCCTCTGCTGTCACGGCTGGGATGTGATGCTCATTTTATTGCCACAGGGATATGCCTAGAATATCAGGCTGCCTGAGAAACAGCCTATGCAGCAGAACCAGGGCTTGATTTAGCATTTGTGGCGCTGATCGCCCACATCCACCGTTGAGGAAGGTGAGGGGGAAATAGTCCTCCCTGTGCAGTTCCTGCGGGAGGCAGAGGGGCAGAAGCTGTGACTCCCTGAGAAATATGGTTCTGCAGGAGCAGTGCTTCTGAACCACACCTTAATCTCAAGCTGGCTGTGCTTGGTCTGTCTAGGAAGACGAAGTGAGTTTTTAAAATTATGCAATCAATGCATTTTCTAATCATTTTTGTGGCACATGGTTCGGTGTTCTTTACTGCAAAATAAAATGAAGTAATGCAAGGTCCCTGAACAAAGGATGCTATTATCTTAAAGGGCTTCTTCACAATTTACAATTAGCTCTATGCATTTATGACACAGCTAAGCATATTTACTCAGAGGGAATTCTCCCCCCAACACATATTCAGTGGAGATGATTTCCAGGTGTCATGGAGGGTTCAGAAGAAAAATCAGGAAGCTAGAAAAGAACTTTATTTTCTCCTTTAAACAAGAGCAGAGCAACAACATCCAGATACAGTGGACACGGGTTGCAAATGTGATCCGTGCGGGAGGCACGTTTGCAACCCGCAGCGTTTGCAACCTGCGCGTCTACGCATGCGCGGGTCGCAATTCAGCGCTTCTGCGCATGCACAAAGCACGATTTAGCGCTTCTGCGCATGCACACACACCGAAACCCAGAAGTCACCTGTTCCGGTACTTCTGGGTTTGGCGCGGAGCGCAACCCGAAAAGACGCAACCTGAAGCATCTGTAACCCGAGGCATGACTGTACAACCAAGTTAAGTGCTGCCTAGTGACTTAATTACATAATGATACTATCCACAGGTCAGACAAATGCACAAAGCAGAGTTTTTCAACCTTTGGGGGTCCCTTGACCAACTACATTCTTTCTGCGGCACCCCTGTGCAGTTCAGGAAGCCAGTTATGTCACCCTTTGGGCCTCCAGAGCTGGCAGCCCCTCACCCCTTTTCAAACACCCTCCCTTGTGGAGTGTTTCCTCAGCCTCCTTTCTTCTCTTCTCTCCTTGAGTCCTTCGGGCAGCTGCCCCCCCCACCCCAAAGAGAGGTGCCTCCACACACTGCCCCACAGGGCCTAGGAAGCACCCCCTGGCCTGCCCCAGAGGCACCATTCATCTGGGTAGCTTGTAGCCAGGGCTGCAGCAACAAACAGCTGTGCAAGCCTTTGGGAGGCAGAGACACAAGAAGGCATCAGAGAAGGGAAGGAAGGAAATAGGGACAGAGACCAGTGTTGCCCACGGCACCCCTGACCACCATTCAAGGCACCCCAGGGTGCCACAGCACACTGATTGAAAACCACTGGTGTAAAGGATACTTTTGGAGGCAGCAATACTTCTGAATACCAGTTTCTGGAAGCTACAGGAGGAGAGAGTCCTCTTGCGCTCTGATCCCCTATTTTATTTATAAAATACTTTGTGTTGCGGCAGGCTGTATAAAATGTGTCTGCAACCACGGGCTAACACTTTGCATGCTTAGGTGCACATGTTAGGTCAGGCATCCCCAAACTCGGCCCTCCAGATGTTTTGGGACTACAACTCCCATCATCCCTAGCTAACAGGGTCGGTGGTCAGGGATGATGGGAGTTGTAGTCCCAAAACATCTGGAGGGCCGAGTTTGGGGGTGCCTGTGTTAGGTGCATGCATGGGGAATATCGGGGATCACCTCTCAGTGGTAGAGCACCTTCTTTCTGTGCAGAATGTCCCAGGTTCAGTTCTTGACATCTCCACTTAACGGATCAGGCAGCTGTTACCTGGTAGCAGGTGATGGGAAAGGCTTCACTCTCTGCTCGATATCTTGGTAAGTCACTGCCCACTCAAGGTGTCAGTACTGGGCTCAATGAACAAGACTGCCTGACAGTCTGTTCCCTCAAGTTGTTTTTTTAGAGGTTTTAGCGAAACTATATACCTGAAACTATTTATTGTTGTCTTGTCTGGTCCCATAGAATACGAGTTATCAGAAAATAAAAGATGATGGCTTTGACTTAGGTTTCGTGGCATGCAATGGAGTGTGGCACATGACTTGGGACCATAAATGGGGGGGCACACACCCCTGTCCACCTCTAGGGTCTCAGCCAGCACTTTCAATGGGGTCTGCATGAGAACTGTGATGCCCACACAGAAGCATGTGCAAGTCCTAACCCAGCAATGAATATTTGCCTGTTTCCACAAGAGCATCACATGGAATGGGACATATCTTCCTTATAGGGCCAACTCTACTTGTTTCACATTTTCTGCACATTTCTGAAACTGGATATGTAGCCATCAGGTTGTTGTTGTTGTTGTTGTTTTGCTATCTGTCAAAAGTATAATTTACAAACATTCATATGACTGCAGAAAAGAAGTACTGTATAGTATACCGGTATCTCCTATTTTTTAAAAATTCCATTTGCATTCTGTCTAAAACCATAACAGGTTGGAGTTCAGATTACGCCTGGCGTGTGGAAAAGACAGTTACTGAATGGATCGTGTCTATTGCACACCTGCTTGTCCCTTAGATTAGCCTATCCAAACAAGGGCTGAGTCACAGTGGCAGGAAGCAGTGATATAGGAAATTTGCTAGGATATTATTTCTTCAGAAGATTTCAGTCACAGTGGATTTCATTCTCCTGGGACGTCAAAGCTGCATTCAGTTCTCAGGAGAGAAATAAACCCCAGCAGGCAATAAGGCAACGAGACATTCTGCTTGCCTTCCAAGTGCATGAGAGAAAGTAGTTATCAAACAGCAAGGGAAATGTGTGGCAATCTTTAGGAATCTTGCAAGACCCGGTAAACAGAATCTTCATATCGCAGCACAATCTCTGAGAGAAAGCACACTCTCATCTGTCAGTAGAAAAATAATGATAATAATAATAATGGAGGGATGGCAAGCTACCTATGAGGACAGGCACTATGCTTACACAATGAAGAAACTGACTTTGCGGTAAAATTTTATTAAAATCTCTCCTGATTACCCCCCCCCCCATATTTGCAGCTCCCACTACTCATATTTAGTCAGTGTCATTGATACAATGCACTGGGCACCAAACACAAAACATTTATTTTATATATGCATCTACTTTAAAAATCTCCTCCCTCCAAAGATTTTGTTCTTTGATTTTATTTTGATAAAGTAGTTTTGCACATCTTTTGCATTCCATAGAACTAACTTCTGAGTAGGATCAGGTAGCTACAGTATTGCAAGTGAACATACAGAGTTGCATATGAATCCTTATTCCCTTCCTCTTTCTTTTCTTTCGCCTCTGTTTTTCTTTTCTGTTTGGATTATAAATTGCCTAGGCAGGAAGCAGTTTCTTTTTCCTTTTTGTAAAAAGAAACTCGGCACATTTTTGGTTCTATAAATAAAATGAAATGCCAAAAATACTGAAATCCCCACATTAGTTTATGATCTATGTTTGTTGCAGCTAGTCAGAGGGTGCTTCCAGATGGGGGTGTTACATTTTTTAAATAATGTTATTATTACTACCTGATTTTCCTATGTGTTTTTTGGTGGGCAAGTTAGATTTCATACATTTCTATTTCTCCCCAGTGGTAATCTTCATTGCTATTCTCCTGCTTGTCACCCAGCAACAGTGGATGAAATGTATCAGGTTTTTTTTTTTGCTTTTTCATTTCTCCTTTTAATCATGCCTCCCCCAGCCTCCATTTGTTTTTCTGTTCTGGACATGCATAGAGGTATTTCTCTATATGTGCTTGCACATCTTTAGGGGAAAAAATCCTCAGGAGGTGTGAAAGAACAAACATTAGTTAGCTCTCTCCAGCCAGGGACTGTATCATGTTTCACAATGAGCAAAATGGAAGCTTTTGGGGTTGGATGAGGATATTCATATTCCTTTATTTTCGCTTTTGCTTTTTAATACTGGTCTTTTGTGCGAGGCTCACAAGAGTGCTAAAGACCTCTATCATCATCATCATCATCATCATTTTTTAAGGCCACTGTACTGCATTTACCGTCTCCCAGGTAATGTTTCACAGTTACGGTGCAGAGATATCGAGAGAACACCTCTTCCAATCTGGTCATACCTTTAGCATGCAGCAGTTACTGGAAATATTGATTGATTGAGATGTATATCCCATCCTTCATCACATATGATGTTAGGATGGGTTAACAATACAGACCACAGTACAATAAAATAGGAGCTATGGTTACAAGAGTAAAAACAATAAATTGCAATACAATGGAAGCACAGAGCAAAACACTGATAAATGTCTACTGGTTCAGGCCATACACATCTTTCAGCTCCAGCTGAAGGACTTTCTTTTCTGCCAGTGTTTCTGAACAGATAAGTCCTTCTGCTGGAGCTGAAAGATGGGCAACAGCGGCACCAGACAAACGTCAGTGGGGTAGGTGCTCCACAACAAGGGTGACGTTATTAGGAAGACCCTCTGGCAAGTTATAGATCCCCTGACCTCCTGTGTTGATGGAATGACCAGAGGTGCCTCCACAGCAGATTGCAAAGAACACAAACTCTTTCAGGTAATGTGGCCTGTTGTCTTTGTCCATGGAGTTTTCTTGGCAGGGATACTGGAGTGGCTTGCCAGTTCCTTCTCCAGGTGGATCACGTTTAGTCAAAACTCTCCACTATGACCTGTCCATCTTGGGTGGCCCTGCATGGCATAGCTCATAGCTTCTCTGAGTTATTCAAGCCCCTTCGCCACGACAAGGCATTGATCCATGAAGGGGACAGATCGTGAAGCTGAGGCTCCAATACTTTGGCCACCTCATGAGAAGAGAAGAATCCTTGGAAAAGACCCTGATGTTGGGAAAGATTGAGGGCACTAGGAGAAGGGGACGACAGAGGACAAGATGGTTGGACAGTGTTCTCGAAGCTACGAACATGAGTTTGACCAAACTGCGGGAGGCAGTGCAAGACAGGAGTGCCTGGCGTGCTATGGTCCATGGGGTCACGAAGAGTCGGACACGACTAAACAACAACAAATGTGGCCATTTAGGGCTTTAGACATCAAAACTAACACAATGAATTGACAAATAGATGACCCTCACTTTGGTACTGGGGATCAATGGAAACAAAATGGGCAAGTTGTTCTCAGCTGAGGAGCAAAGGGAAGTAGGGGTCTCAGTGTGCTACTCAGCCGCCCAGAGTGGCTGGGGTAACCCAGTCAGATGGGGGACATATAAATAATAAATTATTGTTATTATTACTCCTACTGCTACCACTACTAGAAACCATTCTGAATGCCACCACAGACTTGATAAACTGTCCCCTGCAAAACAGCATTAGCAAGTTTCCATATTAGCAACAACTACACATATATGACAAGTTATTTTCACTCAGCAGCTCTTCTGCAGTAAGAGAAAATGTGGATTAAATGTAAAAAGTATGGGCTGCTGTTTGATGACAATGCTGCAATGCCAATACTGCAAAAAAGAAAAAGAAAAAAAACACAACACAACACTTGCATACATGAGTACTTCCGATTCCACAATAAACTCCTATTTCAAGGCACTAACTGCTTCTAGCCCTCGGTATTGGTTTAAGGATCCATTCTGATGATGTTGTAATTCAGGCTGCTTGCAGCCAGCAGGTTCCCACAATGCTGGTTGT
The DNA here is from genome assembly GCF_963506605.1 of Zootoca vivipara. Lineage (NCBI taxonomy): Eukaryota > Metazoa > Chordata > Lepidosauria > Squamata > Lacertidae > Zootoca > Zootoca vivipara. The sequence continues at coordinate 29,056,489 of NC_083276.1, forward strand.
GCAATTAGGTGAGACACCACTGGAAACAAACCAGGAATGTGGGAAGCAAATTAGGAATGCACAAAGCAGTACCTGGGGGAAAAGAGGTGCAACATCACAGGCTGTTTTGCATGCAGGATTTGTTCGGGCTATGCCACCTGCGCTTCCCTTGCTATATTTATACAATGCAGCAAGCCTCCAGTACAATATATGCTATATATGCTATGCGCAGTATAGGAAGGCTGCAATGCGAGATCAACATATAACACATAAGAGGGTCCCAGGTTCAGTGTCCTGTATCTCCAGGTATGGCTGGGAAAGGGTTCTGCCTGAAGCTGTGGAGAGCCACTACCAGTCAGTAAACAATTCTGAGCTAGATGGACCCAATAACATGATAAAGGCAACTTCATATGTAGTGGTTGGGTCCCCTTATCTGACATCTGCATCTGGAAAATCCCCAGTCTACTCTGGAAGCGACTCCACATTTCTGTCCCCTCATTTTAACACAAAGTAAAACACTTCAGGAACTGTGTTGTGGAGCAAAAGCAGGCAGTGGGGGTTGAAACTGAATAGATCCTGTCTGGATCAACTGGCAGCTTTTGCAGTGGATTTCCGCATGGTAACATTACACATCAGGAAAACACAGCAATTTCTGAAGGGGAAACATAAAGAGTTTGAGAATCCCTGGCTTAACTGGATCAAAATAATACAAAAGATGTCTTCTTTACATGTGCACCAGACTCTCAACAATATATCTCACCCTTCCTTTTCATCTTTATCCAAGTCAATTAAGCATCTTATGAAACAGAAGGCTTTGAGTGGATTGGAGCTTGTTCTTGCCTTGCAAGGGAAAATGGAAAGTGGGGATTCCTTTTTTCCTCCTCTCAGCTGGGCTGGGCAGCAGCATCCTTTTGTGAGTGTCAATGATGTCATCTGTAGCCTGGCTTCCTCTTTCTGCCTCCCCTCCCTTCCCAAGTCCTTTAAGGTGGGGGAGGGAGAAAAGTCATTAAGCACTACAGTAAAAGCTGATTCAGGCCACTGGGGTTTAGTCCTCTCAGAAAATGTGTTGGGGAGGGATGATGGAGGAGAGATTGCAGAGTCTGCTCACTGCTGACCTGCTGAATTATGACTTTAATGCAGTCACTTTAATAACCCGACCACCAGATGCAATTTATGGCAGAGCAGGCGCCCAGGCAGTTTCCTTTCTCTGATTACTGGCCCCCTCCCCCAGCCCATTACTTCTCCCTGCTTGCTCTGCTAATGGAAAAAATGTTATGTGTCTGTGTGTGATTTTTCTTTCTCTCCCTCCCTCCCAAAGCAAGACTTGTTTTCAGGAACTGGTGGGAAATGAGAACCTAACGCAGCCGAACAAAAAAATGCCTCCTTCTTCCCTCTTCTTTTCTAAGGCTCCAACCAGGAAATCTGTAATGGAGTCTTATCTTCTTGTTCATTCTGCTTCTGGCGCCTTTAAAATCTCACGTAAGGAAAGACTGGGGCAAACTGAGCAGTGGCCTAACTGAAGAGGTGTGGCACATGCTAAAAATGAATGGTTTTTGCAATGCATGGCCCAGTGTTTCTGCAATTCCTCAGTGATGTCATGATGACATGATATCAGGACTGGTGAGAGTCATTGCCATGTAGAGACAAATCTACTCAAATATGTTTACAATGGGACATTTACATACAGTACTACAGAAATGGACTGGATAGATACTAAATGTGTTGTGTTTTAATATTAAAGTTCGTTTGTTTGATAAAATCTATACACCAATTGATTAGAAAAAAACAACCTTCAAAGCGTTTTACAAAAAGATAAAACAAGAAAATCGAGAAAAGTTCACAACCTTTCTTTAAAACATACAAAAATTAAATTACTGAAACATACCTCAACTTTCTAAGTTTCTGGGTAAAAAGGTAAAGGTAAAGGCACCCCTGACCATTAGGTCCAGTTGTGACCGACTCGGGGTGCAGCGCTCATCTCGCTTTATTGGCCGAGGGAGCCGGTGTACAGCTTCCAGGTCATGTGTCCAGCCGCGTCCCTCAAGTTTCTGGGTAGGCTTGCCTAAACAATGCTTTTAGCAGGTGCTGAAAAGAGTACAGTGAAAGCGTCTGCGTAATCTCAATTGGCAGGGAGTTCCAAAGTGCAGGTACTGCCTAAATGATCAAGTTCTTGCAAATGCAGAATGGGTTTGATTGAATCTTTATTTGTGTCAGCCATCAGCCATAGCAATAAAACAACAATACGATACAAAAAGAATAGAAATAAAAAGTCAATTATATAAAATACATTTTAGGGTTTTGAATCAATAGTCAAATAGTAATCTTATTCTGATTGCTCCAGCTAAAAACCTGGCAACCTTTGCTGTCACCTGCTCATCTTGATCTGTCAAGAGAAAGGACACTGTGGCAGTGGTTAGGGAGAATGGATATTATGTGGTAGCATCAATTCCACCGATGTTTCAGTTGTTGCAGCACCATCCCAGGACTGCCCAGAGTTGTTTAACAATCAATCCATCATTCCAGGGAAATCTGGGAATTCTAATTCTGGGAGGAGAACAGGGGACTCCTAACAACTGTCAGCACCCTTAACAAACTGCAGCTCCCAGAATTCCTTGGGTGAGAGGGGGAAAGCCATGACTGTTACCATAGTGCATTAAATGTATGCCATGAATGTGGCCACAGGCTTAAAAGCAGTAGCACAGTTAAGTATTTTCAGACTCTAGATAAAATGAGTTCCCTCTTTCGATCACTTTGCTTACTTTAAAATATGGCCACATTTTGCTGCCTGAGGCAATGGACAAGATGGTGCCACCCTCCATTTACAGAAGCTAATTGGCAGTCGAACCTGACTTCGGCGCTGGCAATGTGGCACTGTGCTCCGGAGTAGCAGGCTAGCTTAGGATATATGAGAGGTCTGTGGCATGCATAGCTCTGAACTCCAACAGAGAGGAATGGCTGGGAGGGCTCAGAAGAAATGGGAGGAGGGGGAAAGGGTCTGTCTCTCAAGCATATCCCGCAAGTATCCTAGGGAAAAAAAAAGGACATCCCTTTTTCTCGTGTGAGAGCACAGCGGCCATTTTGGGTGCTGTGATCTTACACGATTTTGACCTTGCCTCCCCAAAAGGTGTTTTTTCAGGGCCACAATCGTGCATGATCCTGAAAAAGTGCCTCTTTTGGGCTCCATGACTCACACAGGTGGGAATATTTGCATCCTGGTTTTCTGAACTCCATATGTTGGATGGTATTCTCTAGGTGATTGCCTTACTCATCCCAATGGTAGAATCGGTCCTGCCTGCTGCATTGTGGAGCCACCTGCTCATTCTGCTGAGTAGGGCACTACTGGTAGGCATCTACTCCAAATTCCTGCCCTGACAACACCGCTACTTAAAAGAGGCGTTCCCTCCTGTGTGACAGAGGAGGAACACCTCTAAAATGGCGCCTGCTGAGACTCAGAAGTACTGTGTCCCCCCCCCCCCTTTCTTTAGAAAGCTATTGTTTCTGACATGTGGATTTATGCAGATTGGACCAATGGACCAAAATTCATCTGATTTAATCAGTCAAGACTTCTCCAACCTAATGACAGCCCTAAGAAAGCTGGAGAATGTCCCCAGTTTTGTCTTCTGAACTTTGGGTCTCTCTTTTCTCTTTTCTCATCTAATGTCAGCTTCCCTCTGCTTCATTGGGTAATTTGTATAACTATATTCTAACCCATTAACCTCCATTTGCTGCCAGAGGGTGGGGGGTGGGGGGCGGAAATCACAAATGTGTCACACTCTGATCAATACATTCAATCTCTTTCTCATACAGAGATGGAAGAAGCTAATAAAGAAAAAGAAAGATTAAGTGCATACTTTTTAAATTACATCCATTGTTCGCTAAAGAAAAGTTTAATGGGGAAAAACAATCCAGGTCTTTGCTCTCTCTCTCTCTCTCTCTGTGTGTGTGTGTGTGTGTGTTTGTGTGTGTCTCCGGGATAAGAACAAATGTGTTACATTTTACTCCTCCCCACCCTGCAAGTGTAGATTGTTCCTTCTGCACGATGAACAATGGCATCTTTCAAAAAGCTTCCAAAAATGACGTTTTCGGAGCAGTCTTTTACAGCCAGCATTAAATATTTACTAGTGGGTGAGATCCCTCCTGTTACAGCAAATACAATTTTCCAATGACCTGGATTGTGAACCCGGGTGGATAAATGTAGCAAATTCCTCTAATAATATCCTGCTTCTTTTGCTGTTCAGAAAACACTTTCCCCCAAGCCTTGAAATTTGCCGTGTTATTGCACAACACTGAACACAGCTCACCCAGTAAGGAGATGTAGGATACAAGGTCAGCTACTGTTTGTTAGAGATAGCCATAAATTAAGTTTCGCTTTCTGCAGGAATTTGAGCTGACGTTGAGAATTAATTGACCTTCTTACGATGTATTCTGTATCAAAATAACTATCTTGATCACTATGGTATTATTTTCTCTCCGAGAGAGAGAGAGGGGGGGGGAGGGAGGCATTAAGCCAGCTCATCACAGTGGTAGCAATAGCTTTTAAATTTGCTGGGGGGGGGGGGGGCGCCTTGCAGCCCTTGGCATCATTTCATGCGGTGTGGATTTCAGAGATTCTGTGCTTAGAAGTCGCAGCAACACCATACATTGCAGCTCTAGTCTAGTGCTTTAGTGGCCATGGTTTCCCGCAAAGAATCCTGGGAACTCCAGTTTGTGAAAGGTGCTGACCTCCCAGAGCTATAGTTCCCAGCAGTCATATATAAGCTACGGCTCTCAGGATTCTCCGTGACGGTTTAAGCCGTGTAAGAATGCTTTAAATGCATGTGAGGATGTGACTGAGACCAAGAATAATAGAACTGTAGAGTTGGAAAGGGACCCTGAGGATCATTCCAGTGCAACTCTCTGCAATGCAAGAATGGACAGCTCTCCCAGATCGAAGGAGCACTATACAATTCTACAAGGCTTACTGTATTTATGTATACCTCACCTTTCCTCCAAGCCAAGGTGTTCAAGGTGAAGTACATGGGTTTCTTTTAAACCCTTCAAACAACCCTTTGAGTTGGTTAGACTGAGATAGAGTGATTGGCACAAGGTCACCCAGTGAGCTTTGTGACTGAGTGGGGGGATTTGAACCCGGGTCTCTCGGGTCCTAGACCGACACTCTAACCACTACACCACACTGGCTATATAGGCAGAGGACCACTCTGTGCTGGCATCCTTATTATTGCTAATTAAATTTCTATATCGCCCATCCGAGGATCACAAGGCGGTTTACAACATAAAAACACAAAAATACACAGCATAGTAACAAGCACAGACAGTATGTATGGGGAGGGTATTCCGCAAACATGACAGATGCCGACATTGTAATCCTTTTGGTACCAAGTCAAAACAATTTTGTTTCCTTAGGGCTCATCCAGACTTCCTTTTATGCTGTGTTTCTAGGCACAGGTCCATGCTTTAAAGCTCTGTGCCTGACTGGGGTCCCCCCCCCTCCTACATTTTATCACTGAATTGGAGCAAACAGCAATTGGGTTTCCTGCAGACTGCGGTTTGCTCTGATTCAACAGCGAAACACAGTCCTGATCCCACAGCCTCTTCTTCTAGCTAATGGTTGCACTTCTGATTTGTTCATCTGCGGAACAACTCCCTATTCTTATTTTCCCACCTCCCCTTTTACAGATTCATGCATCTCATGTTAATGCCATGTCAGAACAATGATGCTGTATAAACTGATGCAGTGGTCTCCAATTCTGCAAGGGTTTCTCTCCCTAAGCCTCCTGCCCCCCCCATTAAAAAAACCTTCTGCTTGCAACATAAATGGTTGTGTGTGCATTTTTATTATTATTATTTAAAAAAAACATACCTCTTACATCAGAGGTGGGGAGCTGGAAGTGGAATAAACTTATGAGCTGTGAAAGCCTGTGATTCAGAAAATTCCGCCTGCAATATTCCCCTCAGCTGTTGCCATAGGTAACCAGCCTCTGCAAAACACTATTTACCCTGGAATGCAAGGAGACTTGGAACTCAACAGGGACATTCATTCCAGTTAACCCCTTCCTAGCAAAAAATAAAAACACACCACACTGTGGTTTCAGCAAGAACAAAAGAAACCATTTAAAGCCATCATCTTTTATTGGCCTGGCAGGAGTTCCTGTGTCTTTACCAGTTATGTGACAGACAGAGACTTAACCAGGTGCCCCCTTTTTCAATTCCTGGGAGAATTTTGTTGAATTCTGGTATGCTGTGCAGGCTCAAGAGCCTTGTCCGCCAAAGGATGGCCATCCTAGTCTTACTGTACATTTCATCATACTGCTCCGAATGTCCCCACAAATCTTTGCTGTAGGGTTACCAACTGACCACAAAACAGCTGCCCAGCTGGCTCATCATGAGTTCTTCTACCTTACCTTGCTATGCAGAAAGGAGCAGGTAGACCCTCTCACAGCATGGAGATAAATACAATCACTAATTGCTGCAGATAAATCTGTTGTTAAATAATTAGCTGTAAGGGCAGAATCAAACAGTGGCCACTCTACCTTGTTGTACATGTGCTGTTATAAAAATGAATGTGGTGGAGAATTAGACTCTTGCTGCCCTGATCCTCCATCTATAGCCACACTGTGTCTGCCAATTTGCTATCTTTCCTCTCTTTTTGCTTTTGGCTGTGTGGCCAATACATTGATCTGAGTTGTTGGGTTTTTTTGTTTTTTTTTTTGCACGGGCACTGGGAGTGCTAGATACAGAGAGGTGCTAGTACCCGGAAACTCCAGAGGTGGTCCAATAAATGTAGGTGCCAGTGGTTGAAAATCCAAATCAAACCATCTATGATGCTAAAAACATTCTAAACAGCATCATGATCAACCAATTCTTTTGGCAGTTTGCTGCCCTTTATCAGCATCTCAGAAACTGCTGCCAGAAGGAAGCTGCCCCGCCCTGCCTAATTATAGGGCCGGGCCAGCCTACCTCAGCCCATCAGTTTAAGCTAACTGAGGACAGCCCGTGTGGTGTCAGCATATCAGGCTAGGACCACAGAGACTAAATTTCAAAAACGATAATATTCTTCACTCGATAATTAAGGTCACAGGGTGACCTTGGGAGAGCCACTATCTCTCAACCTGACCTACCTCACAGGCTTGTTGAGAGGATAAATTGCGGCAGTGGAAGAAATCCTATACTTGACGATCCATGCTACCCTGATTCCTTGAAGGAAGGACAGAGTGAAAATGTAATAAATTATTTTATTTTATTTTTTAAAAAAGAAACCTTGAGTAATACTGAACTAAACATCTTTTGAAGTGGTGTGATTTTTAACTAGCAACTGTGTTAACATGCTCATATAAACAAGGTGTACTAGTCCAACACTCTGCAAAAGTGTACAGGCTGTCTCACTTTCAGCTCCAAACTTTTGTGACCAAATTTATTTTCAACACTTCTAGAAAATGCCATGCAGTTCGGCAGGTGGCATCTTCATGATTACCTTCCTCCGGAAGGGGAAGACTTTTCCAGAAACATTTTTCAAAGCCAACATCTGCACATGAGGAGGTGCATATTTGTCCTGTTTACCAGCCCAGGGTCTTTTGCTGCTTTACTTTGCTCGCAGATGCTGGAAACCTTCAAAGAGCTTAGCTTTAATTATTGCTGACTCACCTGGCCAGGTGTGAGTCATTAGCCTGAGGCCCAATTCTTTCGGTCTGACCTTCCCCACCCCCCCCCAGCCACACCTGCAACCCAAGATTCTTGTCTTCATATGAATGCAATTTTTTCATAGGTCTGTTATGCTCCCTGCAAAGGTGCATATTTCACCCACCCTGGCTTGGATCTATTTATCCAGATGGGCGGGGTACAAGTAAATTATTAATTAATTAATTATTTCCCAGTGCTTCGTCTATACCAGTCAATTGTGCATAAGTGGGGGGAAGCCTGTATGAAACATATTAAAATTCACAGCATTTCTAAGCATAAGGACAGGCTTGTCTAAACAAGAATGTTTTTCATAGCTGCCAAGTTTTCCCTTTTCTCGCGAGGAAGCCTATTCAGCATAAGGGAAAATCCCTTAAAATAAGGGATAACTTGGGAGCTATGGTTTTTAGAAGGTGATAAACAAGAATGTTTTTAGAAGGTGATAAACAAGAATGTTTTTAGAAGGTGATATAAGTAAACAATACAGGGAAGGCATCTGCTCGATATCAATAGGCAGGGAGTTCCAAAGTGTAGGTGCTGCCACACTAAGTGACCGAGTTCTTACAAATGCAGAATGGATATTATGTGGCACTTGTAGTAGTGCCAATTCCTCTGATCAAAGTGGTCGAATGGGCACATATGAGGTAAGGTGATCTTGTAGGTAGACTGGTCCCAAGTTATTAAGGGCTTTGCAACATCTTGAACCTGTCCCAGGAGCAGATTGGCAACTAGATTTCAGATCTCTGAGCACAGGTGTCATGACAAGGTCTCATTCCTGTCATCAATCATGTTGCAGCATTCTAATTTTTAATATTCTTTGGAGAGCTTACTGACTTCTTTCACAACGAGTACATAACAAGTAAAGGCCCCTGACCATCAGGTCCAGTCGTGTCCGACTCTGGGGTTGCGGCGCTCATCTCGCTCTATAGGCCGAGGGAGCCGGCGTTTGTCCGCAGATAGCTTCCGGGTCATGTGGCTGTATACCAATTTTCCTCAATCCAATGTTAGAGGATACATATAGATAACACACATATCATCAATACAGGAAAAGATAATGATTTCCAACCAAATTGTTTACTTCATTCATTCAATTGTGCAAGAGTTCTAGGGTTATTACCTTGGAGGTGTTTGTTTTTTTAAGGCCCTAAGGTGCACAATTTAACAATAAATAGGTTCTGGGCATTCAAAATCCAGCCAGGCCAGCCAGAAACCAGTTGGGGGGGAATCCAGTCTGACTGGAAGCCAGGATTGTGCTGCGAGGCTCTGGATGACCAGGAAATGAACCCAAAAGGCAGCCATGGAATTAAGCACCAAGCATGAATGTAATTCCTTGAGCTGAAAGATTGTGATCTGTTCTCCTTCCCTTTGTGCTGTCCTGCCATGCTGCTAAAGAGGTAAAGGGTAGGCATGGGGGAGAAAGAGGATTCAGATCATATTTAAAGGCAAACCTACCTAATTTGCACCTTCCAAATCAACACGAGAACCACAACACAGCCATTCTCTGAAGTTCACACTTAGCCAAATATTGTGATGTGTTTCTCCAGTCAAGCAACATGTACAAAAATGCATATGCTGCATTGCCATGTCCATAAAGAGGCATATATTACTGAAAATAGCTTGCACCATGAACAATTGCTTTGCAAAAACATGCATTTGGTGAGGACTTGCACATAAGCACATGTAGATTGGAAGAAACTTGAATTGAAATGTTGGTGGATTTTCATGAGACTTAAAATAAATAAATCAGAATGATATGGAAATGTGAACTATGGATTAGAAAAATGAGCAACTGAAACTGAGAAACTGACCTCTGGACTACACCAATCCCAGAGGCAACAGGAGGTGCCTAAGCTTCACTAGGGTGCTTACCCCAAGAGTAGGCAACTGCCCCTTTAATTGATCTCCTCTAAGGATGCACGGGTGGCGCTGTGGTCTAAACCACTGAGCCTAGGGCTTGCCAATCGGAAGGTCGGCGGTTCGAATCCCCATGACGGGATCAGCTCCCGTTGTTCGGTCCCAGCAGTTTGAAAGCATGTCAAAGTATAAGTAGATAAATACGGTAGGTATCATTCTGGCAGGAAGGTAAACGGCGTTTCCATGCGCAGCTCTGGTTTCGCCAGAAGCGGCTCAGTCATGCTGGCCACATGACCTGGAAAAAATGTCTGCGGACAAATGTTGGCTCCCTTGGCCAGTAAAGCGAGATGAGCTCCGCAACCCCAGAGTCTTTCGCAACTGGATTTAACTGTCAGGGGTCCCGTACCTTTACCTTTTAAAGGATGTGATGCCTACCTAGGACACACACCTGAAATATTTCAGCCCTCAGTAGGAGTTGTTTGTGTGTGAATATAAGACCATAAGATCCCTGCTGGATCAGACCAAAGCACCTTGTTTTCTACAGTGTCTAACCAGATGTCTATGAGAAGCCCACACAAAGGCAGTAGCCCTCTTCTTTTGCCCTTCCTCAGGAACTGGCATGCTGCCTCTGGCCTTAGAGGGAGGGCCAGTCCAATATATTTCACTCTCTATGACAACAAACAAGATGGCACCCCATCCATAGTCCACATACAGAAGCCAACTGGGTTGCCAGTCGAATCTTTCTTCAACACTGTTGATGGGATAGAAAGTCTCTTGATTGTATTTGTTTTAAATTGTGGTTAACTCTTCAGAAATAAATACAGTTGTTGTGTCCTTGAGCCAGTCACAGTTTCTCAGCCTAACCTCCCTCACAGGATTGTTGTGAGGAACAGAGCCGGGTATTCCACACTGAGCTCCTTGGACGAAAGGCAGGATATAAAATAAAAATAAATAATGGCGGGTTACAAATAATCTTAACAACATCATCTTCCACTACCCCTGAAGGCAGTAGGCTAGTTTAGCGAGCCCACATCAGCTCTGTTCTCAAGGAAAAGGGAATGCCCTGGACCTTAGGAGGAACAGGCCGGTGGCTTTCACTACTGCCCCCAGCATCTATCGTCTGAAGTGGCTGATTTACTTTGCCTAATGGTAGGGCTGGGGCACTGTCTGGAGAACAGGATGCCAGAAAATGTAGGAACAGGATGGGCCTGTTCTTAATTTTTTTTCAGATGGAACAGAGTCCCTTATTTAAATAGGCAAAGAAATCTCATTTATTGAACTAACGTCTATCAACAGTGGGGCATGCAGTAGTTGAAGCTCTGTATAACTCTTCATCAAGCTGATTAAGAGTTCAGTGTAAGCTTGTATATTTCTACTGCAACCACAGATTGGTGCAACAGAAGGATTTATCTTAACCTATTTTACATCTCATTCTCTGCTACCAGCAGAACATAGACTATTGATTAAACAAGACCTTTCAGAATGAATTTTCCTTTAGGTTAACCTGCACGGAGATGTTTTATTTAGTGCACGTGAAACATCCACTGTCAGGCAGGCACAGTTGTGTATGATAAATGCCTCCCACTCCATACAATTCTTAACGCTGCTGTGAAATTAAGACAAATTCTCTTCCTTGTTTGTTACCCTCTCTAGTGGAAACAGACAGGCATTTATTGGGAGATGGGGAGGAGAGGAGAGGAATATTTCTTATAGGTTAGCAAGTTAGCGTGCCAGGGAATTTTCCTATGTGGAACACCATCTGGGTCTACGATGGGCAAAAGTGTCATTCCTCATAAACGGCAAGGGATGGTTTGAGATTTTTTTGCCCGCTTAGAACAAATGGGGAGAGAGTGAGAGCGAGGGAACACATTCTGAAAGAGAAGCCTGAGCAGCCTGGGCTTGGGCACCAAAGGGTTACAGGCTGTTCTGCCACATTCTCTGGAGGCAGGCAAAACCAAGTGTGAGTCTGTGAGGTCAGCATTACCTTCCACTGCCTAGGGCCCCTTGCCTGACAATGCCGACATTCCAGCACATTCCAGCCTTCCACAATAAGAGCCTTCATTGCTCGTATTTCCTGACCCCTCTAGATTAAAGCATGTGAATATATATATACACACACTGCTCGGCACCACAAACGCACATAATACGTTGCACCAGAAATAGACGGATGGGAAACTGTCTGCAGCTGTTGCTGCATAACACTCATTATCTGCGCCAAGCTCATCAGCAGAGGGAAGCATGTGGGGTGAGGGGAGAGAGGAGGCAGCCGCAGGATGTGCAGGCCTGGAGTCCCCGGGATGCACAGCCGGTGGGAGAACTGCCATATTGCGCGGCACCGTTTTCCTGATCCTGAAAGCTGCCTGAAAAGCAAAGGGCATGGAGAGATAATAGAGGAAGCGTGAGGTGTAAATACCACCCCTATTAGAGATACTGCATGTTATCTATCTGTTCAAAGAGGTAACCTTTTAGTTCAGCTATGGAACTCACTCACACGAGGCAAAGATGGCTGTAAAGAGGTATTACAGTCATACCTTGGGTTAAGTACGCTTCAGGTTGAGTACTTTCAAGTTAAGTACCCGGACCCGTCTGGAACGGATTAATCCACTTTCCATCACTTTCAATGGGAAAGTTCGCTTCAGGTTAAGTACGCTTCAGGTTAAGTACGGACTTCCGGAACCAATTAAGTATTTAACCTGAGGTAAAAAGGTAAAGGGACCCCTGACCATTAGGTCTAGTTGTGACCGACTCTGGGGTTGCGCGCTCATCTCGCATTATTGGACGAGGGAGCCGGCGTATAGCTTCCAGGTCATGTGGCCAGCATGACAAAGCCACTTCTGGCGAACCAGAGCAGCACACGGAAATGCCATTTACCTTCCCGCTGTAGCGGTTCCTATTTATCTACTTGCATTTTGACATGCTTTCAAACTGCTAGGTTGGCAGGAGCTGGGACCAAGCAACGGGAGCTCACCCCGTCACAGGGATTCGAACCGCCGACCTTCTAATCGGCAAGCCTTAGGCTCAGTGGTTTAACCACAGCGCCACCTGGGTCCCTACCACTGTATAAAAGTTCATACAGAAAGCTATCAATGGCTACAAACCATGATAGCTATGCTGTGCCTCCCTGGCCAGAGGCAGTTAATGCTTCTGAGTACCAGTTGATGGAAACCTCAGGAATGGAAGACTCGTCTTGTGCTCAGATCCCGCTTACCTGTTTCCCGCAGGTATTTGGTTGGCCAGTGTGAGAACAGGATGCTGGACTAGATGGGCCATTGGCCCAATCCAACAGGCTCTTCTTATGTTCTTAGTAATGTCTTTAAATGAAATGTTTAAAAAAGAATATATCTATGCAAATGGTGCTCTTATAAATTTGGCTCACTTCCTCACTAAAACAGGAGTGGAAAAGTGGATCCAGAGGTGGCCAACTGTTTGTGCACCCACCTATCAATCAATGTCAGGTGATGTCAGGTGATTTAAATGTCAAGGAAGAACTGGAAGTCCTCTCTAATAGGCTTTCCCTCAGAGCGTTCTGGACACTGTCGTTTACCCCTCACAGTTACAGTTTCCAGCAACCCTTCACAAACTACAGCGCCCAGAATTCTTTGGAGGGAGAAAATTGAAGGCTCTGAATATGCCTTCAAAGGTATGAGGGGTATACAGTCTTGGATAATTCAAACCATGGTCCCAAAGAGAGAGTCTTCCTTTGCAGTTCAATCCAGGGCTGCAAAGTTGATGAATGTTATTATGCCCATATTAAAGACTCTGGTTGGATGGACTGAAATGTGCAAAACAACAACAACTTGCTTAAATCTTCCAAGAAAGTTCATTGCAGTGCAGGATTTAAACTCGGGTATTTATGTTATTATTTAATATCTTCAAGTTTAGTATGCCCTGCCTTTAGCTTGTATGTATTATGATTTTTCTTCTGTTCACCTGTCTTTGTGGTTCTATAATAATTTGAAAACTAATAAAGTAAACAAAAATCTCTTGGGCTTACCCCCAGGTAATTTTTTTCTTATGAGTGCCATCTCTATCTCTTAGCCAGGATTAGACACAGTCGAGGAGGATAGGTCTATCAGCTACTATAAGCCATGATGGCTAAAAATAAAATAACTATATTCACAGGCAGTAAACCTTTGACATTCACTTCTCTGTGACAAACAACAGAGAAGAGTTCTCTCCATCATGCCCTTCTTATAAGGCTCTGACCGACTGCTGCTGGAAAGACTTTTGCTTTACTATATGCACCTCTGTCTGATCGAGCAGCACTGTTCTTATACTCTCAGATTAAGAGAAGGAAGCAGACAGAACCCATCAGTGCGCCCTAGATAGCATTGATTTGTTTCAAAAGCCTGGGCTTTATAATTCTGGTGGCAAACTGAGGCCACACATTGTTTGGGGCTGATGAATCGCAGATATGGCACATGTTATAAATAGGCCATCTCTGCACATTGCCTCTTCAAGGTGTAGATTGATGTTGATGTTGAGTTTCTTCAGGGAGAAGGTATCAGATGGATGACACAACCTTGATGGCAGAAAGTGAGGAGGAATTAAAGAACCTTTTAATGAGGGTGAAAGAGGAGAGCGCAAAATATGGTCTGAAGCTCAACATCAAAAAAACCAAGATCATGGCCACTGGTCCCATCACCTCCTGGCAAATAGAAGGGGAAGAAATGGAGGCAGTGAGAGATTTTACTTTCTTGGGCTCCTTGATCACTGCAGATGGTGACAGCAGTCATGAAATTAAAAGACGCCTGCTTCTTGGGAGAAAAGCAATGACAAACCTAGACAGCATCTTAAAAAGCAGAGACATCACCTTGCCGACAAAGGTCCGTATAGTTAAAGCTATGGTTTTCCCAGTAGTGATGTATGGAAGTGAGAGCTGGACCATAAAGAAGGCTGATCGCCGAAGAATTGATGCTTTTGAATTATGGTGCTGGAGGAGACTCTTGAGAGTCCCATGGACTGCTAGAAGATCAAACCTATCCATTCTTAAGGAAATCAGCCCTGAGTGCTCCCTGGAAGGACAGATCGTGAAGCTGAGGCTCCAATACTTTGGCCACCTCATGAGAAGAGAAGAATCCTTGGAAAAGACCCTGATGTTGGGAAAGATTGAGGGCACTAGGAGAAGGGGACGACAGAGGACAAGATGGTTGGACAGTGTTCTCGAAGCTACGAACATGAGTTTGACCAAACTACGGGAGGCAGTGGAAGACAGGAGTGCCTGGCGTGCTATGGTCCATGGGGTCACGAAGAGTCGGACACGACTAAACGACTAAACAACAACAATCAGATGGATGAAGTTCAGGGAAAAATTTGTTGTGGTCCTCTCATCTCACTCAGGGGCATAAAGGTGAGGACCAATAGGCAGGGGCAGCATCCTCTGGGCCTTAGAACAGACTGGATAGGCTTCAGACTTGTGGGGTCTACTTGGGTTTCCCCCCACTAAGAACCATGAAGTCTACCAATCAGGGCCAGGTGCAAAGCAGTGACTCAGCAAGACGGACTTATGCTAAACATGGAGGATCAGGGTGTTTCTTGGCTCAGCCCAGGCTCACAAGTCCTTTCACACAAAAGTCCTGTCCTGATTTCCCCCCAAGCATTCCTTTTTCAGCAACCTAATTTAGGAGGGAAATGCTTACTGGTTGTTGCTCATATTGGACAATTAGGAGCCCCAGGCCCTTGCCAATCTATTTCAAATCATCCAAATATCTATTGACAGATATTGAACTACCTTCTGCTCACTGTCCTATAGTGAGGTCTGGCCCGTTTCTCTGTGCCCTAGAATGACGTCCCAGAATCCTTTAACAGTTGACCTGAAGGAAGGTATTGCCAGGAAGTCAACAGATTAAAGCTTCATTGAAGGTAGGAATTTTGAAAACCACTGCTACCATAGGGGATGCTTTAAAAAATAACAACAAAATATGACCAACTAAGTTTTAATTTTGGTATGAGCTTTCATGTGCATGCACACTTCATCTGATGAAGTGTGCATGCACACGAAAGCTCATACCAAAATTAAAACTTAGTTGGTCTTTAAGGTGCTACTGAAGGAATTTTTTTATTTTGTTTCGACTCAGACCAACACGGCTACCTACCTGTAACTAGAACAAAATATGACTTATGGCCATACAGTTGGACTTTTCCCCACAATGTGCTCTTCATACATTCTTCTTTCTCTCTCTCCCCTTCTCTTTTCAGCTTGTGTTGTTGAAGTCTTTGATCTCCTGAATTCCTGTGGGCAGCTCTGGCTTGAGCAGTCTACCCTTCATATGGCCCCTGACCAAAAGATCTCAAAGCTTGGAAAGCAACAGAGAGGGGGAAGGCCAGGCAGAACAAAAATAACCTTCCTGTAAAAACAGCTGTGTCTCCCTCCTGCCCACCCCAAGGCACACAAGGGGCCATGTGGACAAGTTTAGAAGGTAAAACTCTAATTGGGTGCTGGGAGGAGTGAGGCCAAAAGTTTAATGTAGGATAAAAATGCAAACCCCTTAAATCTCTTAGTGTTAGGCTTTAACCTTGCCTTGACTCTGCAGAGATAGCACTAAGGAAGGATGAGCTTGTATTAGAAACAGAATTCTCTCTCTCTCTCTCTCTCTCTCTCTCTCTCTCTCTCTCTCTCTCTCTCTCTCTCTCTCTCTCTCTCTCTCTCTCTCTCTCTCTCTCTCTCCAGCCCTTCTAAGCTTCCTAGCACCATTACTACAACTTACCAATGTAGAGTCAATATTCCATATTGATTTCTCAGCCTGTTAAGGGTTGGGCACTCGTTTTCCCCACTACTCCATTAATGTAAGTGTAACTGGAGCACTGGTGTGGCTCTAGAATGATCTGAGCATGCATGCTTTCTTTACTGTGTATTTAATGTGGGCACTTGGTCGCAGGTAATTCTGTGTTAAATCAGATTTACGGCTGCACTATATCCTACCGTATGCTGCTTTTCAGCTGCTGCCACTCAAGGAAAGGCCTGAGCTGGCATAGCACAGCAGTGGAAGTACCATCCGGTGCCATCTAGCTGCCTCTTGCTTGCCAAAAGGGATGATCCAGGACCACTTCATTGGCTATTTAAACACCACACAGCGTGTTG
Organism: Zootoca vivipara; assembly: GCF_963506605.1. Taxonomy (NCBI): domain Eukaryota; kingdom Metazoa; phylum Chordata; class Lepidosauria; order Squamata; family Lacertidae; genus Zootoca; species Zootoca vivipara. Next base: position 29,073,077 of record NC_083276.1, read on the forward strand.
TCAACAATAGCCCTCTTTTTGTGCCGGGGAGCCAGCAGACCAGCCTAAAATTCTGTGTTTGGTTTCTGATAATAAGGAAGAATAAAAATAGAATTTGAGGGTCCTGAGATCCCATCTGTTGCATGAATCATTAATTAAGACCCAGCATGGTGCAGTGGTTAAAAATGTGAAGAGCAGGATTGGAAAGAGCTAGGTTTGAATCTTCCACATACTTGTGGAAGCTCCTCCTTCCACATACTTACTAGGAAGCTCCTCCTGTGGCACGAGATTATTTGGAGGGTAAAAAGCCTGGAGAGGCATGTAAATGGTCCTGAACAGCTTGGAGAAAAGGGCAGGAGAAAAATGCAGTCAACAGTAATAATCAATCAATGTACAAATCCAGCCTCTGTGCTTTTAATAAATTGACATGGCTTCCTAGGAGCTTTCTGTTGCCATTTTCTATTGTTTTAAATAGAGTTTAAAAGAATACGTAAAGCAAACACTCCAAATGCATACATACACATATGTATACACACACCACTCTATATGTCACCCAGCATCTATTTATACATATTATTGCAATAAAAGGATTAATGACCACTGTTGGTTCTTCCAACATGTCTGATGGATTTCCAGTCTCAAAAAACAAAACAAAACACAATGGGCACTTTGCTCCCCATGTCTCACCCACATTCCTCCTGTAAATTTTCCCAAGTACAGCTAAATCCCACACTTCAACACAGGGGATCATTATCAGGCATTTAGGAAGATCCTGCTGAAGGCCTAAGAGACAGCCTTTTTGATGGTGGTCGCTCTTTAAGGAATGCTCTCCCAAAACAGAGTCTTCCCCGCCCTGCCCCCCCCCCCCGCATTTGATTGTTAATTTTCTCTGCTGTTTGGAGGTTACTACGGCTGTGGTGGGTGGTGCTGTGAGTTAAACCACTGAGCCTAGGGCTTGGTGATCAGAAGGTCGGCGGTTCGAATCCCTGCGACGGTAAAGGTAAAGGGACCCCTGACCATTAAGTCCAGTTGAGACCGACTCTGGGGTTGCGTCGCTCATCTCGCGTTATTGGCCAATAACGTTTACCTTACTGCTGGTTAAATTATAGTGGCAATCATGCTGATATTGTTAGAGGGTGGTAGGCTTTATATTATTATCTTGAGAAGTAGTGTATGACCCCGTTTTAGTGCTTTGTTGTTTATTGCACTTTTTAAAAAAAGGTTTTTGTTTCCATTTTATTGTAAGTAGCCTTGAGACAACAATAGCATAACAAAGCTTTGTTCTGAATTCATATATTCCGTATATATATATATATATATATATATATATATATATATATATATAATCTCAAGGGCATGCACATTGCTATCCCTTAGTTTTGCTTCTTGTTCCTGCAACTGGAATATTTTGCTGCAGAAAACTGATTTATGCCGCTCAAGTCAGGAAGAGAGCAGAGAGAATGGCTGTAGACCCTTCGCATCCTAGTCATCACTTGTTTGATTTATTCCCATCCGGACGTCGGTACAGGAATCGGTATACAAAAACGTCTAGGCACAGGAACAGCTTTTTTCCTTGTGCCATCAAAATGTTGAATCTGTAGTTGTGGGCGGAAGGGAGGCCAGTTGGTGGTATGGGGTCTTTTCGCTGTGCTGTTGTATTGTGAGGGGAATGAATACTGTTTGTATGAGGTACCTTTTTTCTTTACATTGCAATGTAGTCGAAGCAAAATTCCAAGTATGGTTGATACTTGGCCAATAAATTATTCTATCCTATTCTATTCTAGGTGTAAGCTGCTCATTTTTACAGCTGAAAATTTCCCCTGACCAGAATAAATTAAGTCTGGCCCATCTTTCTAACACACTGAATTTTTTATAATTAAGGGAACATAGACCCAGGTGGCGCTGTGGTTAAACCACTGAGCCTAGGGCTTGCTGATCAGAAGGTCGGCGGTTCGAATCCCTGTGACGGGGCTCCCGTTGCTTGGTCCCAGCTTCTGCCAACCTAGCAGTTCGAAAGCACGTCAAAATGCAAGTAGATAAATAGGAACCGCTACAGCGGGAAGGTAAATGGCGTTTCCATGTGCTGCTCTGGTTTGCCAGAAGCGGCTTTGTCATGCTGGCCACATGACCTGGAAGCTGTACGCCGGCTCCCTCGGCCAATAATGCGAGATGAGCGCGCAACCCCAGAGTCGGTCACGACTGGACCTAATGGTCAGGGGTCCCTTTACCTTTTACCTTTTAAACCCTCATTATTTTCCTGTCATTCAATCCCCAAACAACGCATTGGAGGATGATATTATTATTATTATTATTATTATTATTATTATTATTATTATTATTATCCTGGATTAAAACAACTCGTTTTAGATAATTCCATCCAAAATGCAGCCGGAATGTGAGCTTTCCTTTACAAGGCGAAAGAAGGTGACATCTGAGACAGATTATCCAGGATTGGGGGAGGAGAGAATTGATTTGGAATCGAAAGTCTAGGAAACCGAGCCTCAGTCGTTGCCATCTTCTTAAATGCAGCATCCCCTCTCGGTTATCCAGGCGGGCGGGCATATTATGGGCGACTCGAGGATGCATTGATTAATTGGACAAGGGCCGCGTTTGCTTCCTAATAGAAGAGCAACTGTGGCGGGGCGGGCGCTCCTCGATCCGGTGCCAGGCAGAGGCCGCGGCTGCTGAGATAGATTGATTCGGGTGGCGAGAAAACGATACTGTATTTAGAGGTGCCTGATACCACTTGGCAAGTTCCAGGGGCTCGAGTCACCCTAAAGGGGCTGTGTCCTGTGCATAGCTGCCAAGTTTTCCCTTTTCTCGCGAGGAAGCCTATTCAGCATAATGGGAAATCCCTTAAAAAAGGGATAATTTGGCAGCTATGGTCGTGTGTGTGTGTGTGTGTGTGTGTGTGTGTGTGTGTGTGTGTGTGTGTGTGTTTGTGTGTGTTTGAAACAAGCAATCCCAAAGGAACGCCTCTCCCCCCCAACTGTATTTATTAAATCTTTCAGACAAAAGTATCTCACAAGCAGCGTACTGTGTTTGCGGGGGCGGGGGGGGGGGAATGAATTATGGAACGGCAACAGCTGAGCAAACCAAAGAAGAAGGCACCGCCATTCTGGCTTTGAGTAGCGACTAGATCGCCCGTGGAGGAGGGAGGAGGAGGAGCCATCGCGCACAAAACTCTCCAAGTCAAAGGTGAGCCCGGAAGGCCGCCAAGCAGTGAGAAAGAGGGAGTTCGGTTACCGGGTTGCCTCAGGTCCCTCCTGCGCAGCTGCCTTAAGCGTCGCCCAGTCTCTCTTGATGGAGCAGCCACCGTGATCTGCTCTTCCAAAGCTTGCGTGGAGATTATAGGCGGCCTTCGCTGAGCATTCCTTGGGATTTCTTGTCTCTTTTTGCAGGGCGGTTATGCAACATAAGGGCCTGCTTGCTGCATTCGCCGCCCTTTGTCAACAACAAATTGTCACTGTTTTTTGTGTTGAATATATGTGATATGAATATGTGATATTTTAGGGAGCAGGCGAGCAGGCGGGGCTCATTACTTACATCTTGGGAGCCTACACAACACATAACACCGTTGCTGTATTAAAAAAAATTAAAAAATTGTCCAGTATCACCTTAGAGACCAACTAAGCTTTCGTGTGCATGCACGCTTCTTCAGACACACACACACACACACACACACACACACGAAAGCTTATACCAAGAACAAACTTAGTTGGTCTCTAAGGTGCTACTGGACAATATTATTTTATTTTTTATATATTTCAACTGCCTCAGGCCAACATGGCTACCTACCTGAATCTAGAACTGTTGCTGTATGTAGGTTTTATTTTATTTGTTTTTTATCTTATATTTTGGAAATGTACATCCAGTTTTTTTCCTTTAAATTTTGTGGGGGCCCCAAGAGATTGGGGCCCTATAGGAGCTATAGCTTGTTTAGCCTCTCCGTAAATCTGGCACTGGTCTGGAGTGAGGCACCCTCCCCGGGTGACTGTTCGATCAGCCTTATTCTCTAGTGAGGTATGGAGAAGCTATGTTAAGGCTACCCAAAATCAATCAATCAATCAATCCAAGGCTGGTGATAGTGGAAATTTATTATAATTCATTTATACCTATTTTTAAAAGGTTTATAAAGTCTGGACCCTTGAGTGGAGAAAAGCAAGCAAAGGGACGTGCCCCTTTTATGCCCCTAACATTAGAAGTAGCAGGTAGGATCTGCAACAAAATTTTGCAGAGTAAAGCCCTGCTCAGGTTCCAGCCACTGCCCATGCTATTTCCTAGGATATTCTACTATGTTCCCTATTACCTCTGGTTTTTTATTCATCCCCCCCCCCCTCCAACATTCATCCAGCATATTGTGGCTGCTCAACATGCTCAGTCTTTGCTGGGCTCTCTTCGGGGATTCAGACCTTAACACGCCCTACCCCACAAATCCCCTTGGATTCCTCCAAGCCTGCAAATACCTTTCTTGTCACTGTGGATACTACCATTTTGGCTAAGGAGCCACACATGTAGAATGATAAATATATGGTAAGTTGTTGTTATTCATTAATAATAATAATAATAATAATAATAATGCAGTATTTTTGCTTTACGGAGCAGGATCAAAAAGAGAGACAAGGTCCTTCTCCCAAGGATCTTACAGCTGAAATATATTATTCCAAACTTAATTTTCAGTCAACATCAGTAATACTTGGCATCTCAGAAGGGTGCCATGCTTGACAGAACTCGCTGAGTTTTGCTTTTCTCAGGTGTTGTGCTTGGGAAAAGATGGCATTTCTTCCAAGAGCTGCATTCACATGGCTACTGACAGCTTCCTTTAAGTGGCCCTGCAGCAAAGTGTTGAACGAAGTGTGAAAAGCCGTATTTTAAGGCCAGCGTAACCAATGTGTGACTTCTGGATCGAAACCAGAAAACAGAGGAAGGAAAAATAATAATAAGGAGAATTCACAACCCCAGGGTTGGCCTATTTTCAGACTGAATTGCTAGTTCTTGATTTCTTACAGTAGCCACAAGCCATTCAAAGCCTCTTCTGTCAAGAACAGCTTTTATTTTTATTCAGATGAGCAAGTTACTATGTGCTAGATTCATTGGTAAACTGTACATGTAAGCACAGCCAATACGTCACGGCCGCACTGTTTGACCAAGGGCAGAGGATGCCGATAATCCCTGGATCAGCTGTCCCAACTGAAAACAGGAAGAAGGAGGCCTGGACATTTCTTTAAATGAGCAAATTGGATGAGGCTCTGGCAATGCTGACTTACACTGAGTCAGCAGAACTACACAACTCAACAAAGAATATTTATTCACACATGAATTATTCAGCCGGCTTGAATAGCATCTCTGCAACAGCAATTCTGCAAGCAAGTTATTTGCATACACATAGGCAGTTGTCCAACCGCAGCTGCAAAGCGGAATCAGGATAGTTCTCCTGACCAGTCGAGTAGTGGTGAGGAAGCCTTTTGCTTCTGGGAGCCGCTGAGGCAAAATAGTAGTCAGAGCTTCCTTTACAAAGTGCTGGAAGTCAGCAAAATGACATGGAGGTGAGCTCCTTTTTATTTAGCTTCATGCTAAGGTCTTCTGTGACAAATCGAGAGGCTATTTTACCTATGCACCACCCCCTGATTTTAATTTTAATTTTAAAGAGACCTTTGAGCAAACCTGCTCCGGAGGCTAGGCTCCAAAGCAACAGATTCAAGTTACACGAAAGGATATTACGACTAAACATCAGGAAGAACTTTCTGACCATACGAGCTGGTGGAACAGACTCCACTGAGAAGTGGCGGACTCTCCTTCCTTGGAGGTTTTTAAAGCAAAGGTTGGATAGCCATCTGTTATGTATGATCTGGTTGAGATACCTGCAGTACAGGGGGTTGGACTAGATGACACTTGGGGGTCATAGCTGCCAAGTTTTCCCTTTTCTCACGAGGAAGCCTATTCAGCACAAGGGAAAATCCCTTAAAAAAAGGGATAACTTGGCAGCTATGTCGGGGGTTCTCTTCCAACTCTACAATTCTGTGATTCTATTGTATCTTTTTAATAGACTCAAGACAGATCCACAGAGCTGGAAGAAGCCTTGAAGAAGCAGAGAGGAGCCCTCACCAGATTGGTTCCAATTCCAGTTTCGGGGGTAAGGCGGTCAAGAGGTTTCAGTTTATGCCTCAGTCCTGGTTCACTGAAAGACAAAACCCTTTACCAATGGATTTTAAGGATAGATTTAGGTTCTGTGTAATTCCCTACCGGTAGGTGGTCACCATGCACATTTTTACAGGCTATATACTGAAGTATAGAAAGCGAGAGAGGCTACAACTTGCTGGAAACCCTCCAAAAAGTGATTTCCTGCTTGAGGGACTGAAACCCAGGTCTCCCAGATGGGTTGTTCACTGCACCACATACCATCTCTGTTTCACATATTTCGGCTGCATGCATAATATTCATCTGGATGGAGGCATATTTTCCACAATCTCTGAAGTTGCTTTTCTTGGCTGGACTACCGTCTGGCCAGAGAAGAGACCGAAACTTTTGTTTGAAGTAGCAGCAAAGCTTTGGCAACCCTAAACGAGGAAAAGGTCGGAACGTTTCAAGAAAGTGTTGGCCTTTGCTTTCTCCAGACAGAGCCCAGTTGTTGGTGATGTCTCTCAATTTCCCCCTGCACATGGAATTCAGGCTTGGCACGGGTTTCGCAGCTGCGGTTGCTGCCGCTAGCCTTGTAAGCAAGCGAGCTGTTTCCCAAGTCCTGGTCACACATTCATGGCCCTTTTCCTGCTTTGATGGTTGCTCAGATTCCATTAGGATTTAATGAGGAACCCACCAGCCTTGACAAGCAGAGTGGCTGACTCATGGCTGAAACCAAGGGCAAGCCTGAGGTAGGGAATTATCCAGCAAATTAGTTTGTCACCTTTGCCTCTATGTTTGTCTGGACAAAAGCAGGGGCCTGGTTCCACCCCTCTCCCTGGCCACACAAACCCAGAGGGAGCTTGTGTTAGCACAATCACTGCAATATTGCGAGCAGGAGCCTCTTGAAATTCTCCCTATTTGTGGAGAGAGAAACTGGGAGGATGATTTCTCTTGCATTGATAAGAAATTCTCTGAACAGTTCCTTATTTATTTATTACATTTCTATACTTCCTTTCTGGCAAGGGCACCCGAGGCAGTTTATCAATTGAAAATATTTTTTAAAAACACATTATATAAATTGTAAAGTTGTCCCTGTTGGTGGGGAGCAGGCTGATGTTGTGTTTGCCTGCTTGCCTGCCTCTTTTTGCTCTCTTCTGCCTTCCCACAGGACAGATGGTGTCCATTTCTTGGGGTGAGGCCTGCAATTCAACAGTGGCAGCAGTTCAGCAGCTTTATCTTCTCCAAAGGATTGTTTGGTTTTTGTTCTTTGCTGCTGTTGCAAATAGCAAGGGCAGCAGTGTGGGCTGCCTGGCAGCCATCTTGTCTCTTTTATAATACCCCAGGCCTCACAACGTTCCAGGGCCTTTCAGGTGGGGTGGGGGTGGAAATGGCAGCTGCCACAAAAAAATGGTGGAGAATATATTTGGAGAGTATTCTGCAAGGTGGCCATTTTTTTTAGGAGGCAGCAAACGTTTGTCAGAACCTACGTCAGGAAAATGACTTCTGAGAAGTTTTGGGAGGTGAGATCATTAGAAGGAAGGTGAGAACATTAGATGAGTGCTGGTGGATCAGATCCGTCCAGCATCCTGTTCTGTGGCCAAGCAGGACCTGAGCACAACAGCACTCCTGCCGTGACCTGTGCTGCAAATTTGCTTTCCACTCTCAGGTTGTTTCCTTTCTCTTGTTTACAGAGCCACAAAGATATGGGCTCTTTTCTCCACAGGCAGGGACAATCTGGGTCATGTCTCCAATTTTAAATATTCACTACTTCTTAAAAAATAATTATCTCCCTCACCCCTCAACGTATGCCAAACTGCCCAGTAACTTCACACTTGAAGTTCTACACTTTTGTTTTAATACACATTTTTTTGTTTTGTTAAGTAAACTGGTTTACAGCTTGCAGTCATGCATGTTACCCTAAGACATGTCAAATAAACGCTTGTCATGTTCACACATTGCATTTTAAAGCGTACTCTTAAAACAGCCTCGGTGTACACGCACAAATTGCTGCTTTATGAGAATTGGCCCTAAATTTGTCTGCTCAGACCATGGAGGCCAACATCTAAAGCGTCAGAGTTGTTGAGGAAGACATTGCTTGATACCTACCATATTATCATTATTAATAGCCTAATGTTTTAGTGCTCTGGTCCTTGGGGCCACAAAGAGTCGGGCACGACAAAACAACAACATTCCATCATGAAATCGCTTTGGGATGCTTCAAAGTAATCAATTTGTAAATGAAATAATGGATCAATTTGCTATCCTGTCGTTTGGTCAAGGGAGACCCAAACATGGCCTACAGGTGAGCGAACAACTGCACTTTGAGATAAAACAACTGACAATACCTGTGTGGTTTACACAGCCTTTGTCCTTGGCAGGGCTGGCATCAGCACCCAAACTGTTAACAGGGTCAACTATTGACCCCTGCCCTAGCCCCCTTTTAAAGTCTTGCTGCCATTTTAATTTCCCACAGTGCTCCTGTTGTGGTATTGCTTCAGAGCACTACAATAATTTTTAAATGGCAGCTACACAGTGCTGCTAGTGTTGGGGCACAAAGTACTGTTAGGTAAGGGCCCACCCGAAGGCACTTTGTCCAGAGGTCCTTCAGATCAGAAGCAGAGCTTGTTTCCCAGCCATTTCTCGTCCTACTCTCACCCTGGCAGGGGCTGCGTCAAATGACAGCGGAGGAAGCCTAGTTGAAGAAGGGAAACAACAACAGCCAGCATAAGCTCAGCCTAACCAATCCGCTCCCTCAACTATCCCTGGCTGGCGAGCCTTTGGATCAAAAGCTGCCCTAGACACAGATCTTCTGAATGGAGGTGGTCACCCACAGCCACCACACAAGGCCCTGGGATGAAGGAAAGGCCGGAAGAATAAAGGCATTCGCTCCCCGATTGCACTCCTCCCTGCAAGCTGGCCTCTCTGATGCTGAGTCAGCAGCGTCTGACAAATTAGTCAACAGGATGACTGCTGGGCTCCCGGCTTCTGGTAATTAACGTTGACAAAGCTCTGTGTGTATGTTTGCTTCTGCGCCTGCTCGCTTCCCAGGCAGGAGGAGAGCCGCCAGGAGGGGGGAACGGAGGGGAGAGAGAAAAGAAGCAGTGTCTGCTGATGCTTCCTTTGCAAAGGCTGGGAATTTACATTTGCAATCCCAAGACAGGCATCCACAGCCACATGACTTTGCTCCCAGCCCTGCCTGCATCCTTAAGGGACCAGGTGGGACGAGGGCAGGAAGTGATGAGGATGGTGAAGGGTTAAAACAGCCTGGAGAGTCAGGTTACAGCTCAAGCAGACACAAGCGCCCTTGTAAAACACAGGCCTGGATGCAGGAAGTGCACAATTCGAAGCCTCCGCAAGGTTGCAGAACAGGATGTTAAATGTTCCGAGCTGAGATTTGTCTCTGGTTGGGCTCTGAGGTTATTTCCTCAAAGCGCTCTGTTAAGATCATGACCTCTGAGATGCACAATGAGGCTGTTGGCTTTGAAGCTTCTGATTCTTTAGCTGCTGTTTTTTGAGTCGTGTGAATTTCTCTCCCCAGCGTGGAATGCCAAATTGCCTGCGGTCTGCGGATGAGAGGTCCCAGAAGCAAGAGAGGTCAAGGGCAGGAGAAGTTGTTTCTTTAGCTTCTCCATAACTTTATGTTCGCTAACTTCAGATCGTGCGGTTTGTCCCTGCTATTTTAGACTTGTGCTAGAAGCCAAACCTCAATTGTTCCAAGGGCCAAAAGCTGAAACACTTTGGTTCGAGCACAGGAAGTTTAAATGGGTGGCAATAGGCTGTTGTGTGAAAGGGCTCTTGGTTGGAATACTCTCCCCTGACAAAGCCTGTCTGGAAATGTTTAATTCATGCATAACGTAACAGCACCAAATCCAGCTTTGCCAATGAATAGTGCATCCAACACAGGGAATTACAGTCATGATGCATCTGAAAGAGTGGACTCTAGTCTAAAAAAGCTAATGCCATAATACATTTAAGGTGCTATGAGACTCTTAGTTCTTGCTGCCACAGACTAATGTGGCTATCTCTCTGCAAACAATGGAAAGAACTCTGACTTCCTGATGAGTGCACAGGAACTGCATGATACATTTATGTTTGCAAATGAATGTTCGTCATGCCCACACTTTGCACTTTAAAGGGTATTCTTAAAACAGCTTAGGCATACACACACAAATTGTTGCTTTATGAGAATTGGCCCTAAATTTGTCTGTTCAGACCATGGATGCCAGCATCTAAAGCTGCAAAGTTGTTGAGGAAGACGTTGCTTGAAGAGCATAACAGGGGTCATATCTATTATCATTATTAATAGCCTAATGTTTTAGTGTATGTTTTTATTGCATCATGAAATCACTTTGAGACGCTTCATAGTATAGTTACTGTCCCATCGATTGGTCAGGAGAGACCCAAACATGGCCTACAGTTGAGTTAAAACAAAGTAAGAAAATACTGTAATAAAGCTATATACAGGAGTGACTAGAAGAGAAATGACTGCTGGGAGGAATGTAGAAAGAAGAAACATCATGGTACATCTGCATCAGCACAACTGGATGCCGTCATCTGCCCCAGCTGCAACAAAACATGTCTCTTCCATATTGGTCTCCATATCAACTGCTGTAACTCTCCAACGGTTTGACTTCACCCCCAAAGGCACACTCTTCCATTGCCTCATGAAAAAGACTGATACCACCATTGACATAGTGCAGTAGGCAATTGTGTCATATATGTCATAGAATTGTAGAGCTGAAAGGATCGGATAGTCCAACCCCCTGCGATGCAGGAACATGCAGCTGTCCCATATGGGGATCAAACCTGCAACCTTGGCATTATCAGCACTACGCTGTAACCAACTGAGCCATCCAGTGTCAAAAGCAAAACAACCCCGACTAGGGTTTCAGGTAGGGCTTCGCTCCCAGGTGGAGATGCAGGCGGGGGTGGGGGAGGATTGACCCTTGGCATAAGGTCTAGTGCAGGGCATGAGCTTTTGCACCCCTGTTCCAGTTTTCCTACGATTAACTCTTCAAAGGAAGGGTAAGCCAAGAAATCTTCCCCAGCTTGGATTTGAACTTGAGCTAGAGAATAATTCAGCTGGTGCTAATGCTCACCTCTTCTTTGAGATGAACATTTCCCAACTCCCAAAATCTTGTTTCTGGGTCTGAACCCAGGTGAGCTTTGTTGATATCTCTAGTCTCAAGCTGTGCCAGAGTTTGCTCCCAAATTGGTAGCTATTCTGAGGATTTGCCAGTTCTGTGTGCACCAAATGCCTTCTGTTTAACTGGTGTGCTATACGTGACATTCCATATCTCATGTATCCTATATAATTCTTGGAGGAAATAGTAAAACTGTCGCCACCTTTGGTGCTGGGCAATGCTGTCAGGAAAGGATGCCCTCCTGTGGCTGAGGCTGCGGAATTTGTTTCTTTTCTCTCTTTCTCTCTGCCTGTGCTGTGTGCTCAAACATACTGATGAAAGTTTATCTTTCAGTTTCCTGAAGATGAGAGAGATTTTTCATTTTATTCCTTCGGTGTTGGGTTTGTCCCTTATAAATAAAACATCGAGGTGTGGAATTTTGCCAGTCGACTGCAGCTGCAGCCTCTCTCTCTCTCCTTCTCTCCCCCTGGATGGGCACTCTCTTGCCCCCGGTAGCACAAAGACATGGTGTGCCCCAGTTTTCCTGCTATGGAATCATCACTATTGCTGTTTTTGGCTGCAGCAAAGAGTTCTAGAGGGATCTCCCTTGCAAGCACTTGAATCGTGCTTAGCTTAAGCGAGCAGCCTGGAGATGGAGAGTGCAAATGTGGGCACAGCAAAGCGAGCGCATTTAATCCATTCATAGCTCTTCATACCACTAATAGGAATGTGTTATGAATGCTGTGGGGGGGGGGAGATACAGGGAAAGGAGCTCCCTGTAGTAGGAGCCTTGAAGGGAACTGACACTGGTTTCTGTAGGAAGCTTACAAGAGCTTCTAAATGTTGCTTTAGTCAGAATTCTGGGGCATAAAACCCCACGTTGCTTTTTCCTGTTTTATTTCCCCCACTTTTCTTTTGCAGACACAAATCCTGAAGCCAGCAAAGCAGGAAGCTGTTGCCAAGGAGACCCCTTATATTCCCCCTGGTTAAAGGTATTTCCCCAGCTATTCAGTGGGGCCATCAGATCCAAAGAGGATTCCAGGTAGCAATATTCCACTTTTCAGAAAATTAAAGCCTTTCCAAAAATTCTTATCAATTGTGTGTTGAACAAACAGTTATCACATGGTTATTCCCTAAATGTTAGAGAAGTTTCCCCTAGGAAGCTTATTTGGCCCCTCTTGCTTTTGTGGCATGCAAAGGTTTGGAAAATGACGGTGATAGAGAAGCTCTGTCTAGATTAGCCAATTTATTTACAACTTAGTTACAGTTTTAGATCACTTTCCCAAGAGAATTTACAATAAGATACAAAAAACAAAATACACATAATACATAAAACATAACAATGGCCTAGGACCATTGTTGTATAGTCGTCTTAGTCGTGTTTGACTCTCTGTGACCCCATGAACCAGAGCATGCCTTGGAAATTCTCACTTTCTTCTCAAAGCTTCTCCTTCTTTATGTCCATGGAGTTTTCTTGGCAAAATACTGGAGTGGTTTGCCAGTTCCTTCTCCAAGTGGATCACATTTAGTCTAAACTCTTGGCTATGACCTGTCCATCTTGGCGTGGCCCTGCATGGCATAGCTCATAGCTTCTTGGAGTTATTGAAGCCCCTTCACCACAACAAGGCAGTGATCCAAGAAGGGGCCAGAACCATTAATGCCCCCTCAAAAAAGTCTGCAACTGTTAGGTATTAACAATCTAGCCTGTGTTTACAAAAGACTGAGTAAATGAAAAGGTCTTCAGTGGCCATCTAATTTTGTAAATGGAAGAGGGCAAATGTGTCCCAAGGGGAGGGCACTGCAATGTGGGGGTGGCACCATGGAGAGCCCTATCAGGTGTCCCCCATACTGTGAATTCCTGTTGGGAGCACCAACCTGCGGGTAGGTAGAAGACACACAAATAAAAACAGTTGCCTCTTCCTTTAGGAGGTTTGAGTAGGAAGATTCCTCTGCTAGGAGTCTAGATTTTTAAATTTCCTTTTGTGAAAAGTTTTGTATAACATTTATTTGTATGTATTTGTTTTCAAAAAAAATCATACCACCACCATTAAGGAAAAATACCAACAATAAAATTACATCCATTAAACAAGTACAAAATATATCACGACTGTTTTACTGAACTTGGAGAAAAATAGTGTTATGAGTTTGTGGGTGCCAGAGACCTATGATTCCTGGCTCCAGTAAGTATTAGACTTTAATCAAGGCTTGGGGTGTTAAACTAGTTGCCTGGCCTCTCTAATCACTGGATCCAGCGAGTGTTAAAAGCTAATTAAACCAGACTGGCTTCCTGTGTTGAGTGATTGCCTGAGTGATGGTCCATTGAGTGAACAAAGGATCAAAGAGGGCTTTGTGCCAGGCAGCAAATTGGGGGGGGGGGGCTTCCTCCCTCAACAGATAAAGTCAAAAGTTTAGAGTAGAGAGGTTGGAGTTAAGAATAATGTGATCTAGAAGAAAATCAGCGATCTGGAGAGGCAGAGCATGTTGTTTGATTTCTGTTTGAATCCAAGGCTGTGGCTATGGGAGAAACAAGATCCTTTTGGGCTGTTAATGCTGTGAACTCCTCCAAAGTAGAAACGAAATTAAAAAAAAATACTTCCAGTAGCACCTTAGAGACCAACTAAGTTTGTCATTGTGTGCATGCACACGAAAGCTCATACCAAAGACAAACTTAGCTGGTCTCTATGGTGCTACTGGAAGGAATTTTTTTTTAAAGAAATTTTTGACTACATCAGACCAACACGGCTACCTACCTGTAACTCCTCCAAAGTAGGTTCAAGGTTGTGTCAGGAACTGGGCAAAGGTGTCCTCGGGAGACGGGGCCAGTAGTTTTGTGGGCACCTGAACCAGCCAGGAGGCAAGGGGAAGCTTCAAAGCTGGAGAGTGGAGCACAGGATGGCTGAGAAAGGGAGGAGGAAGAGGCCGGCCAGGCAAGTGAAGGGCCAAGTGCTTCTCCCCCTCTCCCCTGCACCACTGTCTCCTAGAACTAGAAGAGAATTGAAGCAGGAGGAGCAGAGGACGTTTCCACACAGGCGTAGTCTCCAGCTACCTGTTTGCAGCCTGTCAAGGGAAGGTACATAAAATGGTAGAGGGAAAGTGGTGCCCAGTTGCTGCAACTGCTGCAAGGAGCTTGCACTTGGGAGTAGCTACCAAGACGCTAGATCGGTGTATGCAGCCATCCAGGGCTGTAGACATGACTGTAAGCGTTACCTTTGACCATAAAGAGTGAAGACTCTGCCGTGTGCATTCCTTTGGGTGCAAGCACCCTTGACAAGCTGTGTACAGTGGTACCTCTACTTACGAATAACTCTACTTACGAATGTTTCTACTTACGAATGGAGCTCCATCCGCCATCTTGGATGTGGTTTAGATAGGATTTTTTCTACTTACGAATTTTTAGGTAGGGTTGCTTCTACTTACGAATTTTTTCTCCCAATGCATTCCTATGGGATTCGACTTACAAATTTTTTCGACTTACAAATGTGCGTTCGGAACGCATTAAATTTGTAAGTAGAGGTACCACTGTATATGTGTAAATAAACCATAAATCCCAAAGATTCCACAGTCTCCACTGTGCCTCATTTCCAAAAGGAAACACAAACCTTGTGTAAGCGTCTGGGACCCCTGGAATCTCACACTGCTCAGAAATTAGGGCAGTTTGCAACAATATGCATGCTTATAAATAAAACTATTTTTATGTCCTTCCAACCTTGAAGTATAAGTCCTTTTGAAACCATAAGGGCTCACGGGATCCATCTGTTGCTCCCCAGATCATAGGATTATAAGTCATGAACATTTACAAATATCAAAGATTTCCCCTCAAGCAAAATAAGAACAATTTCTGATCCCCACATTCTCTGCCTCCAAGAAATAATATCAACATGACATCACCAGCATCTATCTGAATTAGCCAATTCTTTCCTATAAAGAGGCTGCAGAGTCCAATCTACCTAAAACAACATTTTTGTTGTTGTTTTTGAATAGGGCTGCAGTCTTAATCCCCACTGATTATAGTGGGAGAATAAAGTGTATACGTAAATGTTCCTTGCTAAAATCAATGGGACTTAAGTTGGTAATGTTTGTTAAAATAACTATAGCAAATGCTAATTGAATGGCAGCTTGACTGAAAGGAAAAGCAGACAAAGTTAAATTACGGTATGCAGCTGCTGGAAAGATACTGGAATATTATTTAAAGGGGCCTAAGAGGGAATGTTTCATTGAAATGCATTTGATAAGAACAGGACAAGACTCAATAACTATCTTCTCTCTGTAATCCCAAATCCCCAAAAGGTGTTCTGTCAGTGTTGACTGAATGAAAGGGCTGCTTCCAGCTAAGGACGGGGGGAGAAATTTGATTCAGTTCATGTTGAAAGGTGGGCACAGCCATCTTTCAAAATGCATGCTTCTCTGAATTTTGTAATGCAATTATACTAGTGTGAGGTGTGCATAAGAATGCAAATGTATTAGCAAAAGCAACATTTCAAAATGCATTATACCAGGGAAGATTGCAAAAATGTTTACATTAGGCAAAAATGCACCCAAATTTGGGGAAATTCACTGGTGAATTTTCAGGTGGATTGTCCCCCTTTTAAGTGCAAACTGATGTAGAAATGGAGAGAACTGAATTTAAGAACTTGGAGGAATGAGAAACAGAAATGGACGGTTTTCCCCATCCTTGCTTCCAGTACAGCGTTGTGTTTTCTCTTTCTTTCCTACTCCCTGTAATAATTTAGCCGCAACCTGGCTTCTAGCAGCAGAGATGCCTAGAGGAGAAGAGGAGGGGGGAGTTGTTGATGGAAAGAGGCAGACCCCTGATTTGTCATGGGGCTGTTTGTCCTCTTGGTGACTGCAGCACCAGCTGTGCAGGGGAAGGTAAAGTATAGGGAGAAAGGGAGGGGGTAGCGAAGGGCCTCAGGCTCCTTCACAGCTGACCCATAGCTATTTTTAGCTTTGGAATGCTCCTGACAAGGCCCTCTGGGTCTATTTCTTGTCTCCTGGCAAGTGGCATTGTGTAAGCTGGTCAGGAGAAGGCTACCAGAGAAGACCAGGAGAGCCACATGGGGCTGCCCTTTGGAGGGAGAAGTATTTAAAGCCCTAAACGGCCTTGGTCCAGTATACCTGAAGGAGCGTCTCCACCCCCATCATTCTGCTTGGACACTGAGGTCCAGTGCCAAGGGCTTTGTGGCGGTTCCCTCGCTGCAAGAAGCCAAGTTACAGGGAACCAGGCAGAGGGCCTTCTCGGTAGTGGCACCCGCCCTTTGGAACGCCCTCCCACCAGATGTCAAAGAGAAAAACAACTACCAGACTTTTAGAGGACACCTGAAGGCAGCCCTGCTTTTAATGTTTAATAGATTATTGTATTTTAATACTTCTGTTGGAAACTGCCCAGAGTGGCTGGGGAAACCTAGCCAGATGGGTGGGGTATAAACAACAATATTATTATTATTATTATTATTATTATTATTATTATTATTATTATTATTATTATTCCAAGAGTCAGTGCAAGCAGGAGATGCCCATTGTATCATTACAGATTTAACCTGTTCATCTTTTGTATGCCACTCCATGAGCAAATTATACATGTTTGACAATAATTTTCTATTTTCTAAAACATCTTTTTGAAATTTTGATAATTTATAACTAAAACCTTCCTTTTTTATCCATCATAAAAATATTATTTAATTGGTGATACTATAACCAATCTGTTACCAAATCTCTTATCTTCTCAAAGTCTTTTAATTTTACCTTCATTTAACAGCTCTCTGTATGCTGGCCAATTAGCCCTCATATTCCATTTTTTCAAAGATATTGCTTCTAACGGGGAGAACCACCATGGTTGTTTTTTGTTGTTGTTTTGTTCTAATAGATTTTTACTGCGGCTGCAGTATTCTGGGCGTATGGTAACCCTATTGTATTGTGTTTTTACTTTTTTTGTTGGGAGCTGCCCACCATGGCTGGGGCAACCCAGTCAGATGGGCGGCATATAGATTTTAATAAATCCTCTCTCCCGCTCTTGCTGTGCTTATGTGAAAGACAGAGATGCAATCTTAAGTTCACTTCCATTAGGTGTTTTAAAAACAGTTGATGGTCGTGTGGGGAGGTGCAACAAGAACCACATTTCATGTTTCCCCACCCCCTCCATTACCTGCAAACAGGATGAATGCTTGGTAAATAGCTGATTTCATCTAAGTCCCCTGAAACTTTCTGCAAACAAATCAGGATGAATGTTCAATATACAGGTCGTCTGGAAGCAAATAACAATACTGATGTGCGTTGCAGGGTTGTTACGAGGGTTACTGCATAATAATGGACACGGAGTGTTCAGAACACTTTTGACAGCAGTAGTCAAATGCTGTGGTTATTATTTGTTTAATAGTAAAGGTAAATGGACCCCTGACCGTTAGGTCCAGTCGCGGATGACTCTGGGGTGGCAGTGCTCATCTCACTTTATTGGCTGAGGGATCCGGCGTACAGCTTCCGGGTCATGTGGCCAGCATGACAAAGCTGCTTCTGGCGAACCAGACACACAGAAACGCCATTTACCTTCCTGCCGGAGTGGTACCTATTTATCTACTTGCACTTTGTGCTTTCGAATTGCTAGGTTAGCAGGAGCAGGGACTGAGCAACAGGAGCTCACCCCGTCACGGGGATTCAAACCGCCAACCTTCTGAGCAGCAAGCCCTAAGCTCTGTGGTTTAACCCACAGCGCCACCCGCATCCCTTATTTAATACAAGCACTCATAAAATCTGCACCTTCCTAGGAGGCATTCTCCCTTCTCTCACACACAGGGGAGGGCTGCCTCTTATAAGTTTATGCCAGCTATGGAACACATATGTGCATCATCCAAAAAGAAAAAAGAAAATACCTTGGAAGTATCTAGCTTCAGAAGTATTGTCCCCTTCCCCCCATAAGCACATTCAATTCATAGACTAATCTACTAATTAAAATCAACTGTAATTGAAATAGAAAATACTTGCTATTCTTTTGTTTAGGTTTCAGTTCTTCGTAAAGAAATATTGGAAAAAATATATCATTGAATAGAGTTGCAGCTTGTGTGCTTGTGGTAAAGATCACATGGGAAAATATAGCATGGGGAGGTGTATGGCAGACAACTCAATTCAGGAACCTGCTCCCCCCCTTCCTTCCCCTCCCCCAGACATGAGATCACTCTTACAAGCATAGCTTGTGCTTAGGTGCCGCTGAAGATGCAATGGGTACATGTGTGTGTCGTACATACAATTTGCTTCCTTACCAAGTTGCATCTCCAGAGATTCCTGGCTTGGACAGGAAGTTAATGGTTTCTATACATGGGAGTGATTTTTGATGGCCAAATGAATTGTGTGTTTTGATTCTCTCCTCTCCAAGGGGAGGAACTGATTTTTTAGAGAGAAATAAATAGATGCTGGGAGTGTTGGAAGTGGGGTGAGATAAGAGGCTTTGCATGGGGTGAAAACAAATAAAGCAAGAGACTTTCAGCTTCCTAAACTGTCACTGTCCTTTTGAACTGGGTGACCCTCTTTTCTTTGATGCAGAATGGAATTCTGAGGCTGCAACGCTCCGGCATCCACCTCCCTTTCCCACTTCCCTCTTCGGACCTCAAGGCAAGGTCATCTGGGATCTTGATCTCTCTCCTGAGAACAAAACAGCAAGCATGGCTGCCTTTGTTTCTCCAACTACTTGAGTTAGCTGGACTAGGAATCTTTTCTATCCAAGTATGTGCTTCCTATGATAAGCAGAAGGGTGTTTTTTGTTTTACTCAGAAAGCCTCAGCCTTTCCATTACAAGTGTGCTCCAAACAAGGATTCATTCACGGAAATTCACTTCTGCTGTTGCCTACAAACTCAGGTCTGTCTGGAAACATCAACCTTTCTCTGACGTGGTTTGAGAAGGACTCCTGCTTGCTAGCGAGAGGAAAAGGAGGTCATTTCCCCCTAGCTATGTATGTTTGAGTTGCTCGTTATTCCTCTTAGGTGTGGAATTTAAACCTCATGCATTTCTCCTAAGTGTACTTGGAAACAGGGTGGCATCTTGAATAATATATTGGGGCAGGGGGCAGGTAAGCCCTGCCCCACATAATCAATCACAAGACGCACACCAGTTGGATGGCAATGCCTATCAACTTTGCTCCTATGCTTGGGAGCGTTATTCCCGATTCACGGCTGGACTTCTTTCCCGACATTGAAATCAACCTTCCACAACCTGGTGCCCTCCAGGTGTTTTTAGACTACAAATCCCATCAGCTCCAGTCACCACCACTTGCCGGGTGTATAGGGAAGGCCAATTTAATTGGAGCAGCCTTGAGTTCAGTGCATGGTTCGGAGAGAAAAAGTGGCCGTTTGAAGTTTGGCCATGGCGGCCATCCGTAGCTGGGCAAATGTTATGCCTACAAGAAGGCAGCCAAACCCCCACCCTCTCTCTCCACCCTCCTCCTCCCTTCTTGCTCATTTTACAGTAGCTTCTCCTAGTTTTCAATGCTCCCAGCTGTTTCTGCTTGTCTCAGGCAGGGGAGGCTGGTTGCCTGGATACCAGTCCTTCTGATGAGCAGTTGAGTCCCTCCAGGGATTCATGCCGCTGCCCCCCCCCAATCCCTGCAGTGCAGTATCACTGCTTGAGTGATGAAGATAGAAGCCAAGCACGTCTGAGTGCCCATGGGGCTTTACAATTTAATAAGAGAAAGGAAGAGCAAGAGCGAGGAAGAAGCGGCAGACTGACAACGCTTTCTGTTTCCTACAAAATAACTGCCAATAGTAGAGATTACAACGCAAACAAAAAAAATAAGGGGGAACCTATACATTGCTTTTTTTAGCCGGGGGGGGGGGCAGTTGTAGGGTGCGGCGGGAATGAAGGAGGCAAAGCCCTCTTGGCAGATAGTTTTGGTTTTTTTAAATAAAAAAAGTTTAATTTTTTTAAAAATGAATGAATAAAAATAAAGCATGTGCCTGAGCAATAGTACTGAAGGGGATCCGTGTCAGTGAAATATTTCAATGTGTATATTTGTAGGCATTCATCCCCCAAGAGCTGTCCCATGAAGGACAAACGTTACACGGTGTACATACTGACTCTGTCTGTTTGGGATTTGGCTCAAATTGTGCAAATTATTGCTCAAATTGTGCAAATTATTGCTCTTCCTTTCTGATTCTTTCTTATGTAAAGAGATTGTGCACATATATTTAGTTACAGGTAGGTAGCCGTGTTGGTCTGAGTCGAAGCAAAATAAAAAAATTCCTTCAGTAGCACCTTAAAGACCAACTAAGTTTATATTTTGGTATGAGCTTTCGTGTGCATGCACACTTCTTCAGATAGTGTATCTGAAGAAGTGTGCATGCACACGAAAGCTCATACCAAAATATAAACTTAGTTGGTCTTTAAGGTGCTACTGAAGGAATTTTTTTATTTTGCACATATATTGTTTAGGAAGGGGCGTAAAGGAGGGGAGAATTAGCTGTTGTAGAAGGATCCTTCACAAATGCACACACCTCATTTCTACAAGGGGGGTGGTGGAGGAACCCAGAAGAGATTAGAACATCTAAAACATTCAACATGCTTTTTGGCTGAATGAAGGCTAACAAAAATGTGAGCGATGGGAAAGAAATGCATGAATAATGCAGAGCAGGATTTGGATCAAGTAGATTGTCACACTGTCGCCTCTTCTGCTTGCAGCTTCTCAATGTGAAATCAAGGAGAGACGGAAGGAGGGTGAAGAAGTCTGTTCTGTCACCTTCGGAGGATGAGACTTGATTAACAATCCAGCCCATAGCACAGAACATTAGTTTCGTCCTGAGGCAGAGAAATAATTTGTGTCAGAGCCGTGAGTTATGACTGGTTCACACAATCAAGCTCATTGCTTGGTGGCTGTAGCATCAAGTGCTGGTTTGCATATGCGAACGCGCCACCACATACATATTGCCTTGAACCCATTTCACTCTAGGCCATTCACACATTCAGCTGTGCATCCTCACATGTTGTGTAAACACGGTTTTAACAATGGGTCCGTAAGTGACTGTGGAGGCCCATTCTGGATCCACACTTCCTTCCACAGTGGGGACATTGGTTTCCAGGTGGGAGTTGATCATGCTGTGGATTTGCCAAGCGTGCCTTCCTCCTAGCATGTTTCTCCCTTACGTCCTGAGATCGAGTTTCTTCAAAGCCCATGACACCTTTGGTAAAGGCTGTTCTCCAACTGGAGCGCTCGCAGGCCAGTGTTTCCCAGTTGTCAGTGCTTATACTACATTTTTTAAGATTTGCCTTGAGACAGTCTTTAAACCTCTTTTGTTGACCACCAGCATTACGCTTTCCATTTTTAAGTTCGGAATAGAGTAGTTGCTTTGGATGCTCAGGCATCCGCACATGACCAGACCAACGAAGTTGATGTTGAAGAATCATTGCTTCAACACTGATGATCTTTGCTTCTTCCAGTACACTGGATGTGTAAAAAATTTTGGAGACACCGTTGATGGAATCTTTTGAGGAGTTGGAGATGGCGTTTATAAGTGGTCCATGTTTCACAAGCATATAGTAAGGTTGGTAGTACAATAGCTTTGTAAACAAGCATTTTGGTTTCCCTGCGAATGTCCCAGTCCTCAAACACTTTGCACTTCAATCGGGAGAAAGCCGCACTCGCAGAGCTCAGGTGATGCTGGATTTTGGGGACAATGTTGGCCCTTGTGGAAAGATAACTGCCTATGTAGGAGAAGTGATCAACATTTTCCAGCTTACACCATTGAGTTGGATTTGTGGCACTGCAGAGGGGTTTTGTACTAGTTGGTGCAGCACTTTGGTGTTTTGGATGTTGAATGATAGGCCAAGCTTTTCGTAAGTTTCTGCAAAGATATTTAGGATGGTTTGGAGGTCATCCTCTGAGTGTGCGTACACTACGTTGTCATCAGCATACTGAAGCTCTATGACGGAAGCTACGGTAACCTTACTCTTTGCTTTTGGCCTGCTCAGATTGAAGAGCTTTCCATTTGTTCGATATATGATTTCTACTCCGGTGGGGAGTTTCCCTTCGACAAAGTGTAGAAAATACTGAAAAGTGTTGGGACAATAACAAACCCTGTTTAACACCTGATCCCACTGTGAATGGCTCACTTTGAGAGCCATTGTTATCTGTGATTGTTGCTGTCATATTATCATGGAGGAGCCGAATGATGTTTACAAATTTATCTGGGCAGCCAATTTTCAGATGGACACCAATAGGACATTACGATTTACAGTGTCAAAAGCCTTAGTCAGGTCAATAAACGCCATATACAGGGGTTGGTTTTGCTCTCTGCATTTTTCTTGAAGCTGTCGAGTGGTGAAAATCATGTCCACTGTCCCCCTAGAAGGTCGAAAACCATTTTGGGATTCAGGAAGGGTCACCTCGGATATTGTTACCAGACGGTTTGCTAAGATCCTTGCAAGAATTTTGCTGGCCGCAGCTAATAGAGAGATGCCTCAATAGTTTCTACAATCAGTTCTGTCACCGTTTTAAAAGAGATTGATAATTTTGGCATCCCTAAAGTCTGCTGGGATTTCTTCTCTTTCCCAGATTTTTTCGATGAGCTTGTGAAGTTGTTGTGTTAGGGTTAGGGTTAGGGTTAAGTTCAATTCCTCCCACTTTGAAGATTTTGGCAGGTGTCCCATCAGGTCCACTAGCTTTGTTGTTTTTCATTTGGTTAATAGCTGTACACAACTCTCCCAGATTTGGAGATACTGCAAGCTTGTTTTTGCAGAATTTGTGAGAGGACCTCAGCAGCTATGGGGGAGTTGAAGTTAAGGAGAGGTTGATAATGTTCTTTCCAGTGCAGTGCAATATTTTTTATCTTTTAGAAGTGTGATACCATCTGCTGAGCATAGGGGGCAGCACTTTATGGTCTACTGCAGGCACCCCCAGACTTCGGCCCTCCAGATGTTTTGGACTACAATTCCCATCATCCCTGACCACTGGTCCTGTTAGCTAGGGATCATGGGAGTTGTAGGCCAAAACATCTGGAGGGCCGCAGGTTGGGGGTGCCTGGTCTACTGCAAAAGAGAAAAGCCATATTGGGCCAAACTAGTGGAGATGTTGGGGAACCTTGGTTTCTTAGTGCTTCTCAAACTTTTTTTTTTGTAGTGGTGGTCTTGGTGGTGGTCTTGGTGGTGGTCTTGGTGGATGACTTAATAAACTTAAAAACAACAACCCCTAACTCATATTTTAATAACTATGGTCTTGCCTCTCTAGTGTGACAGATATGCCTGCCTTTGTAAGCAAAGTTATGTGAAGTCAGTTGTGATTTTTTGCTAGGCTTAGCAGGGCTGAGTGCAGATAAACACGACTGAACCTCCACCTTTCTGCAACTGTGGCCCATAGACCATGTGTGGCCTGCAAGTTCCATTTAGGCGATCACACACAGTTAGAGAACCTCAGGCTTAAATGACTTAAAAGCAGTTGTAGAGGGAACTTGAAAATGGAGCACACAGCTGGAATGAGAGGGGCTTTAGCTTTCTTCCCCATGCTATTCTCTTCGCACAGATCACACCTCTCCAAAGCTGTTTCATTGAGGAAGATGTATGCATACTCATATTTTTTCCCTTAATGGGGCATACAGCAATTTTGGAGAGACAATAAATGCACACACACACACACACACACACACACACACACACACACAATCAGCCAGTCTGGCTTAGGGGAGAGAATGCTTGATTTGGAACAAGCAGACCTGACTTCAAATTTCTGCTCAGCCATGAAGGTCATTGTATGACTTTGAGCTACTCATCCTTTCTCAGCTTATCTCACAAAGCTGATGTGAGGATGAAGTGTTTTGTGACACAGGACTTTTGCCATGTGCACCACTTATACCTTGGCTTTGCTGATGTCTCTATGCCATAAGACTATCCTCTCAAGAAGTATATTTTGCACAAGCAGGGAGGGTGCAAATGAAGCAATAAATCAGGGATGGAGACCCCCTCCTGACATGAGAGAGTGCATCTTCATTGTACCTGGCATCCTCTGCTCAAATAATTATTATTTTGTTAAGTTTTTTAAGGTTATTATTCTTTTCCTTATTTAGATTAGTTGGTGTACTGAATAGCTGAATTGCTCCCATTGCTTTTTCTTGGGTAGCTTCTACCTACCATCCTCTTGTTTTTACTTATCCTTGTTTCTCATATTCTTTGGAGCACTGGTGGGTATTGGGTCTGTTAGATTTCCCCAAAGCAGTAGATTACTAGCTATAGAACTTAAGCACTCCTGTTCAGGCATAACTATGAGATTTTCCCAGAGAACATTAGGAGATGTTGCAGGTGTGAGAGTGGTGAGTGTGAATCTCTCATTTACTGCTACAATACTGTATATTAGAACAATGAGATATATACTGGTAATCCATCACTTTATAAGATGATGGGACTGACTGAGCCAACAGCATAGATAGATTTCAATATATAAAGGATTTTTTGACAGAAGGAGGAGAGCTCATCTGGTTGTTTAACAAACATTGGTTTAGGCTGTGGACATGCAGCATTTTATTCTGGAATCAATGAAAACAGAGTACTTTTTTTTCAACACAGTCCACACACAAAATCTAGATCTATGGCATATTTTCTGCCCTTGGAAAGTTCTGATTGAGAAACTAGTTTCATTCCAAACTTAAAAGCTCCTTACAGTTTGATTCCACACTATCCAGCAGTGTGTCCATATGAAAGCAGATACAGGTGTTCCTGGCAAGAGGAGGTGAATCCACACCTGTCGATTGATGTTGTAGTTGGGCGTATACCAAGATTGCAATCGCCACTTCCTTTTTTATTCACCTAAGGCATGTGCAGGGAGAAAAAGTTGCAGCTATCCTAATCAAGAGGAGCCACAGCCACTCTCATGGATGGCAGGGTCTAGAATCAATCTAGATTGAAAGCAGCATGTTGAAGACGAACACATATGATTCTGGATTGAGAAAAACTATACTTTTGCACATACAAACAGGTTAGTGTGTATGCAACCTTACAGTATTTTCAAAGAAGGAAACGGGAATAAACCAGGAAATGGGCCAAAGAGAGGTGGATTGACAATGGATATAAAGTTTCGGAGAGGATAAAGTATGAGAAGAAGAGAAGCAGCTGCTGGTTGGTTGGTTTCCCTCCCCAAAGAATACTCTGTCTAGTTCTCCAAGTTCTCTGCTGAAATAAATGGTGATCAGGTCTAGGATCAAACCTATAAAAACCAGAGCTCACTGCTGAACCCCTCCCCTCAAATAAACCAGCCTGCCTGCATCCAAATAATTTTCTCCATTTGGTTCATCTATCGGACCCAATCAGACTGTAAAAAATGCAGTTAATTGTAGAGACGTACGGTATCGCACAAATGCACTTTTAAATACAGGCAGTGCATAGGAGAAGAAGGGGGGGGGGAGCCAATGACACTGCAGTAGACGGGGCGGAGACAGAAATATACTTGTCGGTTGCTGCATGGATGGGGAAGGCACAATGGCTGCATTCCATCATGTAAATCTTCTGCCTATGAGAAACATGCTATAACCTAGCTAATAAAGGTGTCAAACACTGGCAGAAAACAACTGTCTCGTTCCATTCCATTTGCTCTTACCTTCCACAATCCATAAACAGGGATGGAGAAAAGAAATGGGGATTTAAAAAACGTTACGAGTCTACATTTTATTATTATTTTAAAAACCCATATAAATTGGATGCTGTAGATTCAGTGAAAATGGGAACTATAGATGCAATGATGATCAGTGGGATAAAACTCCAGGTAAACTGCCTTCCCGGGCAATGTGCTACAGCTGTTATCTCTTTAATTGCTGGGCCCAGAACCACAGCATCCATCCGTCTCACATAGCAGGAGGACGGACCAGGATAAGGCCCGTGTTGCTCACTACAAGATGGATGCCTGCAGTCCTCCGCTTACCTTGGTGCCTACCTTTGCGGCTATAGACCTGTAGGCTTGTTGTCTCATCTTCATAGACTCAAACTGAGCAGGGATCAAAGGTCTGAGCATGAGCACCATGCAGGCAAGCTTCTTTCGGACGATTCATATTGTCGGGGCTGCCAACTTTGCTTTGCTGGTGCTGTTCCTCTGTGTTAAGCAAATTAAGCGGATTCGTTTTCTGGTGGAGAGATAACACAACAGGGAAAGCTTTGCCTGCTAAATTATTGCATAACTCATTACTGTTTAAAGCGCAGGAGCCGGAGCAGTAGAAAGCTGGCAACCCAGGGATGGGTAACCTCAGGGCTTGCAGGGTCAAATGTGGCTGTCCAGGCCTCTCTATCTGGCCCTTGGAACTAGCTGCAGGACACACACCCTCTCCCCAGACCATAGCTTGTACTACCCTGCTTCAGATCTCGGGTGTTTTTGCCTGTCTGGAATGTGTCGAACTCTTGATAACGCCTCTTCCCTATGTGGATAAGAAGAGAGAGGGATTTACATTTGTTGCTCCACCCACTTTGCTTCTAGCCCCACCCACCAGTGGCATATGCCCTGAAGAGTGGGGACCCTTTTTGGATTACTTTAGAAAGTGGTATAGTCAAGTGAAGTTGTGGTCAGGATTCGAAATATGGGCAGCAGAAGGGAGATGATAGTAGAGGAAATATGTATTGATAAAAAAATAATATGCCATATAATGCAGCAGAAAAAGGGTGGGACTAGAACAGGCACAGGCAAACTCAGCCCTCCAGATGTTTTAGGACTACAACTCCCATCATCCCTAGCTAACAGGACCAGTGGTCAGGGATGATGGGGGTTGTAGTCCCAAAACATCTGGAGGGCTGAGTTTGCCTATGCCTGGACTGGAAACATCATGGAGGTAAGGGTGGGAAGTTGAAACGTTAAGGGAAATTTGTTTTGAAGTTGAAGTTTAATTTGTTAAAATTTTCAAAAGCCAATAAAAAATTCAATTTAAATAGACAGCTGCCCTTGGTCTGAAAAAAGTTCCCTAACCAAAGCTATGAGAAAAATTGGGAGGAGAGCTCATGAGAGGACATTGATCAATAGGAATCTATACAGGGAAGCGGAGGACGCATGAGTTAAGAGGCACATTACTGACGGAAGTAATAATTTGCTGGCATCTGACATGCAAGGAAAAGAGAATGGAGGCGCACTGCAGACAGCGAATCGATGTGCGCTACCTGGGAATTAATGCACAAAGAATTTGCAAAGTAGATGAGGAAGAAGGAAAGCTTTTCATGCTGTTTTTGCCCAGTACACCATGCAGGTCTTTCTCTGGAAGGGATCATTCAGAGCCACGCCAATCCAGAATAAGCTGAGTTGAGTCTGTTCTCTATGCCAATCACTTGATTTCTCTGTTGCCCCACATTTCCCTGCCAGCTGCTGCCAACAGAGATGCTTTACATACTCCTCTTGGCATGGTTCAGTTTAGCCCCCCCCCCTTTTGCTAGTGAAGGTCTCTGCCAGAATGGGCTGGTAGGAGGCCCATATAAGATGAAATGGGCAGCTGGTCCTCAGTACTGCTCTTTCCAGTTGAACGCCACTTGCTTATCCCACCAGATTTATACAAAATGGATAAGGCACCGGCCTCCTAAGCCAGGCATTGTGGGTTTGCATCCCATCTGGGGTGAGTTTGTTTGATGCCACCCCAGTGGTGTAGCAGTAAAACTGTGAGCACGTTTGCAAAGCTGAGCAGGGTCTGGTATGGTTTCAAAGTGGATGGGAGACCGTATGTTGAGACTCCTGCATTGCAGGGGGTTGGACTTGAATGACCCTCAGGCACTGGCAGAGGAAGAGGAGTCCGGGGGGGAGTGCAGCGCAATCCCGGTGGGGTGCCATTGCGGCTGCCCCCCT
The DNA here is from genome assembly GCF_963506605.1 of Zootoca vivipara. Lineage (NCBI taxonomy): Eukaryota > Metazoa > Chordata > Lepidosauria > Squamata > Lacertidae > Zootoca > Zootoca vivipara. The sequence continues at coordinate 29,101,065 of NC_083276.1, forward strand.
GCCCACACTGGGTGCCACGCCCATGCAGGCAGCGTGCCCCGCCCCTGCCCTCAGGGGCCCTTCCAATGCTACAGTTCTATGATAATTCTAGGTGAAGCACCCACAGGCCACAAACATAAAGCCCTTGCAGTGGAGGATGGCATGGGGGCAGGGAGTGCTTTGCCCATCTTCTCTGATGGGGAAATCCCGTCCCAGTTACAGGTGGGATGAAGAGCAGGAGATGGGGATAAAGAGCCACACCCCAAGCAGCCACTGGTGGATGAATTTGCAGGCACTGGGGGGAAGCAGTCATATGTGGTAGAGGCTGGGGAGATATACCAGATTCAGCCCATCACAGACTGGGAGCGCCTAGTCCAGGCCAGTGGCAAATCATTAAATTAAATCAGGGGTGGGAAACCTCCAGTCTGGGCCAAATCTGGGTCACCACAGATCCTATTTGGTCTGCGTGGCAGTTCTCCCCAAAAAACCATGCCCATTTGTGATGTCAGATGTGCTGCAGGTAGAGATGTTGCTGGATTGGCTGCACAGCCAATGTCCCACGGGGAACTTGATCGCTAAATTGATCCCTGCAGAAGGTAGGGCTGAGGTCACCACCCACCAGCTGCTAGGAGGTGAGCTCAGCAGTGCCATCAAGTTCCCCTTGAGAGGTGATGTTTGAGCAGTTTCTTGGGCGACACTTTTTGAAGGTATGTGTACTAAGATCTTAGAATCATAGAAGTGTAGAGTTGGAAGGGACCCAAACGGTCACCGAGTCCAGCCCCCTGCAATGCAGGAATCTCAGCTGAAGCGTCCATGACAGATGCCCATCCAACCTCTGCTTAAAAACCTCCAAGGAAGGAGAGTCCACAACCTTGAATGCACACATGGCGCAAATCCATGTGTATTAAGATAGTGAATCCGTGCTTAAGATGAGATATCCGGACCTATAGAGATCTGTCCACCACAGGAAAACTGCAAAGCAGGGATGAGGGGTGCAGAAAGCAGACTGTGCTCCACTTCAGCTGCCATTAAAATATCCAAAGAACTTAATCACCTCTACCTATTCATTGGAGAGGGAGCCATGAACTTAAGGAAGCCAGTACCTTGCAGACTAACATGTGTCTGTCATTTCAAAAAGGTTGGCTCCTTCCCACAATGCGCTTTGAAAAGTGCTTTACAGTTGGCAGGCTTGGTAAAATGCCAACACCCAATTCCTCTGCCTGTGCTCATCTCTTTGTAGGAATCCATTGTCTGGCTTTAGCTGGGGAGATAAAAGCAAAAGAGAAATGGGGGGAAGGATCTGGTTGTTTTCAGCAGTCAAGACAGGTTTTGCTCCACATGAAGCATATGGAATACTAATCTAATTTTTACTTCATTGCATCCTTTAAAACACACACACACACACACAGCGCATACCCTCCTAAATCTCCAACACTACAGAGTTGCCATGGCAACTACACATATGAGCCAGCTGCAGTTGCCATGGAAACGGAAAGAAAAGTGAGAGCCAAAGAAATAATCCCATAGGAAAATCTGTTATGACAAAAATAAAAATAAAATCTTGTTCACAATTTCTGGGGCATTGGGAAAAGGGGGATAAAACAGAAGGAGGGGGTGGGGAAGAGCCAACACACAGCACTGCTTATACAGCATAATAAAATTTCCTCCATAAATTACTATGAATGCTTGGAGATTAATTTCCCACTGCTTAACCCTCCGAAAAGCCAAAGCCTACCTCCTCAGAGGTGTGTCAGCCAGATCCAGATCAGGATTTTTGTGTGTTTGTGTGTCCAAGCTGTCCACAGTGGCCTCTGGGCACCTGCCACAACTTGGGCCTCTTGGCAAGGCTTTTGCTGTGACCCTCAGTCTCCCCCTTGCTCACTTGTGGGCTTATCCAGTCACTGGCTTTGCAATGGGCCAGGAGCCAAGCAGACATGCTGCTGCCACTGGAAAGCCTACAACCACCACCATTTGAGGGGACAAGTGGTAGCAGGTTTTGGGAAAGTCCAGGCCAGGCATCAACCCCAGTGAACCCTACCTAGGGGTACAGAGCCCTCAGCAAATGTCTCAGTATACTACCGGTTAGTGCTGTTATGATGGCCAAACGAGATGAAACAGGGTAACCTGTGTCCCTGCCCTGTTCACACAGACAAAACGCATGGCCGTGAGAGCCACGAACAGGGACATACTGGTAAAGGGAGTGAAACCCGTCTCCTTTCTCCTTCTTCTTCCTTAAATTATATATTTATTATTTTTAGGCGCATAAAAGTACAAAGGTAGAGAACGACGTTAGCAAAGAGAGGAAACATTTCATGAAGAATAGCAACCCCAATTTGTCACAATTGGTGGGGACGCAGGAGAAGGCCTTCTTGATGGCTGCTCTCAGACTTTGGAACCCCATCCCTAGAGAAGTTGGAGTCACTGGCGGAGGAAGAGGAGGGCGGGGGGAGTGCACTGCCCCCCCGCAGCGCGATCCCAGTGGGGTGCCACCGTGGCTGCCCCCCGCCCACGCTGGGCGCCAGGCCCCCGCAGACAGCACACCACGCCCCTGCAGGTGGCGGGGCACGCCTCCAAGATGCATGCCACACCCCTGTGGGCAGCGCGCCACGTCCCCGGGACACATGCCAGCCCCACCTGCTCTCCGCCCCCCGGTGCCAGAGCATGAGTTGGAGTGACTCCTTCCTTGTTGTCCTTCTTGTTCCAACAGGATTTGGGGAATAAACTGTTTTTAATGAGGGGGCAGGTGCCATGCTGTTCTTCTCTGTATGTTTTTAATAGATTGTGGAAGTTCTCCCAGAAGATATCCATTTCTCTCCTGGCTGTTTGAAGATACAGTATGTAAATCCTAGCCAACAGGGTAGTCTCCACACATCAAACAACTAGGCAGAATACACCCAAGAACATGCTCGCCTATTTCACCACACATTAATATATTCTCAAAAATATCTAGCTGTGACCCAATAGCCCCAAAGGCTGAAGAAAGTCCCCATGGAATCACTGAGTTGGAAGAGACCCCAAGGATCATCTAAGTCCAACCCACTTCAGTGTAGGAATACATGGCTGTCCCTGAACCTGCAACCTTGGCATTATCAACATCATGCTCCAACCAACTGGTCTAATTTCCTTTGCATCTTTGCAACAACCAAACACCACCAATTGTTCATATTTTTAAAATGGAATAAAATTACAAGCCAGCAAGTTCAGGTTGCAGGAGGAGAGCTGATTTGGAGCTCTTGTGAAACAAACCCCTCTTCCCAATAAGATCAGATTTATTTTTTTCCATATGGAAAGTGAAGGGAAAATGCACTACAAAATGTGGGGTGACACTTGCTTTGATGCACTGTAGTCTAAAATCTCCCCGCGAACGAATTTACATTAAGTAGCCACCGTAGTCTAATCTCTCTTCAAACAAATCAGGATGAATGCTCAATAAACAGGCCGTTTTGGGGCAGCCAAAGATGTCAGGGGATTTTTGCTTGTTTGTTTACCAGTGCTTTCCCCAAGCTGCATTTAACATTGAGATTGTCCATTGACATCTTCACTGATCATCCTGTATTCTGACTGGAAATGGACTTTTAAAAAAGTTTGTACATCAGCAGTCGTTTTTGAGCCATTCCCACCCCACGGCCTCCTCTTCAGCTTTGTATTTACAAACGCTTGTGACTTGCTCCTTTCAGGCTTGTTCCCCTCATTCTCACTCCATAATGAGAAGCCAACGGATTTGGTCTTTGTGGTACCTATACAGTCTATGCAATTCCGTACTGAAGTCAACGGGGAATGAATAAATAAAAGGAAGATACAGAGCAGAGCGCTCCCATTTAAAGGAATAAAAAAACTACTCACATTTACTAAAGGGCTGGGGAGAGAAAGGGGGGTGGAAAGAGGACTCTCTCTTCAAGATATAATTCTCTCTTTACTACTTAGGAGTAAACCCCCAAACCAGCCTTCAGGGTATAAATATTTATGCCTTCTGCATATAAGCAGATGTAACATTTCCAATTAACTGTCGATCTTTCCAGACTTTTTTTGTTTGTTTGTTTGTCTGGTGCAGTTTCAGTTCAGAATATAAAGATGAAATATGGATGGGGCTTCCTTGATTCGCTGAGCTCAGATGTCTAATGCATTTCCACATTCCTGAAGATAAAAATTGCATGGCTTGTATGTTTTCTTCTCTTACATTCCTTCTTACTTTTTAATGTGCATGTATTTTCATGCAAATGGAAAAGTACCATTCGAAAGGTCTCTTGGTGCAATATAAATGTGGGCTAAGAAAAGAGGTAAGTGCTAAGGGCAGCTAATGTGGGAATGTCAAGGAAGGTAGGAGAGGATATATTTTGATATTATCCTTCCTCACTCACGCTAGTGAGTAAACTGCAGAGCACATTCCCCTTGCAACTTATTGGAAGCAAGTTGATGATTTGCTAGAATCCTTTTATTAAGCAATCCAGTCTGGATTGTTCCTGGTAAGTTTCCCCTTTATTTCCCTCTTAAAATAATAATATCACACAGTCTTCTTTAAAAGTAAGAATTAAGTTTTACTCACATTCAGTTCACAGCAGGCTTTATCTTGTAGCTACAGTGAAAAGAAATCTGAGCTACATCTCAGACTCTGCTTGTGGGCTCCATCCTATGTGAAGGTTGAGCCATGTGCTGGCTAAGAGCCAGGAGAGTCCAAAAGTAAGAGTAAGGGAGTTAAGAGACCAAGAGAGAGAAACTTGCGTGGCCAGCCCTTTTATCTGGTCAGCTAGGGTCATGGAGGAAGCTCCAGAGCAGGTATGACAGGAAGTCCTCCCTGTCTGGAGCCACATTCCCCTGTGTGTCTATTCGAGGCAACAGGAAAATGTTGTACCTGACTGCTCTAGTAATAATACACCCCACAGCTAACAGTCAGAGTGTCAGGGAGAATTCGGAGGAGGAAGTGACAGAAGAGGTGGAGCAGGGGCTCAGGGATGCTGTGGAGCCTTCCAACTGTCCAGAGGCAGAGGAAGCGGAAGAGCGGGAGAAGATTAGCCACGAGGAGGAAGGCATACCTGCCAAGTTCCTGCCTGAAAAATAAGGGATCAGACCGGAAGTAGCAGACCGGAAGTAGCGCTGCTGCCATTTTGGAACTGGGCGGAGCATACTCAGAAGTGACTTTTGATGCTGCTCTGCCCAGTTCCAAAATGGCCGCCACACCAGAAGTCGCGCTGCAGCCATTTTGGAACTGGGCAGAGCAGCATCAAAAGTCGCTTCTGAGCATGCTCCGCCCAGTTCCAAAATGGCCACCGCGCCAGAATAAACCGGGAAAAACAAAAAATATATCCATTTTTTCAGCTGGGAACAGCTGGAAAAATGGGGGTTTCCCGGGGAATACAGGAGACTTGGCAGCTATGGAGCCCCTCAACCACCCAGAGGCCTGGAAAGGGAGCTCAGACTCTGGAAGGGAGGGGGCTTTCAAATCAGCACAGACAAGGAGGGAAATGAAACGTAAGGGTCAAAGACATCTCTCGCATTCCCCTGCCCTACTTTGTTGGTGCGGGAATCGGAGAAAGCCACTCTCCGAATCTGACTCAACAGGTTCAGAGGCATAATCCTGAACTGTAGCTGTTTCTTGTACATATGTAATAAAGACTGTAAATATCAACTGACTGTGCTGGGATGTTAATGCGAAGGGGAGACACCACTTTCACACAGAGGCATAGGAACCAACTCTGAGGGGCTGAGGTCCATTTGGCCCTCCCAATAAAATATTTGAGGGGGCCTGGACTCCCAAAACTCATGGTCATTGCCAGTCAAATGATGTGTGTGTGCTGCATCATGTGATCGATTATGCACGGCGGGGCTTATCTGCTCCCACTAATATTTCATTCAAATTGGCACCCCTGGTGGGAGGCAGTAATGCTTCTGAATACCAGTTGCTAGAAACCGCAGGTCTCTCCAAGGCTTGTCTGGCACATTAAGCGCTTCACCACACTGAGGCTGTGTACATTTAGAGCATCTTGAAGAATCCTAGGAACTGTGATTTGTTAAGGGTGCTAGGAATCATTATTCTCTAAGCGGTGGCATAGGAAGGAGGGTGTGATGGGTGCGGTCTGCCCCGGGTGTCATCACTGAGGGGGGTGACTGCAGGGCCTGGCCTGCAGCGCGCCCGAGCCACACGTCTCTCCTGTGGAGTGACACGGTGGCTCGGGCGCTGCCCGAAACAGCAATGTGGGGCTTGGAGACTCCGAGGAGGTTTCGCCCCGGCTTGCCCTGCCCCGCGGGCAGCTTGCCCCACCCATGGGTGCAGGGCATTTGTGCCACCCCGGGCACCCAAGCAGCTTAGCTACGCCACTGTCTCTAAGGCCTAAAGCTCTCATGATTCTTTGGAGGAAGCAATGTGCTTTAAATGTGTGGTTCGCATGCAGCTGTTCACCAATTAGGGAGCATGGTTTTGGATCAAGCACCAAGGTCTGCAAAATAATAAAATTGCACTGCAGCAGATTGATTGAACTTCTGGCTGCAGGTGGGGGAAATGATTTACCAGAAAACAAAATGAGGCAGAGCCTGGGAAGAAGGGATACGGAAAGCACAAATACCGAAGGCAAGGGAGAAAGGTAAAAGGCTGAGAAATGCTTTCTACTGTCACAGTTTGAAAGCGATTTTCAACAGACTCTGCTTCCTCCCCTCACCCACAGAAAGCTGTGTTCTTCAGTGCTTTCTCCATTTAACGAGATGGGAAACCCAAGACACGCAATGTGAGGCAAAAGAGGAGAATCATTTCTCCCTGGGACCGTCTTCCATGTTGAGGGAAATGTAGGATGTCCTGGCAGGGGTCTCTCCTGGCTTCAGTTCAGGGAGAACGTCTAAACTGGGGACTGCATAGTTATCTGTAATTCAAAGCCCCCATGAGGCGAGTCTGCCTCGCCTTGCTTTTCACCTTCTGAAGCCTCTCAAAGTCAGCCCTTACACATGCTGTTTCTATGGAAACAGCAGAACGGCTTTAAACCCATCCATGCTGCAGTGTTATTAGACGTGACTCTTCTGCACTGATCTCGGCCTGCTCTTGCTTGCCTTTCCCGGCCCCAGTTCAACCTGGCGACTGTGCTCTGCTTTCTTTTTCCCCATTGATTACATCTCTCCTAGAGACCTTCATTCCCTGTTTGTCCATCCTTAAAAGTCCGAAGCGGGAACAGGGCCCAGTACTTGCAGGCCTACTTTTTTTTTTTAACATTATGGATCAACAATCTGAGAAGCACAGCATGGGACCAAGCAGAGGCAGCCAGGGGCTGTCGAGACATTTCACATCGAGGTTCGAAGGCATGCGCTTGGTTATATTAAAGATTAAATCACAAAAACAAAAGGGGTAGCCTGACAGCCGCAAGGCCACAGGAGGACTGTGCCATTCCCCTTGGTAATTGCTGTTAGTCCAAACAGAGCGTTGCAGAATTGGGTAAGATGGCACAGCTCACATCAACAAGTATGATGCTACACCTTTTTGTAGTCTTTCCCAGAGGTCCCTTCCCTGCTCTACTTTCTGCTTAGTACTGTAGGAGCTGAGGGAAAGGTTCGGTCTGGCACTGCCCTTGCGCTCCTTGACTTCCCTGTCAATCCTCCTTTCTCCATCACTGACCTTAAGAACATGAGACAAGCCTGCTGCACCAGCCCGGTGGCCCATTTGTTCCAGCATCCTATTCTCACAGAAGCCAGACAGATTCCTGTGGGAAACTGGCAAGCAGGACACAAGCCCAAGAGCACTCTCCCCCGGGATGCTTCCAGCAATGGACACGTTCTGAATGTCCATGCCTCCGACCGTGGAAGCACACCATAGTCAACATGACTAGCAGTCACTGACCTGGCAATCCTTTTTCTGATTGTTTCATGCTTGGAGAAGTGGTGAAGGATGAATGTTGCAAGAATGCTTACCCTTCCACTTCCTACTGCTTTTTTGTTAAAAGGGGAACTTGCATGGATAGCTCAGTTGTTTAGAGTGTGGTGCTGATATTGCCAAGGTTCCTGGTTCGACCCCCACATGGAACAGCTGCATATTCCTGTATTGCAGGGAGGCTGGGCTAGATGATCCTCAGGGTCCCTCCCAAACTCTATAATTCTGTGATTCTATGCCTCTCCCACGAGAAAATGCGAAAGCTTCACAAGCACCCAGGGCCTACAGGTCTTCCTGCACAGGAGAGAAGAGAGCTGCCTTATCAATCTTTGCAAAATGCAGCCCTTAGCACAGACTCTGTAATCCTTCTGCTTTGAGTGGAAACTCCTTGACTGCTAAGGAGAGACATTTAAAAGCAATATTGATTCTCTCCATGTGTAAATGCTACGTGGTTACTTTTCTGATTTATTTAGCTTTTCTTCAGCTGTATCCGTGAATAAGGCCCCAAAGAAATCAGAGACCCAGGAAATGGTGCAGTCCCCTCGGAGCATTTCCCTATGGAGCTAGTCACAATTGCTGCAGAAAGCCTAGATGTGTGGTTGAACTGCTAGAAAAAAAGCTCTATATTCTCCATAGCACCTAACAGCACAAGGGGGAAAGACGCCTCATCAAACTCTGTACAACTATGGCCTCATCTACACATTTGTTTGTCCCATGATACCAAGTCATGGGTCCAAGAGGCTGGATTTTTTTTGTCCTGCCACAAAACCCGCTGTTCACTGCTTAATCGGAACAAACATCAACCCACAGAACATTACTATTCATTATATACCGCCACCCATATATACTGGCCTTTACAAAGAATAAAGTCTGTTTCCCAAGGGCCTTACAATCGAGATTGTCCTTTGCTTTGATTCAACAGGGCTGCCCTTGCATTCTTGTAGGGAGCTCTAAGAAAAGGCAATCAAGGAATGGCAAAACCCCATTGGCAGAACAATTTAGATCAGTGGCTCCCAAACTTCCTCTCCCTCCACAAACCACTTGAAAATTGCCAAGGGTCTCAGCAGCCACTTAAATGAATTCTGTGCCTTTGTAGCAATTGCGCTGCGCTGTGCCAGATGCTGTATGATTTTTTTAATATTGTATTTTTGCAGACAGGCCACTGGCTACCTTAATGGACCTTGCTGGCCATCAGTGGTCCACAGACCAGTTTGTGAACCCCTGATTTAGATCACTGTAATAAGAGAAGGATGCGAACCTCCCTCTCGAGATACAATGTTTCTTGGAGGTTACCGTAGTAGCTGAGGCTGCAGCAGTGAGTGTGATAAGGGTTGTATAATATCTAGCCAGGTGCCAGGTGGGGAGTGCATCTGTTGTATTGAAATCTGTGCTGTCTGTATTTCTAATAGTGACATCAGCAGCTGGTTATTTCACCCCTGAGGCTGCTTTTACTGCGTCGCGAAGATGATGAGTACCACGTGCTTGTTGTCCCACAGGACGGCCTTTTGTTGGGGTATTGCGCCATTAAGCCTGGATGGTTTCTGTCCCTTGCTGCTTTTTGAAGTAGGCTTAGGGTGTTTGCAGCTCTGTGCTGGTGGTAAGTGGGCAAAGATGTTTCAAGATGGCTGAAAGAAACATCGAGCAAGGAACAGAGCAGCAACCACACAGTGCTTGTTGCCTTATAAATATGGAGTGAATTATACGGAGAGCAGAATCAGAAAGTGATGGCGTTTTTGAGCACTCTTTATTAAGCTTTGTTATTTATTAAGCTTTATTAAGGAGTCCCAGCTCCTGCCCACCTAGCAGTTCGAAAGCACGTCAAAGTGCAAGTAGATAAATAGGTAGCGCTCCGGCGGGAAGGTAAACGGCGTTTCCATGCGCTGCTCTGGTTCGCCAGAAGTGGCTTAGTCATGCTGGCTACATAACCCAGAGACTGTCTGTGGACAAACGCTGGCTCCCTCGGCCTTTAGAGCGAGATGAGTTGTCCACGACTGGACATAACGGTCAGGGGTACCTTTACCTTTACTCTTTTATAAGAATATTAAAATAAACTTTATTAGATTTTCTTAAAAACATACAGAAAAAGAAAAGAAAAAACATAAACATAACAAACACAACTCAACAAAAATTCCAACATAACAGAAATTCAAAACGACAATAAATTAACTCTGAAATGAAATGAAATTATATCCAAATCATATATGCTTAAGGATAAACACAACATCACACAACTTAATTTTAAATCATATATATAATAATGATAAATAATAATGAAATAATAAACAAAAACAACTATATAAACAAGAGCATTCTAAAATTGAATAATACTAAAACGCTTTGTCACTCCCCCTCACCCCCCCTCCACCACTTGTGACTTCCAGCCTCTCCTATATCCTGATTTATATTTCTTTGATATACTGCATACCTTTGACATACTACATACCTTTAGGGGGGGGGTCAACATAGCATTTTATACAAACCTTCTCCCAAGCCGAATGTGCTTTCAGCTTCACTGTCTCAGGCTGCATACACACTGCACATTTACAGCACATTACCGCTGCCCCAAAATATCAGAAACTGTAGTTCACTCCTCGGAGAGCCACAGTTTCCAGCACCCTTAACAAACTACCATGCCTAGGATTCTTTAAGTGTGCTTTAGATTTATGAAGCATACCCTCCAACATTTCTCTGATGAAAATAGGAACATCCCATCCCATAATTATAATTTACTATTTATACCCCACACATCTTACTGGATTGCCCCAGACACTCTGGGCGGCCTCCAACATATAAAAAAACATAATAAAACAGCAAACATTTTTTTTTAAAAAAAATCCCTATACAGGATTGCCTTCAGAAGGTTTGTTTTTCCCATCAAAAATCCCCATCAGTCTCTGTCAGTGTGACGAGCACCAGATTGGGAAGTTTATTTTGGAGGTGGGGGGGGGGAGAGCATTGGAGGCTGAAATTAGGGTTGCCATATTTCTTATAGTAAAAACCAGGATACCCCGAAAGTTGTTGAGCTATTTTTTACAAAACGCCAACCCCACCCCTATGCGATTTTTCAATTGAGTTGCCCAAGACCCAGCGCCGCCTTTTGGAAATTCCCCCCGGACATCAATTCCGCCTTTGAAATCCCAGTACACTAATGTTCAGAAAAATCTGGATGTATGGCAGCCCTACTTAAAAGGCATTTTGTAGTGTATCTGTTTATTTATAGCCCTTTAGGCTGAAGGAGCAGGGAGCAAGGAGCAGGGAGAAAAATCTCTGCTTGCTCCAGAGATCCTGAGGAGCTGCTTCTACCATATCAGCCAGAAACCTCTTTGCAACGTTCCCTTTTGGAAACCATTTTTTAACATCCAGGGCTGGGCCTCCAGTACTCCTATCTTCCCCTATTACTTTGGATTCTTCACCTGAGCATAGATATCTGCAGCTGAACTGCTCAGATAGGATAGGAAAGGAAAAGCCACATGCCTGAAAGGTTCTTTGGAAATACATTGCCCAGAATACTCCCTGCCGTTTCTGCCCTCCCTCTGCAGCTTTGCTTATGGTACGGATGCTGGCTCAGTCGTCCACAGGCTTTGACAAGATGTATTCAGATCCATCCCAGTCCTTGAGGTCTCCAATTCTACATATGCACACGGTGGTTGATGTTACTTTGTGGCTGCTGCTTTGACAGCTCCTTCCTTTTAAATGCATGGGTTTGCAAGCTGGTGTGTTATTAATTGCCAAACAGTCTGCAAGCGCTATTATCATTTATTCTGTAAAAGTTGTTAGCTCACTTACTTTGGAGGTGTCCAGCTGTGCCCCAAGTAACCTTCCTTCATTCTGGGAAAGTCAATTGAGTACAGTATAAAAATTCACCTGTATCAAAGCTCGCTTGTTCACTAGACAGTGACTGCTGTCTGATATTTGTCCTGAGTTTTTACTGCTCAGGAAAAACGGTGTCTCTCCTGAATTAATAGCACCCATTAATCATACAGTTATGCCTCTTTGCTGCATCACAGCCTACAATTCAAATTATTCTCCTCCAGCTGTGGTACTGTCCTGCAGGATGAGGGCACTCCTAGGTCAAGTGGTTGCCCAAAATCCTATGTACACTGTACAAACAGTGAAGAATTCTTTGTTGGAAAAAGATGACTACTCGCACTGTTCCTAGCTTAGCAGAGATTCTGTCTCACACCTTCAAGTGTTGTGATATTGGCTATGACAAATCAGATGTACAAAATAAACTGATGCCTTATACTGGACCAATTGTTTAACTAAAAGTATAAACTTTTACCTGTTTTATAGCTCTCAAGCCAGTTTTCAAGTTCCAGATTTCACTCTGGTTGTGGGATTGACCTAATTCTTCCTCCAGGAAAGCTTTGCTTCCAGACAGAGCCATTTGCGGTATTAAGATATGCTAACTCAGCACACCTAAATCTGTTTACACACTATATTTTTAAAGCACATTCCAAACACACACACACACACACACACACACACAACATTCTGGGCATTGTGGTTTACCCCATTCAGAGTTACACATCTCAGCAACCTTTAACAAACTACAAGACCCAGAATTCTTTGAGGCTAAGATGTGCTTTGAATGTGCTTTAAAGGTATAGTGCAGGCATAGGCAACCTTGGCTCTCCAGATGTTTTGGAACTATAACTCCCATGATCCCTAGCTAACAGTGCTAGTGGTCAGGGATCATGGGATTTGTAGTTCCAAAACATCTGGAGAGCCAAGGTTGCCTATGCCTGGTATAGTGCCTATGCAGCCTGAGAGGCACAACCTGCAGATGGCGGCTGCCATCCCTATACTGCTTCCTGCTAGCATAAATTTCATATGACAGGCATGGCGTGCTCTCAATGAGGGAAGATCCTGCAAACATTTGTGCAGTATTGTGCTTCTTTTAAATTTTATTCCATTGCAATGCTGTGCCGGACACTTCTGGTTCAGCACCTCCTGGCCCAGTGATTGTGACCTTGGTCTCAAAATGTGCTTGCGATCTCTGCAGATTGCTGCCCAGTACTCAGTACTAACTGGAACACAGAACCATGCTTGAACGCTGCCATTTGTGGGTGGAGGGAGATGGTTCTTCTTACCCTAGAAGACCTGATGGCATTTTCATTCATCTTGAATTTTATCCATGTTTATACAATGGCTGGCCAGTGAGAAAAGGAACTAACTCCCCTGAAAAGATACAGAATTTCTATCTGTGGTGCCAAATCTGGCTCATCCACACACCTGAGTAATAGCTGCATGTTGCAGTAACCCAGTGATAAGATGGACTTTTGTGCCCTTGGCCTCATGCCTGTATGAATGCTGCACAGAAGTGTGATGAGGGAACCATTTTACAAATGAATGGACATGAATAGCTAGTGCAGATTTTGCATCCACTGTACAAGTGCAGAAAATGAAGAGGGGAGAAAAGATGTATCTGTCCTAAACATAGTTCCCTCCCAATCTCATTGGTTTTAGTGACCAGTAACTAGGCACAGAACTGCAGCCTCGAGGGAAACGCCATAAAATCCTCCCTTCCCGATTTACTATGTATGTTCTCTTTTTTTGCTTCAATACGGCTAGAATTTGAGCTGCTGGCTCAAATGCAAAATGAGCTCAGTTTGTGATATATATCAGGGAGGGAGAGGAAAGGCAGTAGCTTGTTGGCACGAAGGCAGAACCTTAACAATATCGGGCAGCTGCCATTTACAAACTGCTCCCCTGCAGTGCCTGCCTCCATTCCCTGGAGCGCCTTGCCTTCCTCTGCTTGTGACCTAATCTCTCAACCTGCTCCTCTTCTCCTCCTCCCTCCCTCCTCTCTCTTTCATTTCAGCATCCAGTCACTCATCACTGGTGGCCTGGCAGGAGCCTGTTAAGGCAAAATCAGACCCTCGGCATCGATCCATCAAAAGCCATTCACCCTATGCTTTATGATAAAACACGATAATAATAATAAATAAAATGTGTGTATGTTTGTCTTCTACATTGCTTTGGCGTCCTGGCGGCATCTCTCTGCACCTCAGGGTGAAATTCCTTGAGAATTTGAGGCTGGGGGGCTGATGAAACAGAAAAAGAGATAGAGAGATTTTCAAGTAAACAAATCCTGAAATCCACCAGAACACCAAACCTCGCTGATAGACTGGAGCAGCAGGGCGGGGATCTCTGGGCAGAGAGTTAGGGACACGTTTTCTCGGCTTTGCCTGGGCACGGTGGGAGGGGAGGCAATTACTTGCTCTCCAACACGGTATCGATCGATCTGCTGCTGCCGCCGCTGCGGCATATCGGATCTCAGGCCACGTCCATGCTGCTCGCGTGGCTCCCCTCCACCCTCTATAAACCCCCCCTCCTCCCGCTCCCTCCGTAGCAGCACGTGGCTTGCAGCCAGATGAGGCGATGCAGGCATATCGATCAATCTGCTCCCTCGCTCCGTCGCCATGGCAACCACTCGCTGCTGCTGCTGCCGCTGCTGCCGCTGCTGCCGCTACCGCAGTGCTGTTTACCTGGCCCAATTTATCCTCCTCAGCAGCCTCTATTGATAAAGTGCTCAGCAGATGGGGGGCGGGGACGGGGACGACGACGACGGGGGAGAGGCGTGTGTGTTGTTTTTTAGCTGTTCATTCTGTGGCGTCTGCCGTCTGGGATCCTAAGAGCTTGGATCCGGGATCCCATGCCAGCAGAGTCAGTCTTTTTTTTTTTTTTTTAAAAGACTCTGTGAAATTGGTGCAGCGTCTCTGTATATAATCTTTCTGTGTCTCACCGGGCCAGAATGTTACTATTTGGAGGGAAGAGCCATAGCTCAGTGGTACAGCCTCTGCATTGCATGCAGAAGCTTCCCTGGTTCAGCCTGCTGCATTTCCAGAACTCCCTGTAAAACCTCTTCCTGTGTAGATTGTGTAGTTTATTGTTCTACGATCTGCATTGGATCCCTGTTCATTCTGCAGCACAATTCAAAGTGCCGGTTACCACCAGTTTGGGCCCAAGGCATTTAAGGATCTGCCTTCTTTTAGGGTTGCCATATTTCAAAAACTAACCCCAGTCCCGTTAAAAATGTGGAAACGGCACTGGAGAAAATAGCAACAACGTATGACAAATCCTACCAATTACATGAGGCATACCTGTTCCTCTATAAACACATACTGCTGCCCTGGTGTAGTCATCGTTTTGGTCCTCTTTAGGCTATGCCCACCAGACAGGGATGGGCCAGAAAACTCTCCTCCCTAATTAGCCTATAATTAGCCCAAAAGCTTCCTGGGTACTGGGGTGTGAATAATACTAGAATCACAACACATGGTACTCTGGGATGATCTTCTGAGCCTCCAAGGCAGCTAGGTACAGTAAACTTTATGTGTGGCTCTTACCAGACAGATCCATGCCTGCATGTGGGCCCCCACGCTGGATTCACACCTGGGACTTGCAGCATGTAAACTGGGAGCTGACCCACCTTGCTAGGGCCCTCCCTGCAGCCTTTGTGCTCCTAGCACATGTGACTGGTTCTCTGGGAGCAAGGGAGAAAGAAATTCCTTATCATGGCACATCTGTGACTGAGTAGTTAAGCAATGAGGCAGGAGCTCTCTTGCTTTTGTCCCTGAAATTGCCTTCCTTCCTTCCTTCCCTCCTGGTGGGACTCAAACTCCCATCTCCTGCTCCCCAGGCCCATGTCCTATGCAGTAAGCCACCGGATGATGCCGTGTGAGTCTCTGGCTGCCCTGGTCACATGTCCTGGCCTGTCCCTGGTTGGCAAAAGCGTCCTTCCCTCCCTGGGTGAGTCTTGAATCCATCCACCCCACCCCACCCCCAGGCCTGTGTCTGTTCTCTGCAGACCTCCTGCTCAGAGATATGTGTGTGTGCTGTGTTATGTGGGCTCTTCTTCCTTCCCTATGTAGGCTGTATTTCAAAGCAGTGCTTCCGAAGAGCATAAGGGGATTTGAATCCCAGTCTGGAGAGGTGCCTCGGGACTGGCTGTGCTGGCTGATGGATTGAAGTCATAGCTGTCAAGGTTTCCCTTTTCTCATGAGGAAGCCTATTCAGCATAAGGGAATTTCCTTTAATAAAAGGGAGAACTTGACAGCTTTGATTGGGGTGCTGTGCTGTGGTTTTGCATACAGTGGTACCTTGATTTACGAAGGTGATGCGTTCCGCGGCGCTCTTTGTAAGTCGAATCCTTCGGTTGTCGAAGCGTCCATTTTGCACATGCGCAAAGCGCGATTTTGCACTTCTGCGCATGCGCTGACTGCGCGCGCCGCTTCTGCGCAGGACGCACGCACGGTGAAAAGACTTCCGGGTTGCAGTCGAAACCTTCGTAAGTCGAGTCATTCGGATGTTGAGGTACCACTGTATTGTGCTGCAGGGGGGACGGTTTCTGTCAGGACTACAGTGGCTTCTTCCATATGTGGGTTACATGTGGGTATCATCACTCGCAAGTGGGCATTTCCAGGGATGTGTGTGTGTGTGTGTGTCTGCCATTTTACAAAGCCAAAAGTGAGTGATGACAGCCCTCCCCCCCCCAAATCACACCTCAGTTGGGCAGTGGGACTCTGCAGCCACCTCACCACTTCCACATGTCTCAGATGCTTCTTGCCAATTATCTGGTGACTGCAGGGTGATTGTGAGGGGCAGGGCAGAGAGATTTAACTGTTTCCTCCTAAAACTTAGTAGAAGCATGTGGGGCAATTGTCATCAGGTTTGCAGTGGAGAGGGAAGGGTTAAGCACCTCGCCTGTGCTGCTCATTTGGTCCGTGGGGCGCAGCTGGGCAGCCCCTCTCTCTTTCCCCAGCTGCTCCGCTATTCCTGCAGGACTCTGCGGCCTGTGATGAGGAGGAGAGGGGCAGGTCCTTGGCTAACAGGCCTAGATGACATGCAGCCTCTATCCTCACCCTCCAGCCTAATTGGTGCATAGCATTCCTCTGTTTGCTCTTTAGATGTCTCTGTTGAACCCTTTCCTCAAAGGGTACTTTTTTAGAGCCTTACAAATAATGCATTCTCAGAGACATACAGCAGTAGGCACTTGGAAGCCTCCCCGCTACAAACACTGCGGGGGTGCTGCCTATAGCATATCATTGGGTGGCAAAGCCCCTTTCCAGCCTAGCCTACAGGGTGTGCTTTTTTTCATTTCAAGAATGCCATTGAGTACTGCCACTTGCCAGTACCGCTAATGCATGGCAGAAATGCAGCCCGTTTAATCTTCACTTGCAAAAATGGCCTCCAACCTTTCCTAGCAGCTGGCTCTACCGTACTACAGAGCAGTGCTGTAAAACAACAACAGCACCCCCCCTCGTCCCAATTTGCTTGTTTTGCTGCTACACTAAGCTGAGATACACCTTCTACTCCAGATTCCTTTGTGTGCTGTTTTATTTTCCAGAATGTATTGAGTCGCCTGTCTGGGTAGCCGCCCCCCACCCTCCAAAACTCTTCAAGGTTGGGGTGGTATTTGCATGTGTGTGCGTGCATGTATGGGGGCGGGGAGACTCCTGCTGGGCTCCCCAGACAGGGAAATGTGCATCTCTCCTCACACTGCGCAGGCTGCAATTTCCGGCAGACATTTGAGGTCCTCGACATCTGCATAATGTGCGCTGGTCTCCTAGCAACCGGGAACAGCTGTCTGACATTTCCAAGATTAAACTGTAACTATACACGGCCATTGCCAAGGAGCGGGGGTTGGAGGGGGGGGTGAAGGAGAAAGGCCTTTCGCTTCCTGGCTCTTTCCAAGCTATTTATGTTTCAGTCATTTCCCGTTCAGAGGAAAGAGGCTCCAGCTTTTGAGGTGCGGCCACCATTGTGGCTGAGGAGGCAGATTCTGCACATAAGTGTTTTTGTTTCAGAGGGATTTCTTTTAGGAGGGGCAGGAAAGGAGGCCACGAAAAAGCTCCACAAGCAGATTTCCCCTCTCCTGCTGAACCACAAGCATAGAAATCATAGAAATCCCTGTTCTTCCCCCTTTGGATTCCTACTGTTTTGACCACAGTCCTCATTTGGAGTAATAGGTGTAGTAGATGCTAGCTGTCCCCCACATTGACTCTTTTCAATGACAGCAGCATAACCGTATAGATGTTAGACCAGAGGTTCCCAAACTGTGGCCTGAGGACCACCAGTGGTCCGTAAGCTCCATTCAGGCACGTCTGTGGATTTGTGGTGGAAGCCAGGAGACGGCACACGCATCGCGTTAAATATTCAGAATGACTTTTAATTTAAGTTTGCATTTTGTTTTCGTTTCAAATTGCATTTTATTGCATTACAGTTTGAATCCAAACTGGAATACCATAAAATGCAACACATAAGAAATAAAAGAAGCAATAAACTTACACTTAAAAACCATACAGCATCTAGCACAGTTGGAACGACCATTGTACAGACGAATCCTTCAAAGAAACACAGAGCCACAGGTCCTTCTCGCCTCCCTCCCCCCCACCCCCAAACCAGCGTGCCTTGGCCCTTAAATGAAAGGGGAAAACAGGCGACCGCAGCCTCTCCCGCCTCCGCGCCCTTCTTGGGAGTCTGAGTCAGCCCCAGAAGGACCCTGCTTTGCCCCGTGAGCAGCACAGCTTCGACCGCAGCCACACAGACACACACACTGCACCTGAGTGAGGGCGAGACATGGACGGGCAGGGAGAGCAGGGCCTGGCCAACCTCGCATGCGCCAACCACAGAGGTGGGAAGGGGACGCGGTGGCGTCGTGATGCAACTCAACCCCATTCGGTTCCACTACACAGGCAGCGTCAAGTTCAGCTGGCATTTTGTCACCCCCCCCACTCATGATGGCACCAGGGGTGGCCAGCACCCCTGCACCCCCCTACCTACGTCCCTGAGCCCAGATTGCCAGGGCTTGTATAGCTCTGTGTGTGGCATTTTGGAAGTCCGGATTGTAAAACGGGGATTGTTTATGCATGTGCCATATCTACCCCATTTAGCTTTTTTAAAGACCAAACTGATTTTCTGCTTATGCCTCATCCACACAGTCCTTGCTAGTTGCTTCAGGTGTTTTAAGGTGCCCAAAACTCATTCAGTGCCCAAATCAGGTGCACCCCAGAGAGAGCAGAGATCCCTTTTTAGAGGCGACAAGACAACTTCCTACCTAGTTCCCCCTCCCCTCCCATTGCTGTACAGTGAAAGGCAGAGATTTCCCTGCTCCACTGCTGGTTAGCAGAAGAGTGAGATTGCTGTCTGAATGTGTGTGTGTGTTTCTGTTTGACTTGATGTGTTTGTGTGAGCCTGCCTGCCTGCCTGCCTGCCTGTCTGCTGACAGAAAAGAGGTGGCAAAAGAGAGAAAGGGAATTTTTCTGTCTATAAGATGCCCACATGTATAATGCCCCCTATTTGGGGGGACTCAGATTTAAGAAAATGGGGAGAGATGGCCCAGAGTAGAAGACGCCCCCTTATTTTTGACATTATTTTAAAGGAAAAAACCCTAGTCTTATACATGGAAAAATACAGTTTATGCTCACTTTTGATCAGGCCCTGCCTATTGCTGGCTTCTACACTACCCACTGCCAGCATGCAGCCCTGTTGGGATACTACCCCCAAAGGAACATGATCCTTGCATTAGAACCCCATTCATACCAAAGGATAGAATCATAGAGTCGGAAGGGACCCCATGGATTTTCAACTTGCTGCAATGCAGGAATATGCACCCATACAGGGATCTAACTTGCAACCTGGGCGTTGTCAACATCATGCTCTAACCAATTGAACCAACTAGCAAGGGTAGTACAACTTGTAGCACTGAAAAAAGCTAACAACTGCATTGTGGCATGACTTTTTGCGAATTGGAAGCCATCTCATCAGGTATGTGAAAAGTTATCTTCAGGTGGCTACACTCTATTCATAAATGGGAAGGGGAGAGATGAGTTTGTCATGAAATACAAAAGTAGGGTCTCATTTGTGGTGGCTCCATGATTACAGCACTTCCTCTCAACTGAAGTGCAGATGGCTCCATCAATACAAGCCTTTAAATAGATTTTTAAAATTCCATTTATTCCAAGTAGTTCATTCTTAAAGATACGATGCTGTTATTTTGTTGCTTTGTAAAATACTGCTGTTTTAAAGAACGGCTTTTCTAGATAATTTTGGTGGCATTTGATGCTTTGATATATTTATTCTCTATATCATAGAATCATGTATAGGGAAGCCACTTTGACAAGTCTGTGGCCTATATATATATATATTTAATCATCTGCAGATCTCAGAGCTCTTTAACAGTTGTGAAAGTGACTGCATGTAAAAATTCGTCTATATATATACACCATTTCCACCGGACTGCACCAAAAATGGCAAGTGAACTATCGGGTGCAATGTGGTCAAAGTAATAAGTTCAAGGGGGACACTGACTTGAGACCAGCTCAACTTGTTGCACCAGTTGTAATTTAAACCAGGTGAAAGATTCATGCACGTAACCAAAGGCTGAAGTTCCAGACTTTATTTTAAGCTAAATAAACAAAGCCTCTGGTGATGTAATTTCGTGTCCCCAGCCCACCCTGAAACCCAGTGAGCTGTTTTCCTTCCCAAAGGCCAGAATAGACTGTCCATCTCCACCCCGCACCTGCTAACGCTGAGCTCTGTTATTGCTCTGTAATCATTGACTAACTTCACATTGGATTTGTTTTGCTTTTAGTTCTTTTGCTCTGTTTTTAAGCAAACAGGAATGGAAAAGCACGCGCTCTGTGCACAGTTTGGCTGCAGCTGTCAGTTCCTTTTGGCTACTCTCTAGTGCCAAGGGCAGCAGGATCCAGGAATTTATCTGCTGGTGCCAGCAAGAAATCACTGACCCAAACAAGGGAGTCAGGAGGACTTGGGCTGGAGTTCTTGCCAGGGATCAGCAAGCGGCCAGAGAGGGAGAGGCTGCTGAGTCATCACTGTTTCAGCTGCTGCAAGCCTTTCCAGGGGACACTGCTCCTGCTGCTGCTGTTGCTGAGATTCCTGGGAGCTGAGTGATTGCTCCTTCTATAGTCATGTAAAACACACATGCAAGTCAGAGGAGTAAGAAAATACCAGCTGGGTTTGGCTTGCATCAAGGAAACAGCTTGCTGTCTACGGTTGGCCAATCTCTGTCTGCTCTCTCTCCCCCCCCCCCCGCCCCCATGTATCCTGGGACTACTGAATCTAGTGCTGGTTTGAAACATGGGGCCTAGAGATGGGAGGATAGCCTTGAACTCGGGAGACCGAGTTCAAATTCCATTGCAGTAATGGGATTTAAGGGATAATAACTTTCCCAAGGCCACTCGGTGGGTGGCCTTGGGCAAGTCATGAGCGTAATGGAACGCAATTAAGTTTCCTGAAGATCTGAAAAGTCATGAGTGAAAGGATATGATAGGGGCAAGAAAAAATGCTTTGCTGGATCAGACAAAGTGATCCTTGCCACATTCTGAGGTGTGAGAGGCTTGGAAAAGGCTTGAGTCACACTAAGGAAGAGCGCACTTGAATTGACTTGCAGCATTCCATAGGGTCATTAGGATAAATCGCTCAATCCTGGCTTTTTAAAAGGCAAAAGTAATAGGCAAGTGCACAGACTCCTTTAGCAAAGGTGTTCCTGTGGCCATTTAACAATCGCCTCTTTGTTTCTTTTATGGACTTAGCTTCAGTTTTCGCTTTCTTTCTTTTGGTATGCCTTTTGTCATACCAACAGTTATTTGGACAGTGCTCTGCTTGAAACTGGATATGCTGATCCGATGCTTCAGGAAATTGCTGGCTGAGGTCACAGAAGGGTAGTGGAATGTTAATATTGGGCAGAGTGAAATGACGCTGAACCAACACACACACTTTTACCTCAGAAAACTAGTGAGTTTTGTTCACATGCTCTGATCAAACCAAACCTGGCCTGAGAAACTTGGACCAGGCTAGCCGGCTTTATTTGCTTTTGTTATAAGTTTGCTTTCCTCAGTAGACTGGAGCTTACTTTGTCTTGCTCAAGACAACTGGTTACAGGTAGGTAGCCGTGTTGGTCTGACGTAGTCGAAACAAAAAATAAAAAAATTCCTTCCAGTAGCACCTTAGAGACCAACTAAGTTTGTCATTGGTATGAGCTTTCATGTGCATGCACTGGAAGGATTTTTTTTTTCAAGTCAACTGGCCGTATCTTACAAAATTACTTTCCCTGCTGTCGGAGGGCCTGCAGCATGCATGCATGCATCTTGACCTATCAAGTTCTTTGCATGCACTATCCTATAATATCTTTTGATGAAGGTTCTACTACATTTTAAATAACTGGGAATTTATGTAGGAGCATGGTAGCATACTTTTGACTTGTGTGCTATACACGGTGTAATACAGGCATCCCCAAACTTTGGCCCTCCAGATGTTTTGGACTACAATTCCCATCATCCCTGACCACTGGTCCTGTTAGCTAGGGATCATGGGAGTTGTAGGCCAAAACATCTGGAGGGCCACAGTTTGGGGATGCATGGTGTAATACTTAGCATTCCATTCATTTCTGACCCTGGATGCTATAAAGCATCTTATTCATTCACCCTACAGATTCAGTCTATTTGTTATTGATATCATCAGGGTGCAGACTCAGAGAGATTGTTTCACACTCTACATGGGGCTACCTTTGAAGATGGCTCAGGAACTGCAGTTGGTACAAAACGATTGTTTGGTGCAGCTTGCAGCATGGCATACATGCCTGCAATGTTACGCTGTACAAATTGTTCTTGGGCTCAATTAAACATAGGCAGGTGGGCATGGAAGACAAGCCCTTCTTGGCAGTGGAACCCATCTCTGCTGTTGGCCTATTCCAACTTTTCAAACCTCCTACCCATTTGTCCCCCAAGTGGCACCCTCACCCCTACTGCCCCCCCCAATTCCTCTGCTGGATCAGGGGAGGCAGAAAATACTTTCCCTGCCACATAGGACACATCTAGACTTCTCCATATCTGTTCATGCCTTAGGGCCAAAAGGCTTTTCTTCTTACATCCTTTTATGAAACCATGCACGCCAATTGGTACATAAATAAATCAACAGCCTAATTAATAATAAAATTAATCACCCCTACTCCTAATCTTTTTGTTTGTCGTCTTTGATTTCCCTGCAGGGCTGCGAAGGGCTTGGAGTCAAGTACTGCAGAATAATGTTTTTCTAACCTAAGTTCAGTTTAGCAGTTTATCCACATCCTGGATATATGCGATGGACCTACCAAAAACAATTTAAGGATGGAATACTGAGGGAGTCTGTGTCCCCTCTAGATTGTAGATGAAGTACAAACATTGCTTCTTCTTGAACTCTTTGAAGGAATGACCATAACGAACAGTACATTGTCTCAAATAAATAGCAAGAGGCAACAGAAAATCCATGGGATAGCATTCCCCCTCCCCTCTCAGTGATTGGGATATACGGTATGTTCATCTCCTTCATTTACGGAATCTCAAATATTGACATTATTCCCCAACCTTTCAGCACAACGATTTTCTATTTGGGAGTATTTCCCACCCAAATGTGTGACATAAAAACGTATTCTGATAAACTTGTGTGATGCTATGACAGATACCGTCTATTATTCTAAGGACATATTAAGAGACAGACTGAATCAGACTGACAGCCCATCTAATCCAGCATCACATTCTCACACCAGATGCTTATGGGAAGCCCACAAGCAGGACTTGAACACAAGAGCCCTCTCTCCCCCTGTGCTCTCCAGCAACTGGTTTCCAGGGGCATATTTCTCAACCGTGGAGGTAGAACATCTTGGCTAGTAGTCATTGATTGCCTTATCGTCCAATAATTAGTCACATCCTTTTTTTTAGTGCTATCCAAGTTGATGGCCATCACGACATCTCGAGGAAGTGAACTCCATAGCTTAACTTTGTGCTGTGTGAAGAAGTCCTTCCTGTTGCCTATCCTGAATCTTCCAAAATGCAGCTTCACTGGTTGGTCCCAAAGCACACAATGCCAACTGGAATCGCCTCAATCTATATACTTGTTGCCACTCTCAGGGAATGCTTAAAGTTAGGGAGACAGGATGGTACTGCTTCAGCAAGACTTGTTCTTCTATACATTTGGCAATTCTGTCTTTAATGATGCTTGCCACCAGTTTTCCCAAAAGAGAAAGCTAGCTAGCATGTAATTTTCCAGATTCTCCCTAGATCCCATTTTAAAAAATGATGTTGACCCCTTTCCAGTCCTCTGGTACAAGTTACAGGCTTTTTTTGTTGTTGTTAGAAGATCAGCAGTTTCACATTTTAATTCTTTAAGTAAAGGTTCTCTCTTGCAGTGGTGGAGGAACCCTCTCCGGCACCCGGGGCGGCACAGCCCGTACAGACTGCGCATGTGTGGCATTCCGTATGGACTGCGCATGTGCGGCATCCCATGCATGTGCAATCCATATGGAATGCCGCACATGCACACCCCGTACAGGCTACCACTCGCATGTGGCGGCTGTAAGGGCTGCTGCTTGCACAGCGTCCATACGGGCTGCTCGCGAGCGGCATGTGGGCATGTACGGCAGCCATACAGACTGCACGTGCCCTTGGCCGCTCTACAGCTGGGGGGAGGCAAGGGCCATCTTGTTAGCCCTCCCAGAGTGGCACCCGGGGCAGCCCGCCCCCTCTGCCCCCCTTCCTCCACCCCTGCTCTCTTGATTTCCATTGTGTCAGGGACTGCAATCACAAGTAATTTTAAGAATCCCATACTATTTTGTAAAAATAAAAAAATCGAGGACTTCTAAGCACGTAGCAAGCCTTTGTCTTACTTAGAAAATGACATCTAATTCCAGCTTCCAATTCTGTGTTTCTCTCCTTGATTCCTTAGAGTTTGGCCACAACTTCTAGGTGTTAAAAGATCAGCAAACCACGGCCTTGACTGTTTTGATGGCTTGCCTGGCGACAGGGTGAGGGTGGGGTAAAGGGAGTGGAGAGAAGCCCTGAGCACAGTCACTGAGGCACTCGGAGCTTTTGTTCTGTGCTGAAGGTCATCGAAGGCAGATAGCGATCTCCAAAGACGGTGACTTTGCTTTTCGGAGAGGAGAAAAACAGAGTAGTGGCCACCAAATAACTTCAAACATGGGTTTGAAATAATTTCAAACATGGGTGCCTATTAATGTGCTGAGCATGCACAACCACCGCTAGCCATGCAACACATAAATATTTTCATGGCACAGCAACAAGGGGTCATGTTCAACTGATGACAGCGACCGCTTTCAAAACAAGTCAGTGACAATGTTGCTTCTGCCTTTGCAAAGGCAAGCTGCTCTGTCTGTCTCCCAAGAATTCCAGCGGCCAGATCTGCTGACACAGACTGCAGCTAGTCCCCCCCCCCCCGCCCCGGGGTTAACGCAACAACAGTGCTGTGGATAACTAAGCTGAATTGTACACCATCTCACCCCCCCCCCCTTTGGCACAGCCTGTTGCATCCTGGTTTGTAATCAGAACCATTTGTAGGTAGATTGCATAAAATTCCAAGTCACAGGTCCCTTGGTGAAGATACGGAATTCTTTTAGAATTTATTACTTGTGGGTATTCTTCCAGTGGAAGAATGCAAAGTAGAATCTGATTTCAGTGGCTTTGTAAACAAGGCTCCTATTCTGGAAAAAATATGCCGGGTAAGTAAATCAATCTAAACGAGTCATTATAGAAGTGGGATACGGCCTGCTGCGGAGTGGAAAGACACTTGAACTGGCATGGCAAGGGTTCAAATCCTCCTTTGGCCACGAAATCACTGGGTGGCTTTGAACAACCTACTACTTAAAGACACCAGCAGGCTTAAACCAGGCCGTCAGGGAACAGGAACCAGGTCTGCACTACCAAGACCATGAATGGCTCGTCCCATTTTGCTGCCCGGGGTGAAATGGGAAGGTGCTGCCTTGCCCATGCATGGCATGTCCCACCTTGCCACCTCCGCCGAAGCCTTGTGGCTGTGGCTTCCAAGTTCCATCGAGATCTCATGACAGCCTCATGAGAGGCCTCACATGACCTCCCCCAGCCCCTAAGTGAGGGTCTCCACCGGAGAAGCAAGAAGTGACTGCAGCGGGCTCTGGTGAGATCTCATGAGAGTCACCCAAGATTGTGGGGAGGCAGTGGTGGAGTATTGTGGTGGAATACCGTGGAGTATTACACCACCTGAGGAAGCTGTCAGCCTTGTGGTTGGGCTGGCCCTGATGAGGACAGATTGCTGGTTAAGGAAATGGCTGGCCTGAGCCTTGGGCTTCATGACTTCGTAGTGCTAGGAAGAGGCTGGTCAGTCCAGAACCGATGTCTGCAGGGGGCAGTACCAGGCCAGGGGTGCCTACATGGGGATGCCTGCTTCGTGCCCCCTCAATAATCTGCACCCAGGGTCATGGCCCCTCTGGCAGCCCTGATGTGACACCCTGGCAGTGAGTCACACTGGATTTTGCTGCACAAGAAGCACTTCTAGGGGGAAAATAGGAGCCAGGTTATATTATGAAAGGCTGGCAGTTCGCCAGAACATTTCTTCTCTCAAAAGCTTAAATGTGATCATGGAAGCACCATGTTTCATGGTGTCCATGGGCCAATTTCAATGAAACACAGCTATCTTTCAATATCTGTACTTCTCTGAATTTTACGAAGTAGGTTCCCCAACAGTATATAGAAAAAAATCCATATATGTACTTTAAAATGCATTATATTAGGGGAAATCGCTTGCAAAATGTATATGTAAAGGAACTCCTTCCCTTCCAAATTGTTGTTGTTGTTTAGTCGTTTAGTCGTGTCCGACTCTTCGTGACCCCACGGACCATAGCATGCCAGGCACTCCTGTCTTGCACTGCCTCCCGCAGTTTGGTCAAACTCATGTTCGTAGCTTCGAGAACACTGTCCAACCATCTTGTCCTCTGTCGTCCCCTTCTCCTAGTGCCCTCAATCTTTCCCAACATCAGGGTCTTTTCCAAGGATTCTTCTCTTCTCATGAGGTGGCCAAGGTATTGGAGCCTCAGCTTCACAATCTGTCCTTCCAGGGTGCACTCAGGGCTGATTTCCTTAAGAATGGATAGGTTTGATCTTCTTGCAGTCCATGGGACTCCCAAGAGTCTCCTCCAGCACCATAATTCAAAAGCATCAATTCTTCGGCGATCAGCCTTCTTTATGGTCCAGCTCTCACTTCCATACATCACTACTGGGAAAAACGGACCTTTGTCGGCAAGGTGATGTCTCTGCTTTTTAAGATGCTGTCTAGGTTTGTCATTGCTTTTCTCCCAAGAAGCAGGCGTCTTTTAATTTCGTGACTGCTGTCACCATCTGCAGTGATCAAGGAGCCCAAGAAAGTAAAATCTCTCACATACTACTACTTAGTGTGCATATATTCTGGCACAAGTATACACCCACAAAGGAGCAACGCGTTATCAGATTCTGCCACAAAGCTGCTCGACTTCCTTTGTGTGTTACCGCTGAAGATGTGCAAGAGCAGGAGTTTTTCCAGGCCAGCCATTCGGCCTCTCCCCCTCCCACAATGTATCACCCCAAACGGATCACAAGATTAGCCCCCAGCAGTGCTGTCAGATTTTGTTTCTTTTAAAAATTCCATTCTGACTTCCTTGGAAGAAAGAAAAAAGCAAGATGGCTTATAAAACATCAGCATTATAAACATCAACATTGCACGTCAGACCACAAGAAGTCATCCCACTCTGAACTCATATTTTCCCTTCTGGAAATGTGTGACAAAAATGATGCAGTGTTTGTTCAATATAAGCATTTCATGGTAATTGAAATGTGTGCTGGGTGACAACAAATTCCAGTTAATTTTAGTCAGGCTAATGCAGATGTAGTACTTCTTTGTTTTATTAGTCAAAAATGAGGCCTTGTGTGGAGCACAGAACCTCAGCCGGAGGAGAAGTAGGGGCACAGACAGTGTGGCCCTTTCACCTCAGCCGGAGGAGAAGTAGGGGCACAGACAGTGTGGCCATTTCACCTCAGCCGGAGGACAGACAGTGTGGTGGAGTGGTTAGAGTGTTGGGCTAGGACCTGGGAGACCAGGGTTCAAATCCTCTGTCAGCAGTCGGAGGAGAAGTAGGGGCACAGACTGTGGCCATTTCACCTCAGCCGGAGAAGTAGGGGCAAAGACAGTGTGGTCCTTTCACATCAGTCGGAGGAGAAGTAGGGGCACAGACAGTGTGGCCATTTCACCTCAGCCGGAGGAGAAGTAGGGGCAAAGACAGTGTGGCCATTTCACCTCAGTCGGAGGAGAAGTAGGGGCACAGACAGTGTGGCCATTTCACCTCAGCCGGAGGAGAAGTAGGGGCACAAACAGTGTGGTCCTTTCACCTCAGCCGGAGGAGAAGTAGGGGCAAAGACAGTGTGGCCATTTCACCTCAGCCGGAGGAGAAGTAGGGGCACAGACAGTGTGGTCCTTTCACCTCAGTCGGAGGAGAAGTAGGGGCACAGACTGTGGCCATTTCACCTCAGCCGGAGAAGTAGGGGCAAAGACAGTGTGGCCATTTCACCTCAGCCGGAGGAGAAGTAGGGGCACAGACAGTGTGGTCCTTTCACATCAGTCGGAGGAGAAGTAGGGGCACAGACAGTGTGGCCATTTCACCTCAGCCGGAGGAGAAGTAGGGGCAAAGACAGTGTGGCCATTTCACCTCAGTCGGAGGAGAAGTAGGGGCACAGACAGTGTGGTCCTTTCACATCAGTCGGAGGAGAAGTAGGGGCACAGACTGTGGCCATTTCACCTCAGCCGGAGGAGAAGTAGGGGCAAAGACAGTGTGGCCATTTCACCTCAGCCGGAGGAGAAGTAGGGGCACAGACAGTGTGGCCCTTTCACCTCAGCCGGAGGAGAAGTAGGGGCACAGACAGTGTGGCCATTTCACCTCAGCAAGAGGAGAAGTAGGGGCACAGACAGTGTGGCCATTTCACCTCAGCCGGAGGAGAAGTAGGGGCAAAGACAGTGTGGCCATATCACCTCAGCCGGAGGAGAAGTAGGGGCAAAGACATTGTGGCCATTTCACCTCAGCCGGAGGAGAAGTAGGGGCAAAGACAGTGTGGTCCTTTCACCTCAGTCAGAGGAGAAGTAGGGGCACAGACTGTGGCCATTTCACCTCAGCCGGAGGAGAAGTAGGGGCAAAGACAGTGTGGCCATTTCACCTCAGCCGGAGGAGAAGTAGGGGCACAGACAGTGTGGTCCTTTCACCTCAGTCGGAGGAGAAGTAGGGGCACAGACAGTGTGGCCATTTCACCTCAGCCGGAGGAGAAGTAGGGGCACAGACAGTGTGGCCATTTCACCTCAGCCACAGGAGAAGAAGTAGGGGCACAGACAGTGTGGCCATTTCACCTCAGTCGGAGGAGAAGTAGGGGCACAGACAGTGTGGCCATTTCACCTCAGCCGTAGGAGAAGTAGGGGCACAGACAGTGTGGCCATTTCACCTCAGCCGGAGGAGAAGTAGGGGCAAAGACAGTGTGGCCATTTCACCTCAGCCGGAGGAGAAGTAGGGGCACAGACAGTGTGGCCATTTCACCTCAGCCGGAGGAGAAGTAGGGGCACAGACAGTGTGGCCCTTTCACCTCAGCCGGAGGAGAGGTAGGGGCAAAGACAGTGTGGCCATTTCACCTCAGCCGCAGGAGGAGAAGTAGGGGCACAGACAGTGTGGCCATTTCACCTCAGCCGGAGGAGAAGTAGGGGCACAGACAGTGTGGCCATTTCACCTCAGCCGGAGGAGAAGTAGGGGCACAGACAGTGTGGCCCTTTCACCTCAGCCGGAGGAGAAGTAGGGGCAAAGACAGTGTGGCCATTTCACCTCAGCCGTAGGAGAAGTAGGGGCACAGACAGTGTGGCCATTTCACCTCAGCCGGAGGAGAAGTAGGGGCAAAGACAGTGTGGTCCTTTCACCTCAGTCAGAGGAAAAGTAGGGGCACAGACTGTGGCCATTTCACCTCAGCCGGAGGAGAAGTAGGGGCAAAGACAGTGTGGCCATTTCACCTCAGCCGGAGGAGAAGTAGGGGCACAGACAGTGTGGTCCTTTCACCTCAGTCGGAGGAGAAGTAGGGGCACAGACAGTGTGGCCATTTCACCTCAGCCACAGGAGAAGAAGTAGGGGCACAGACAGTGTGGCCATTTCACCTCAGTCGGAGGAGAAGTAGGGGCACAGACAGTGTGGCCATTTCACCTCAGCCGTAGGAGAAGTAGGGGCACAGACAGTGTGGCCATTTCACCTCAGCCGGAGGAGAAGTAGGGGCAAAGACAGTGTGGCCATTTCACCTCAGCCGGAGGAGAAGTAGGGGCACAGACAGTGTGGACATTTCACCTCAGCCGGAGGAGAAGTAGGGGCACAGACAGTGTGGCCCTTTCACCTCAGCCGGAAGAGAGGTAGGGGCAAAGACAGTGTGGCCATTTCACCTCAGCCGCAGGAGGAGAAGTAGGGGCACAGACAGTGTGGCCATTTCACCTCAGCCGGAGGAGAAGTAGGGGCACAGACAGTGTGGCCATTTCACCTCAGCCGGAGGAGAAGTAGGGGCACAGACAGTGTGGCCCTTTCACCTCAGCCGGAGGAGAAGTAGGGGCAAAGACAGTGTGGCCATTTCACCTCAGCCGTAGGAGAAGTAGGGGCACAGACAGTGTGGCCATTTCACCTCAGCCGGAGGAGAAGTAGGGGCAAAGACAGTGTGGTCCTTTCACCTCAGTCAGAGGAAAAGTAGGGGCACAGACTGTGGCCATTTCACCTCAGCCGGAGGAGAAGTAGGGGCAAAGACAGTGTGGCCATTTCACCTCAGCCGGAGGAGAAGTAGGGGCACAGACAGTGTAGCCCTTTCACCTCAGCCGGAGGAGAAGAAGGGGCAAAGACAGTGTGGCCATTTCACCTTAGCAGGAGGAGAAGTAGGGGCACAGACAGTGTGGCCATTTCACCTCAGCCACAGGAGAAGAAGTCGGGGCACAGACAGTGTGGCCATTTCACCTTAGCAGGAGGAGAAGTAGGGGCACAGACAGTGTGGCCATTTCACCTCAGCCGGAGGAGAAGTAGGGGCACAGACAGTGTGGCCCTTTCACCTCAGCCGGAGAAGTAGGGGCAAAGACAGTGTGGCCATTTCACCTCAGCCGGAGGAGAAGTAGGGGCACAGACAGTGTGGCCATTTCACCTCAGCCGTAGGAGAAGTAGGGGCACAGACAGTGTGGCCATTTCACCTCAGCCGGAGGAGAAGTAGGGGCACAGACAGTGTGGCCATTTCACCTCAGCCGGAGGAGAAGTAGGGGCACAGACAGTGTGGCCCTTTCACCTCAGCCGGAGGAGAAGTAGGGGCAAAGACAGTGTGGCCATTTCACCTCAGCCGTAGGAGAAGTAGGGGCACAGACAGTGTGGCCATTTCACCTCAGCCGGAGGAGAAGTAGGGGCAAAGACAGTGTGGTCCTTTCACCTCAGTCAGAGGAAAAGTAGGGGCACAGACTGTGGCCATTTCACCTCAGCCGGAGGAGAAGTAGGGGCAAAGACAGTGTGGCCATTTCACCTCAGCCGGAGGAGAAGTAGGGGCACAGACAGTGTGGTCCTTTCACCTCAGTCGGAGGAGAAGTAGGGGCACAGACAGTGTGGCCATTTCACCTCAGCCACAGGAGAAGAAGTAGGGGCACAGACAGTGTGGCCATTTCACCTCAGTCGGAGGAGAAGTAGGGGCACAGACAGTGTGGCCATTTCACCTCAGCCGTAGGAGAAGTAGGGGCACAGACAGTGTGGCCATTTCACCTCAGCCGGAGGAGAAGTAGGGGCAAAGACAGTGTGGCCATTTCACCTCAGCCGGAGGAGAAGTAGGGGCACAGACAGTGTGGCCCTTTCACCTCAGCCGGAGGAGAAGTAGGGGCAAAGACAGTGTGGCCATTTCACCTCAGCCGTAGGAGAAGTAGGGGCACAGACAGTGTGGCCATTTCACCTCAGCCGGAGGAGAAGTAGGGGCAAAGACAGTGTGGTCCTTTCACCTCAGTCAGAGGAAAAGTAGGGGCACAGACTGTGGCCATTTCACCTCAGCCGGAGGAGAAGTAGGGGCAAAGACAGTGTGGCCATTTCACCTCAGCCGGAGGAGAAGTAGGGGCACAGACAGTGTAGCCCTTTCACCTCAGCCGGAGGAGAAGTAGCGGCAAAGACAGTGTGGCCATTTCACATTAGCAGGAGGAGAAGTAGGGGCACAGACAGTGTGGCCATTTCACCTCAGCCACAGGAGAAGAAGTCGGGGCACAGACAGTGTGGCCATTTCACCTTAGCAGGAGGAGAAGTAGGGGCACAGACAGTGTGGCCATTTCACCTCAGCCGGAGGAGAAGTAGGGGCACAGACAGTGTGGCCCTTTCACCTCAGCCGGAGAAGTAGGGGCAAAGACAGTGTGGCCATTTCACCTCAGCCGGAGGAGAAGTAGGGGCACAGACAGTGTGGCCATTTCACCTCAGCCGTAGGAGAAGTAGGGGCACAGACAGTGTGGCCATTTCACCTCAGCCGGAGGAGAAGTAGGGGCAAAGACAGTGTGGCCATTTCACCTCAGCCGGAGGAGAAGTAGGGGCACAGACAGTGTGGTCCTTTCACCTCAGTTGGAGGAGAAGTAGGGGCACAGACTGTGGCCATTTCACCTCAGCCGGAGAAGTAGGGGCAAAGACAGTGTGGCCATTTCACCTCAGCCGGAGGAGAAGTAGGGGCAAAGACAGTGTGGTCCTTTCACATCAGTCGGAGGAGAAGTAGGGGCACAGACAGTGTGGCCATTTCACCTCAGCCGGAGGAGAAGTAGGGGCAAAGACAGTGTGGCCATTTCACCTCAGTCGGAGGAGAAGTAGGGGCACAGACAGTGTGGTCCTTTCACATCAGTCGGAGGAGAAGTAGGGGCACAGACTGTGGCCATTGCACCTCAGCCGGAGAAGTAGGGGCAAAGACAGTGTGGCCATTTCACCTCAGCCGGAGGAGAAGTAGGGGCACAGACAGTGTGGTCCTTTCACATCAGTCGGAGGAGAAGTAGGGGCACAGACTGTGGCCATTTCACCTCAGCCGGAGAAGTAGGGGCAAAGACAGTGTGGCCATTTCACCTCAGCCAGAGGAGAAGTAGGGGCACAGACAGTGTGGTCCTTTCACATCAGTCGGAGGAGAAGTAGGGGCACATACAGTGTGGCCATTTCACCTCAGCCGGAGGAGAAGTAGGGGCACAAACAGTGTGGCCATTTCACCTCAGCCAGAGGAGAAGTAGGGGCAAAGACAGTGTGGCCATTTCACCTCAGCCGGAGGAGAAGTAGGGGCACAGACAGTGTGGCCATTTCACCTCAGCCGGAGGAGAAGTAGGGGCAAAGACAGTGTGGCCATATCACCTCAGCCGGAGGAGAAGTAGGGGCAAAGACATTGTGGCCATTTCACCTCAGCCGGAGGAGAAGTAGGGGCAAAGACAGTGTGGCCATTTCACCTCAGTCGGAGGAGAAGTAGGGGCACAGACAGTGTGGCCATTGCACCTCAGCCGGAGAAGTAGGGGCAAAGACAGTGTGGCCATTTCACCTCAGCCGGAGGAGAAGTAGGGGCACAGACAGTGTGGTCCTTTCACATCAGTCGGAGGAGAAGTAGGGGCACAGACTGTGGCCATTTCACCTCAGCCGGAGAAGTAGGGGCAAAGACAGTGTGGCCATTTCACCTCAGCCAGTGGAGAAGTAGGGGCACAGACAGTGTGGTCCTTTCACATCAGTCGGAGGAGAAGTAGGGGCACAGACAGTGTGGCCATTTCACCTCAGCCGGAGGAGAAGTAGGGGCACAAACAGTGTGGCCATTTCACCTCAGCCAGAGGAGAAGTAGGGGCAAAGACAGTGTGGCCATTTCACCTCAGCCGGAGGAGAAGTAGGGGCACAGACAGTGTGGCCATTTCACCTCAGCCGGAGGAGAAGTAGGGGCAAAGACAGTGTGGCCATTTCACCTCAGCCGCAGGAGGAGAAGTAGGGGCACAGACAGTGTGGCCATTTCACCTCAGCCGGAGGAGAAGTAGGGGCACAGACAGTGTGGCCATTTCACCTCAGCCGGAGGAGAAGTAGGGGCACAGACAGTGTGGCCCTTTCACCTCAGCCGGAGGAGAAGTAGGGGCAAAGACAGTGTGGCCATTTCACCTCAGCCGTAGGAGAAGTAGGGGCACAGACAGTGTGGCCATTTCACCTCAGCCGGAGGAGAAGTAGGGGCAAAGACAGTGTGGTCCTTTCACCTCAGTCAGAGGAAAAGTAGGGGCACAGACTGTGGCCATTTCACCTCAGCCGGAGGAGAAGTAGGGGCAAAGACAGTGTGGCCATTTCACCTCAGCCGGAGGAGAAGTAGGGGCACAGACAGTGTAGCCCTTTCACCTCAGCCGGAGGAGAAGAAGGGGCAAAGACAGTGTGGCCATTTCACCTTAGCAGGAGGAGAAGTAGGGGCACAGACAGTGTGGCCATTTCACCTCAGCCACAGGAGAAGAAGTCGGGGCACAGACAGTGTGGCCATTTCACCTTAGCAGGAGGAGAAGTAGGGGCACAGACAGTGTGGCCATTTCACCTCAGCCGGAGGAGAAGTAGGGGCACAGACAGTGTGGCCCTTTCACCTCAGCCGGAGAAGTAGGGGCAAAGACAGTGTGGCCATTTCACCTCAGCCGGAGGAGAAGTAGGGGCACAGACAGTGTGGCCATTTCACCTCAGCCGTAGGAGAAGTAGGGGCACAGACAGTGTGGCCATTTCACCTCAGCCGGAGGAGAAGTAGGGGCACAGACAGTGTGGCCATTTCACCTCAGCCGGAGGAGAAGTAGGGGCACAGACAGTGTGGCCCTTTCACCTCAGCCGGAGGAGAAGTAGGGGCAAAGACAGTGTGGCCATTTCACCTCAGCCGTAGGAGAAGTAGGGGCACAGACAGTGTGGCCATTTCACCTCAGCCGGAGGAGAAGTAGGGGCACAGACAGTGTGGCCATTTCACCTCAGCCGTAGGAGAAGTAGGGGCACAGACAGTGTGGCCATTTCACCTCAGCCGGAGGAGAAGTAGGGGCACAGACAGTGTGGCCATTTCACCTCAGCCGGAGGAGAAGTAGGGGCACAGACAGTGTGGCCCTTTCACCTCAGCCGGAGGAGAAGTAGGGGCAAAGACAGTGTGGCCATTTCACCTCAGCCGTAGGAGAAGTAGGGGCACAGACAGTGTGGCCATTTCACCTCAGCCGGAGGAGAAGTAGGGGCAAAGACAGTGTGGCCATTTCACCTCAGCCGGAGGAGAAGTAGGGGCACAGACAGTGTGGCCATTTCACCTCAGCCGGAGGAGAAGTAGGGGCACAGACAGTGTGGCCCTTTCACCTGAGCCGGAAGAGAGGTAGGGGCAAAGACAGTGTGGCCATTTCACCTCAGCCGCAGGAGGAGAAGTAGGGGCACAGACAGTGTGGCCATTTCACCTCAGCCGGAGGAGAAGTAGGGGCACAGACAGTGTGGCCATTTCACCTCAGCCGGAGGAGAAGTAGGGGCACAGACAGTGTGGCCCTTTCACCTCAGCCGGAGGAGAAGTAGGGGCAAAGACAGTGTGGCCATTTCACCTCAGCCGTAGGAGAAGTAGGGGCACAGACAGTGTGGCCATTTCACCTCAGCCGGAGGAGAAGTAGGGGCAAAGACAGTGTGGTCCTTTCACCTCAGTCAGAGGAAAAGTAGGGGCACAGACTGTGGCCATTTCACCTCAGCCGGAGGAGAAGTAGGGGCAAAGACAGTGTGGCCATTTCACCTCAGCCGGAGGAGAAGTAGGGGCACAGACAGTGTAGCCCTTTCACCTCAGCCGGAGGAGAAGAAGGGGCAAAGACAGTGTGGCCATTTCACCTTAGCAGGAGGAGAAGTAGGGGCACAGACAGTGTGGCCATTTCACCTCAGCCACAGGAGAAGAAGTCGGGGCACAGACAGTGTGGCCATTTCACCTTAGCAGGAGGAGAAGTAGGGGCACAGACAGTGTGGCCATTTCACCTCAGCCGGAGGAGAAGTAGGGGCACAGACAGTGTGGCCCTTTCACCTCAGCCGGAGAAGTAGGGGCAAAGACAGTGTGGCCATTTCACCTCAGCCGGAGGAGAAGTAGGGGCACAGACAGTGTGGCCATTTCACCTCAGCCGGAGGAGAAGTAGGGGCACAGACAGTGTGGCCATTTCACCTCAGCCGGAGGAGAAGTAGGGGCACAGACAGTGTGGCCCTTTCACCTCAGCCGGAGGAGAAGTAGGGGCAAAGACAGTGTGGCCATTTCACCTCAGCCGTAGGAGAAGTAGGGGCACAGACAGTGTGGCCATTTCACCTCAGCCGGAGGAGAAGTAGGGGCACAGACAGTGTGGCCATTTCACCTCAGCCGTAGGAGAAGTAGGGGCACAGACAGTGTGGCCATTTCACCTCAGCCGGAGGAGAAGTAGGGGCACAGACAGTGTGGCCATTTCACCTCAGCCGGAGGAGAAGTAGGGGCACAGACAGTGTGGCCCTTTCACCTCAGCCGGAGGAGAAGTAGGGGCAAAGACAGTGTGGCCATTTCACCTCAGCCGTAGGAGAAGTAGGGGCACAGACAGTGTGGCCATTTCACCTCAGCCGGAGGAGAAGTAGGGGCAAAGACAGTGTGGCCATTTCACCTCAGCCGGAGGAGAAGTAGGGGCACAGACAGTGTGGCCATTTCACCTCAGCCGGAGGAGAAGTAGGGGCACAGACAGTGTGGCCCTTTCACCTCAGCCGGAAGAGAGGTAGGGGCAAAGACAGTGTGGCCATTTCACCTCAGCCGCAGGAGGAGAAGTAGGGGCACAGACAGTGTGGCCATTTCACCTCAGCCGGAGGAGAAGTAGGGGCACAGACAGTGTGGCCATTTCACCTCAGCCGGAGGAGAAGTAGGGGCACAGACAGTGTGGCCCTTTCACCTCAGCCGGAGGAGAAGTAGGGGCAAAGACAGTGTGGCCATTTCACCTCAGCCGTAGGAGAAGTAGGGGCACAGACAGTGTGGCCATTTCACCTCAGCCGGAGGAGAAGTAGGGGCAAAGACAGTGTGGTCCTTTCACCTCAGTCAGAGGAAAAGTAGGGGCACAGACTGTGGCCATTTCACCTCAGCCGGAGGAGAAGTAGGGGCAAAGACAGTGTGGCCATTTCACCTCAGCCGGAGGAGAAGTAGGGGCACAGACAGTGTAGCCCTTTCACCTCAGCCGGAGGAGAAGAAGGGGCAAAGACAGTGTGGCCATTTCACCTTAGCAGGAGGAGAAGTAGGGGCACAGACAGTGTGGCCATTTCACCTCAGCCACAGGAGAAGAAGTCGGGGCACAGACAGTGTGGCCATTTCACCTTAGCAGGAGGAGAAGTAGGGGCACAGACAGTGTGGCCATTTCACCTCAGCCGGAGGAGAAGTAGGGGCACAGACAGTGTGGCCCTTTCACCTCAGCCGGAGAAGTAGGGGCAAAGACAGTGTGGCCATTTCACCTCAGCCGGAGGAGAAGTAGGGGCACAGACAGTGTGGCCATTTCACCTCAGCCGTAGGAGAAGTAGGGGCACAGACAGTGTGGCCATTTCACCTCAGCCGGAGGAGAAGTAGGGGCACAGACAGTGTGGCCATTTCACCTCAGCCGGAGGAGAAGTAGGGGCACAGACAGTGTGGCCCTTTCACCTCAGCCGGAGGAGAAGTAGGGGCAAAGACAGTGTGGCCATTTCACCTCAGCCGTAGGAGAAGTAGGGGCACAGACAGTGTGGCCATTTCACCTCAGCCGGAGGAGAAGTAGGGGCAAAGACAGTGTGGTCCTTTCACCTCAGTCAGAGGAAAAGTAGGGGCACAGACTGTGGCCATTTCACGTCAGCCGGAGGAGAAGTAGGGGCAAAGACAGTGTGGCCATTTCACCTCAGCCGGAGGAGAAGTAGGGGCACAGACAGTGTGGTCCTTTCACCTCAGTCGGAGGAGAAGTAGGGGCACAGACAGTGTGGCCATTTCACCTCAGCCACAGGAGAAGAAGTAGGGGCACAGACAGTGTGGCCATTTCACCTCAGTCGGAGGAGAAGTAGGGGCACAGACAGTGTGGCCATTTCACCTCAGCCGTAGGAGAAGTAGGGGCACAGACAGTGTGGCCATTTCACCTCAGCCGGAGGAGAAGTAGGGGCAAAGACAGTGTGGCCATTTCACCTCAGCCGGAGGAGAAGTAGGGGCAAAGACAGTGTGGTCCTTTCACCTCAGTCAGAGGAAAAGTAGGGGCACAGACTGTGGCCATTTCACCTCAGCCCGAGGAGAAGTAGGGGCAAAGACAGTGTGGCCATTTCACCTCAGCCGGAGGAGAAGTAGGGGCACAGACAGTGTAGCCCTTTCACCTCAGCCGGAGGAGAAGTAGCGGCAAAGACAGTGTGGCCATTTCACCTTAGCAGGAGGAGAAGTAGGGGCACAGACAGTGTGGCCATTTCACCTCAGCCACAGGAGAAGAAGTCGGGGCACAGACAGTGTGGCCATTTCACCTTAGCAGGAGGAGAAGTAGGGGCACAGACAGTGTGGCCATTTCACCTCAGCCGGAGGAGAAGTAGGGGCACAGACAGTGTGGCCCTTTCACCTCAGCCGGAGAAGTAGGGGCAAAGACAGTGTGGCCATTTCACCTCAGCCGGAGGAGAAGTAGGGGCACAGACAGTGTGGCCATTTCACCTCAGCCGTAGGAGAAGTAGGGGCACAGACAGTGTGGCCATTTCACCTCAGCCGGAGGAGAAGTAGGGGCAAAGACAGTGTGGCCATTTCACCTCAGCCGGAGGAGAAGTAGGGGCACAGACAGTGTGGTCCTTTCACCTCAGTTGGAGGAGAAGTAGGGGCACAGACTGTGGCCATTTCACCTCAGCCGGAGAAGTAGGGGCAAAGACAGTGTGGCCATTTCACCTCAGCCGGAGGAGAAGTAGGGGCAAAGACAGTGTGGTCCTTTCACATCAGTCGGAGGAGAAGTAGGGGCACAGACAGTGTGGCCATTTCACCTCAGCCGGAGGAGAAGTAGGGGCAAAGACAGTGTGGCCATTTCACCTCAGTCGGAGGAGAAGTAGGGGCACAGACAGTGTGGTCCTTTCACATCAGTCGGAGGAGAAGTAGGGGCACAGACTGTGGCCATTGCACCTCAGCCGGAGAAGTAGGGGCAAAGACAGTGTGGCCATTTCACCTCAGCCGGAGGAGAAGTAGGGGCACAGACAGTGTGGTCCTTTCACATCAGTCGGAGGAGAAGTAGGGGCACAGACTGTGGCCATTTCACCTCAGCCGGAGAAGTAGGGGCAAAGACAGTGTGGCCATTTCACCTCAGCCAGAGGAGAAGTAGGGGCACAGACAGTGTGGTCCTTTCACATCAGTCGGAGGAGAAGTAGGGGCACAGACAGTGTGGCCATTTCACCTCAGCCGGAGGAGAAGTAGGGGCACAAACAGTGTGGCCATTTCACCTCAGCCAGAGGAGAAGTAGGGGCAAAGACAGTGTGGCCATTTCACCTCAGCCGGAGGAGAAGTAGGGGCACAGACAGTGTGGCCATTTCACCTCAGCCGGAGGAGAAGTAGGGGCAAAGACAGTGTGGCCATATCACCTCAGCCGGAGGAGAAGTAGGGGCAAAGACATTGTGGCCATTTCACCTCAGCCGGAGGAGAAGTAGGGGCAAAGACAGTGTGGCCATTTCACCTCAGTCGGAGGAGAAGTAGGGGCACAGACAGTGTGGCCATTGCACCTCAGCCGGAGAAGTAGGGGCAAAGACAGTGTGGCCATTTCACCTCAGCCGGAGGAGAAGTAGGGGCACAGACAGTGTGGTCCTTTCACATCAGTCGGAGGAGAAGTAGGGGCACAGACTGTGGCCATTTCACCTCAGCCGGAGAAGTAGGGGCAAAGACAGTGTGGCCATTTCACCTCAGCCAGTGGAGAAGTAGGGGCACAGACAGTGTGGTCCTTTCACATCAGTCGGAGGAGAAGTAGGGGCACAGACAGTGTGGCCATTTCACCTCAGCCGGAGGAGAAGTAGGGGCACAAACAGTGTGGCCATTTCACCTCAGCCAGAGGAGAAGTAGGGGCAAAGACAGTGTGGCCATTTCACCTCAGCCGGAGGAGAAGTAGGGGCACAGACAGTGTGGCCATTTCACCTCAGCCGGAGGAGAAGTAGGGGCAAAGACAGTGTGGCCATTTCACCTCAGCCGCAGGAGGAGAAGTAGGGGCACAGACAGTGTGGCCATTTCACCTCAGCCGGAGGAGAAGTAGGGGCACAGACAGTGTGGCCATTTCACCTCAGCCGGAGGAGAAGTAGGGGCACAGACAGTGTGGCCCTTTCACCTCAGCCGGAGGAGAAGTAGGGGCAAAGACAGTGTGGCCATTTCACCTCAGCCGTAGGAGAAGTAGGGGCACAGACAGTGTGGCCATTTCACCTCAGCCGGAGGAGAAGTAGGGGCAAAGACAGTGTGGTCCTTTCACCTCAGTCAGAGGAAAAGTAGGGGCACAGACTGTGGCCATTTCACCTCAGCCGGAGGAGAAGTAGGGGCAAAGACAGTGTGGCCATTTCACCTCAGCCGGAGGAGAAGTAGGGGCAGAGACAGTGTAGCCCTTTCACCTCAGCCGGAGGAGAAGAAGGGGCAAAGACAGTGTGGCCATTTCACCTTAGCAGGAGGAGAAGTAGGGGCACAGACAGTGTGGCCATTTCACCTCAGCCACAGGAGAAGAAGTCGGGGCACAGACAGTGTGGCCATTTCACCTTAGCAGGAGGAGAAGTAGGGGCACAGACAGTGTGGCCATTTCACCTCAGCCGGAGGAGAAGTAGGGGCACAGACAGTGTGGCCCTTTCACCTCAGCCGGAGAAGTAGGGGCAAAGACAGTGTGGCCATTTCACCTCAGCCGGAGGAGAAGTAGGGGCACAGACAGTGTGGCCATTTCACCTCAGCCGTAGGAGAAGTAGGGGCACAGACAGTGTGGCCATTTCACCTCAGCCGGAGGAGAAGTAGGGGCACAGACAGTGTGGCCATTTCACCTCAGCCGGAGGAGAAGTAGGGGCACAGACAGTGTGGCCCTTTCACCTCAGCCGGAGGAGAAGTAGGGGCAAAGACAGTGTGGCCATTTCACCTCAGCCGTAGGAGAAGTAGGGGCACAGACAGTGTGGCCATTTCACCTCAGCCGGAGGAGAAGTAGGGGCAAAGACAGTGTGGTCCTTTCACCTCAGTCAGAGGAAAAGTAGGGGCACAGACTGTGGCCATTTCACCTCAGCCGGAGGAGAAGTAGGGGCAAAGACAGTGTGGCCATTTCACCTCAGCCGGAGGAGAAGTAGGGGCACAGACAGTGTGGTCCTTTCACCTCAGTCGGAGGAGAAGTAGGGGCACAGACAGTGTGGCCATTTCACCTCAGCCACAGGAGAAGAAGTAGGGGCACAGACAGTGTGGCCATTTCACCTCAGTCGGAGGAGAAGTAGGGGCACAGACAGTGTGGCCATTTCACCTCAGCCGTAGGAGGAGTAGGGGCACAGACAGTGTGGCCATTTCACCTCAGCCGGAGGAGAAGTAGGGGCAAAGACAGTGTGGCCATTTCACCTCAGCCGGAGGAGAAGTAGGGGCACAGACAGTGTGGCCCTTTCACCTCAGCCGGAGGAGAAGTAGGGGCAAAGACAGTGTGGCCATTTCACCTCAGCCGTAGGAGAAGTAGGGGCACAGACAGTGTGGCCATTTCACCTCAGCCGGAGGAGAAGTAGGGGCAAAGACAGTGTGGTCCTTTCACCTCAGTCAGAGGAAAAGTAGGGGCACAGACTGTGGCCATTTCACCTCAGCCCGAGGAGAAGTAGGGGCAAAGACAGTGTGGCCATTTCACCTCAGCCGGAGGAGAAGTAGGGGCACAGACAGTGTAGCCCTTTCACCTCAGCCGGAGGAGAAGTAGCGGCAAAGACAGTGTGGCCATTTCACCTTAGCAGGAGGAGAAGTAGGGGCACAGACAGTGTGGCCATTTCACCTCAGCCACAGGAGGAGAAGTCGGGGCACAGACAGTGTGGCCATTTCACCTTAGCAGGAGGAGAAGTAGGGGCACAGACAGTGTGGCCATTTCACCTCAGCCGGAGGAGAAGTAGGGGCACAGACAGTGTGGCCCTTTCACCTCAGCCGGAGAAGTAGGGGCAAAGACAGTGTGGCCATTTCACCTCAGCCGGAGGAGAAGTAGGGGCACAGACAGTGTGGCCATTTCACCTCAGCCGTAGGAGAAGTAGGGGCACAGACAGTGTGGCCATTTTACCTCAGCCGGAGGAGAAGTAGGGGCAAAGACAGTGTGGCCATTTCACCTCAGCCGGAGGAGAAGTAGGGGCACAGACAGTGTGGTCCTTTCACCTCAGTTGGAGGAGAAGTAGGGGCACAGACTGTGGCCATTTCACCTCAGCCGGAGAAGTAGGGGCAAAGACAGTGTGGCCATTTCACCTCAGCCGGAGGAGAAGTAGGGGCAAAGACAGTGTGGTCCTTTCACATCAGTCGGAGGAGAAGTAGGGGCACAGACAGTGTGGCCATTTCACCTCAGCCGGAGGAGAAGTAGGGGCAAAGACAGTGTGGCCATTTCACCTCAGTCGGAGGAGAAGTAGGGGCACAGACAGTGTGGTCCTTTCACATCAGTCGGAGGAGAAGTAGGGGCACAGACTGTGGCCATTGCACCTCAGCCGGAGAAGTAGGGGCAAAGACAGTGTGGCCATTTCACCTCAGCCGGAGGAGAAGTAGGGGCACAGACAGTGTGGTCCTTTCACATCAGTCGGAGGAGAAGTAGGGGCACAGACTGTGGCCATTTCACCTCAGCCGGAGAAGTAGGGGCAAAGACAGTGTGGCCATTTCACCTCAGCCAGAGGAGAAGTAGGGGCACAGACAGTGTGGTCCTTTCACATCAGTCGGAGGAGAAGTAGGGGCACAGACAGTGTGGCCATTTCACCTCAGCCGGAGGAGAAGTAGGGGCACAAACAGTGTGGCCATTTCACCTCAGCCGGAGGAGAAGTAGGGGCAAAGACAGTGTGGCCATTTCACCTCAGCCGGAGGAGAAGTAGGGGCACAGACAGTGTGGCCATTTCACCTCAGCCGGAGGAGAAGTAGGGGCAAAGACAGTGTGGCCATATCACCTCAGCCGGAGGAGAAGTAGGGGCAAAGACATTGTGGCCATTTCACCTCAGCCGGAGGAGAAGTAGGGGCAAAGACAGTGTGGCCATTTCACCTCAGTCGGAGGAGAAGTAGGGGCACAGACAGTGTGGCCATTTCACCTCAGCCGGAGGAGAAGTAGGGGCACAAACAGTGTGGCCATTTCACCTCAGCCAGAGGAGAAGTAGGGGCAAAGACAGCGTGGCCATTTCACCTCAGCCGGAGGAGAAGTAGGGGCACAGACAGTGTGGTCCTTTCACCTCAGTCGGAGGAGAAGTAGGGGCACAGACAGTGTGGCCATTTCACCTCAGCCGGAGGAGAAGTAGGGGCACAGACAGTGTGGCCATTTCACCTCAGCCACAGGAGAAGAAGTAGGGGCACAGACTGTGTGGCCATTTCACCTCAGTCGGAGGAGAAGTAGGGGCACAGACAGTGTGGCCATTTCACCTCAGCCGTAGGAGAAGTAGGGGCACAGACAGTGTGGCCATTTCACCTCAGCCGGAGGAGAAGTAGGGGCAAAGACAGTGTGGCCATTTCACCTCAGCCGGAGGAGAAGTAGGGGCAAAGACAGTGTGGCCATTTCACCTCAGCCGGAGGAGAAGTAGGGGCACAGACAGTGTGGTCCTTTCACCTCAGTCGGAGGAGAAGTAGGGGCACAGACAGTGTGGCCATTTCACCTCAGCCGGAGGAGAAGTAGGGGCACAGACAGTGTGGCCATTTCACCTCAGCCACAGGAGAAGAAGTAGGGGCACAGACAGTGTGGCCATTTCACCTCAGTCGGAGGAGAAGTAGGGGCACAGACAGTGTGGCCATTTCACCTCAGCCGTAGGAGAAGTAGGGGCACAGACAGTGTGGCCATTTCACCTCAGCCGGAGGAGAAGTAGGGGCAAAGACAGTGTGGCCATTTCACCTCAGCCGGAGGAGAAGTAGGGGCACAGACAGTGTGGTCCTTTCACCTCAGTCGGAGGAGAAGTAGGGGCACAGACAGTGTGGCCATTTCACCTCAGCCGGAGGAGAAGTAGGGGCACAGACAGTGTGGCCATTTCACCTCAGCCACAGGAGAAGAAGTAGGGGCACAGACTGTGTGGCCATTTCACCTCAGTCGGAGGAGAAGTAGGGGCACAGACAGTGTGGCCATTTCACCTCAGCCGTAGGAGAAGTAGGGGCACAGACAGTGTGGCCATTTCACCTCAGCCGGAGGAGAAGTAGGGGCAAAGACAG
The DNA here is from genome assembly GCF_963506605.1 of Zootoca vivipara. NCBI lineage: Eukaryota > Metazoa > Chordata > Lepidosauria > Squamata > Lacertidae > Zootoca > Zootoca vivipara. Next base: position 29,145,015 of record NC_083276.1, read on the forward strand.
TGTGGCCATTTCACCTCAGCCGGAGGAGAAGTAGGGGCAAAGACAGTGTGGCCATTTCACCTCAGCCGGAGGAGAAGTAGGGGCACAGACAGTGTGGTCCTTTCACCTCAGTCAGAGGAGAAGTAGGGGCACAGACAGTGTGGCCATTTCACCTCAGCCGGAGGAGAAGTAGGGGCACAGACAGTGTGGCCATTTCACCTCAGCCACAGGAGAAGAAGTAGGGGCACAGACAGTGTGGCAATTTCACCTCAGTCGGAGGAGAAGTAGGGGCACAGACAGTGTGGCCATTTCACCTCAGCCGTAGGAGAAGTAGGGGCACAGACAGTGTGGCCATTTCACCTCAGCCGGAGGAGAAGTAGGGGCAAAGACAGTGTGGCCATTTCACCTCAGCCGGAGGAGAAGTAGGGGCACAGACAGTGTGGCCATTTCACCTCAGCCGGAGGAGAAGTAGGGGCACAGACAGTGTGGCCCTTTCACCTCAGCCGGAGGAGAGGTAGGGGCAAAGACAGTGTGGCCATTTCACCTCAGCCGCAGGAGGAGAAGTAGGGGCACAGACAGTGTGGCCATTTCACCTCAGCCGGAGGAGAAGTAGGGGCACAGACAGTGTGGCCATTTCACCTCAGCCGTAGGAGAAGTAGGGGCACAGACAGTGTGGCCATTTCACCTCAGCCGGAGGAGAAGTAGGGGCAAAGACAGTGTGGTCCTTTCACCTCAGTCAGAGGAAAAGTAGGGGCACAGACTGTGGCCATTTCACCTCAGCCGGAGGAGAAGTAGGGGCAAAGACAGTGTGGCCATTTCACCTCAGCCGGAGGAGAAGTAGGGGCACAGACAGTGTAGCCCTTTCACCTCAGCCGGAGGAGAAGTAGGGGCAAAGACAGTGTGGCCATTTCACCTTAGCAGGAGGAGAAGTAGGGGCACAGACAGTGTGGCCATTTCACCTCAGCCACAGGAGAAGAAGTCGGGGCACAGACAGTGTGGCCATTTCACCTTAGCAGGAGGAGAAGTAGGGGCACAGACAGTGTGGCCCTTTCACCTCAGCCGGAGAAGTAGGGGCAAAGACAGTGTGGCCATTTCACCTCAGCCGGAGGAGAAGTAGGGGCACAGACAGTGTGGCCATTTCACCTCAGCCGTAGGAGAAGTAGGGGCACAGACAGTGTGGCCATTTCACCTCAGCCGGAGGAGAAGTAGGGGCAAAGACAGTGTGGCCATTTCACCTCAGCCGGAGGAGAAGTAGGGGCACAGACAGTGTGGTCCTTTCACCTCAGTCGGAGGAGAAGTAGGGGCACAGACTGTGGCCATTTCACCTCAGCCGGAGAAGTAGGGGCAAAGACAGTGTGGCCATTTCACCTCAGCCGGAGGAGAAGTAGGGGCACAGACAGTGTGGTCCTTTCACATCAGTCGGAGGAGAAGTAGGGGCACAGACTGTGGCCATTGCACCTCAGCCGGAGAAGTAGGGGCAAAGACAGTGTGGCCATTTCACCTCAGCCGGAGGAGAAGTAGGGGCACAGACAGTGTGGTCCTTTCACATCAGTCGGAGGAGAAGTAGGGGCACAGACTGTGGCCATTTCACCTCAGCCGGAGAAGTAGGGGCAAAGACAGTGTGGCCATTTCACCTCAGCCAGAGGAGAAGTAGGGGCACAGACAGTGTGGTCCTTTCACATCAGTCGGAGGAGAAGTAGGGGCACAGACAGTGTGGCCATTTCACCTCAGCCGGAGGAGAAGTAGGGGCACAGACAGTGTGGCCATTTCACCTCAGCCGGAGGAGAAGTAGGGGCACAAACAGTGTGGCCATTTCACCTCAGCCAGAGGAGAAGTAGGGGCAAAGACAGTGTGGCCATTTCACCTCAGCCGGAGGAGAAGTAGGGGCACAGACAGTGTGGCCATTTCACCTCAGCCGGAGGAGAAGTAGGGGCAAAGACAGTGTGGCCATATCACCTCAGCCGGAGGAGAAGTAGGGGCAAAGACATTGTGGCCATTTCACCTCAGCCGGAGGAGAAGTAGGGGCACAGACAGTGTGGTCCTTTCACCTCAGTCAGAGGAGAAGTAGGGGCACAGACTGTGACCATTTCACCTCAGCCGGAGGAGAAGTAGGGGCAAAGACAGTGTGGCCATTTCACCTCAGCCGGAGGAGAAGTAGGGGCACAGACAGTGTGGCCATTTCACCTCAGCCGGAGGAGAAGTAGGGGCACAGACAGTGTGGCCATTTCACCTCAGCCACAGGAGAAGAAGTAGGGGCACAGACAGTGTGGCCATTTCACCTCAGTCGGAGGAGAAGTAGGGGCACAGACAGTGTGGCCCTTTCACCTCAGCCGGAGGAGAAGTAGGGGCAAAGACAGTGTGGCCATTTCACCTCAGCCGTAGGAGAAGTAGGGGCACAGACAGTGTGGCCATTTCACCTCAGCCGGAGGAGAAGTAGGGGCAAAGACAGTGTGGCCATTTCACCTCAGCCGGAGGAGAAGTAGGGGCACAGACAGTGTGGCCATTTCACCTCAGCCGGAGGAGAAGTAGGGGCACAGACAGTGTGGCCATTTCACCTCAGCCGGCGGAGAAGTAGGGGCACAGACAGTGTGGCCATTTCACCTCAGCCGGAGGAGAAGTAGGGGCACAGACAGTGTGGCCCTTTCATCTCAGCCGGAGGAGAAGTAGGGGCAAAGACAGTGTGGGCATTTCACCTCAGCCGGAGGAGAAGTAGTGGCAAAGACAGTGTGGCCTTTTCACCTCAGCCGGAGGAGAAGTAGGGGCAAAGACAGTGTGGCCATTTCACCTCAGCCGGAGGAGAAGTAGGGGCACAGACAGTGTGGCCCTTTCACCTCAGCCGGAGGAGAAGTAGGGGCACAGACAGTGTGGCCATTTCACCTCAGCAAGAGGAGAAGTAGGGGCACAGACAGTGTGGCCATTTCACCTCAGCCGGCGGAGAAGTAGGGGCACAGACAGTGTGGCCATTTCACCTCAGCCGGAGGAGAAGTAGGGGCACAGACAGTGTGGCCCTTTCATCTCAGCCGGAGGAGAAGTAGGGGCAAAGACAGTGTGGGCATTTCACCTCAGCCGGAGGAGAAGTAGTGGCAAAGACAGTGTGGCCATTTCACCTCAGCCGGAGGAGAAGTAGGGGCAAAAACAGTGTGGCCATTTCACCTCAGCCGGAGGAGAAGTAGGGGCACAGACAGTGTGGTCCTTTCACCTCTGCCGGAGGAGAAGTAGGGGCAAAGAAAGTGTGGCCATTTCACCTCAGCCGGAGGAGAAGTAGGGGCAAAGACAGTGTGGCCATTTCACCTCAGCCGGAGGAGAAGTAGGGGCAAAGACAGTGTGGCCATTTCACCTCAGCCGGAGGAGAAGTAGGGGCACAGACAGTGTGGTCCTTTCACCTCAGTCGGAGGAGAAGTAGGGGCACAGACAGTGTGGCCATTTCACCTCAGCCGGAGGAGAAGTAGGGGCACAGACAGTGTGGCCATTTCACCTCAGCCACAGGAGAAGAAGTAGGGGCACAGACAGTGTGGCCATTTCACCTCAGTCGGAGGAGACGTAGGGGCACAGACAGTGTGGCCATTTCACCTCAGCCGTAGGAGAAGTAGGGGCACAGACAGTGTGGCCATTTCACCTCAGCCGGAGGAGAAGTAGGGGCAAAGACAGTGTGGCCATTTCACCTCAGCCGGAGGAGAAGTAGGGGCACAGACAGTGTGGCCATTTCACCTCAGCCGGAGGAGAAGTAGGGGCACAGACAGTGTGGCCCTTTCACCTCAGCCGGAGGAGAGGTAGGGGCAAAGACACTGTGGCCATTTCACCTCAGCCGCAGGAGGAGAAGTAGGGGCACAGACAGTGTGGCCATTTCACCTCAGCCGGAGGAGAAGTAGGGGCACAGACAGTGTGGCCATTTCACCTCAGCCGGAGGAGAAGTAGGGGCACAGACAGTGAGGCCCTTTCACCTCAGCCGGAGGAGAAGTAGGGGCAAAGACAGTGTGGCCATTTCACCTCAGCCGTAGGAGAAGTAGGGGCACAGACAGTGTGGCCATTTCACCTCAGCCGGAGGAGAAGTAGGGGAAAAGACAGTGTGGTCCTTTCACCTCAGTCAGAGGAAAAGTAGGGGCACAGACTGTGGCCATTTCACCTCAGCCGGAGGAGAAGTAGGGGCAAAGACAGTGTGGCCATTTCACCTCAGCCGGAGGAGAAGTAGGGGCACAGACAGTGTAGCCCTTTCACCTCAGCCGGAGGAGAAGTAGGGGCAAAGACAGTGTGGCCATTTCACCTTAGCAGGAGGAGAAGTAGGGGCACAGACAGTGTGGCCATTTCACCTCAGCCACAGGAGAAGAAGTCGGGGCACAGACAGTGTGGCCATTTCACCTTAGCAGGAGGAGAAGTAGGGGCACAGACAGTGTGGCCATTTCACCTCAGCCACAGGAGAAGAAGTAGGGGCACAGACAGTGTGGCTATTTCACCTCAGCCGGAGGAGATGTAGGGGCACAGACAGTGTGGCCCTTTCACCTCAGCCGGAGAAGTAGGGGCAAAGACAGTGTGGCCATTTCACCTCAGCCGGAGGAGAAGTAGGGGCACAGACAGTGTGGCCATTTCACCTCAGCCGTAGGAGAAGCAGGGGCACAGACAGTGTGGCCATTTCACCTCAGCCGGAGGAGAAGTAGGGGCAAAGACAGTGTGGCCATTTCACCTCAGCCGGAGGAGAAGTAGGGGCACAGACAGTGTGGTCCTTTCACCTCAGTCGGAGGAGAAGTAGGGGCACAGACTGTGGCCATTTCACCTCAGCCGGAGAAGTAGGGGCAAAGACAGTGTGGCCATTTCACCTCAGCCAGAGGAGAAGTAGGGGCACAGACAGTGTGGTCCTTTCACATCAGTCGGAGGAGAAGTAGGGGCACAGACAGTGTGGCCATTTCACCTCAGCCGGAGGAGAAGTAGGGGCAAAGACAGTGTGGCCATTTCACCTCAGTCGGAGGAGAAGTAGGGGCACAGACAGTGTGGTCCTTTCACATCAGTCGGAGGAGAAGTAGGGGCACAGACTGTGGCCATTGCACCTCAGCCGGAGAAGTAGGGGCAAAGACAGTGTGGCCATTTCACCTCAGCCGGAGGAGAAGTAGGGGCACAGACAGTGTGGTCCTTTCACATCAGTCGGAGGAGAAGTAGGGGCACAGACTGTGGCCATTTCACCCCTGCCGGAGAAGTAGGGGCAAAGACAGTGTGGCCATTTCACCTCAGCCAGAGGAGAAGTAGGGGCACAGACAGTGTGGTCCTTTCACATCAGTCGGAGGAGAAGTAGGGGCACAGACAGTGTGGCCATTTCACCTCAGCCGGAGGAGAAGTAGGGGCACAGACAGTGTGGCCATTTCACCTCAGCCGGAGGAGAAGTAGGGGCACAAACAGTGTGGCCATTTCACCTCAGCCAGAGGAGAAGTAGGGGCAAAGACAGTGTGGCCATTTCACCTCAGCCGGAGGAGAAGTAGGGGCACAGACAGTGTGGCCATTTCACCTCAGCCGGAGGAGAAGTAGGGGCAAAGACAGTGTGGCCATATCACCTCAGCCGGAGGAGAAGTAGGGGCAAAGACATTGTGGCCATTTCACCTCAGCCGGAGGAGAAGTAGGGGCACAGACAGTGTGGTCCTTTCACCTTAGCAGGAGGAGAAGTAGGGGCACAGACAGTGTGGCCATTTCACCTCAGCCACAGGAGAAGAAGTAGGGGCACAGACAGTGTGGCTATTTCACCTCAGCCGGAGGAGAAGTAGGGGCACAGACAGTGTGGCCCTTTCACCTCAGCCGGAGAAGTAGGGGCAAAGACAGTGTGGCCATTTCACCTCAGCCGGAGGAGAAGTAGGGGCACAGACAGTGTGGCCATTTCACCTCAGCCGTAGGAGAAGTAGGGGCACAGACAGTGTGGCCATTTCACCTCAGCCGGAGGAGAAGTAGGGGCACAGACAGTGTGGCCATTTCACCTCAGCCGGAGGAGAAGTAGGGGCACAGACAGTGTGGTCCTTTCACCTCAGTCGGAGGAGAAGTAGGGGCACAGACTGTGGCCATTTCACCTCAGCCGGAGAAGTAGGGGCAAAGACAGTGTGGCCATTTCACCTCAGCCGGAGGAGAAGTAGGGGCACAGACTGTGTGGTCCTTTCACATCAGTCGGAGGAGAAGTAGGGGCACAGACAGTGTGGCCATTTCACCTCAGCCGGAGGAGAAGTAGGGGCAAAGACAGTGTGGCCATTTCACCTCAGTCGGAGGAGAAGTAGGGGCACAGACAGTGTGGTCCTTTCACATCAGTCGGAGGAGAAGTAGGGGCACAGACTGTGGCCATTGCACCTCAGCCGGAGAAGTAGGGGCAAAGACAGTGTGGCCATTTCACCTCAGCCGGAGGAGAAGTAGGGGCACAGACAGTGTGGTCCTTTCACATCAGTCGGAGGAGAAGTAGGGGCACAGACTGTGGCCATTTCACCCCTGCCGGAGAAGTAGGGGCAAAGACAGTGTGGCCATTTCACCTCAGCCAGAGGAGAAGTAGGGGCACAGACAGTGTGGTCCTTTCACATCAGTCGGAGGAGAAGTAGGGGCACAGACAGTGTGGCCATTTCACCTCAGCCGGAGGAGAAGTAGGGGCACAGACAGTGTGGCCATTTCACCTCAGCCGGAGGAGAAGTAGGGGCACAAACAGTGTGGCCATTTCACCTCAGCCAGAGGAGAAGTAGGGGCAAAGACAGTGTGGCCATTTCACCTCAGCCGGAGGAGAAGTAGGGGCACAGACAGTGTGGCCATTTCACCTCAGCCGGAGGAGAAGTAGGGGCAAAGACAGTGTGGCCATATCACCTCAGCCGGAGGAGAAGTAGGGGCAAAGACATTGTGGCCATTTCACCTCAGCCGGAGGAGAAGTAGGGGCACAGACAGTGTGGTCCTTTCACCTCAGTCAGAGGAGAAGTAGGGGCACAGACTGTGACCATTTCACCTTAGCCGGAGGAGAAGTAGGGGCAAAGACAGTGTGGCCATTTCACCTCAGCCGGAGGAGAAGTAGGGGCACAGACAGTGTGGTCCTTTCACCTCAGTCGGAGGAGAAGTAGGGGCACAGACAGTGTGGCCATTTCACCTCAGCCGGAGGAGAAGTAGGGGCACAGACAGTGTGGCCATTTCACCTCAGCCGGAGGAGAAGTAGGGGCACAGACAGTGTGGCCATTTCACCTCAGCCGCAGGAGGAGAAGTAGGGGCACAGACAGTGTGGCCATTTCACCTCAGCCGGAGGAGAAGTAGGGGCAAAGACAGTGTGGCCATTTCACCTCAGCCGGAGGAGAAGTAGGGGCACAGACAGTGTGGCCCTTTCACCTCAGCCGGAGGAGAAGTAGGGGCACAGACAGTGTGGCCATTTCACCTCAGCAAGAGGAGAAGTAGGGGCACAGACAGTGTGGCCATTTCACCTCAGCCGGCGGAGAAGTAGGGGCACAGACAGTGTGGCCATTTCACCTCAGCCGGAGGAGAAGTAGGGGCACAGACAGTGTGGCCCTTTCATCTCAGCCGGAGGAGAAGTAGGGGCAAGGACAGTGTGGGCATTTCACCTCAGCCGGAGGAGAAGTAGTGGCAAAGACAGTGTGGCCATTTCACCTCAGCCGGAGGAGAAGTAGGGGCACAAACAGTGTGGTCCTTTCACCTCTGCCGGAGGAGAAGTAGGGGCAAAGACAGTGTGGCCATTTCACCTCAGCCGGAGGAGAAGTAGGGGCACAGACAGTGTGGCCCTTTCATCTCAGCCGGAGGAGAAGTAGGGGCAAAGACAGTGTGGGCATTTCACCTCAGCCGGAGGAGAAGTAGGGGCAAAAACAGTGTGGCCATTTCACCTCAGCCGGAGGAGAAGTAGGGGCACAAACAGTGTGGTCCTTTCACCTCTGCCGGAGGAGAAGTAGGGGCAAAGACAGTGTGGCCATTTCACCTCAGCCGGAGGAGAAGTAGGGGCAAAGACAGTGTGGCCATTTCACCTCAGCCGGAGGAGAAGTAGGGGCAAAGACAGTGTGGCCATTTCACCTCAGCCGGAGGAGAAGTAGGGGCACAGACAGTGTGGTCCTTTCACCTCAGTCGGAGGAGAAGTAGGGGCACAGACTGTGGCCATTTCACCTCAGCCGGAGAAGTAGGGGCAAAGACAGTGTGGCCATTTCACCTCAGCCGGAGGAGAAGTAGGGGCAGAGACAGTGTGGCCATTTCACCTCAGCCACAGGAGAAGAAGTAGGGGCACAGACAGTGTGGCCATTTCACCTCAGCCGGAGGAGAAGTAGGGGCACAGACAGTGTGGCCCTTTCACCTCAGCCGGAGAAGTAGGGGCAAAGACAGTGTGGCCATTTCACCTCAGCCGGAGGAGAAGTAGGGGCACAGACAGTGTGGCCATTTCACCTCAGCCGGAGGAGAAGTAGGGGCAAAGACAGTGTGGCCATTTCACCTCAGCCGGAGAAGTAGGGGCAAAGACAGTGTGGCCATTTCACCTCAGCCGGAGGAGAAGTAGGGGCACAGACAGTGTGGCCATTTCACCTCAGCCGCAGGAGAAGTAGCACCCTCAACGAGGAGTGACTTTGGTGCCTCCCCACCTGGTGGTCTGCTTTGCACGGTTTACGGGCCCTGGTGCAGGTGTGATGTTGGAGGCCCTGATGCTGCACCCTGCCAGGATCCATGACAGCCAGTGTGGTGGAGTGGTTAGAGTGTTGGGCTAGGACCTGGGAGACCAGGGTTCAAATCCTCTGTCAGGAGTTGGAGTCAAGCTCCTAGGCCATCTTCCCCATAGCTACCCTTTGTACCCTTGAAACTGGACAGCCTGTTCTGAGGATCTTATCAGGGCATGGGTATGACTATCATATCTACTACTGTGGGCAAGAATCCCATAGAAGAAATGGAGTGGCAGGTCCATATGGGAAGCAGAAATCATTTAGACCTTGATGTCTTCGGCAATGCAGGGCATTTAAAACCACCACTTAGAATTGTATTTGGCTGAGAAATTGGGTCTAATAAATTGTGGACCAGTAGTCTCCATCAAAGCTGCATCCTGTTAGTTTTTAGGTCTGGGGGCATTTTACCTGATCCAGCAAATGTTTATAGGCAGGGAAGTTCTATACTAAGGCTAAATATGCTGGAGGTCTGTGTGTAAACTGTCCTGGAAGAATGACGGGAGTTGTATTTTAAAAATGCATTCCAGAACAGACATGACTTTAAATTAAGGCAAATTATTTGAAAGGTTGGAACCAAAGTCTAAATAGCCATCTTCTTTGTTATTTTTGTTTACATGTTCTCATGTAGATTTACATTTGATCATAAATTCATCATTACTTGAGTATAAGAAGGAACAGGGCACTTCTAGGTGCTTTCATAATCTGACAGTGCTTAATACTGGAGTCCAAGGCTTCACACAAATCAGAGCTCACCCGGATTGCAAACCTCACAAACGTTAAGTCCTCTTACAGTATCTGATGCATAACTAGTTTTCACAGGAGATTGTTCCAGTATTTGAAAGTCAGGACTGATATAGAATAAATATGCTTTCCAAGTACAGAAATATTAGGGTTCGAAATTCTCCTTCAATATATATATTTTACATTTCCGCTACTACTACTGATTGACTATTTTTATTTTTATTTTGTGCACCAAGGGAAATTTTCCCGCATCTGGTACTAAAACTGGCCTGCCGACTCGCAGAGCTGCCCAGTTGGAGCCACAGCGCCACCCAATGGACAGTTGGTGGCAAAACAGGACAGCAAGCCTGGTAAGCCTTCCAAAATGTACAGTACAGTACTGTAAAATTGCCTCCGAGCTTTGGGCAATGGAATCCTTTCAAGATGAAGAAGCAGATCCTCAGTGATTGATTTGGGGTTAGATCTTTCTCCTGTTTTCCGCTCTTTGTAGTCTGACTCAGCTGCTATGAGCATAATGGACATCTTCAATGACTTGATATTTGGGATGTTCAAGCAATCGGGCACTTAGGCAATTGTAGATTCAAGACTCTTCTGATCTTACAGGGCCCATTTCCTGCTCCAAGTGCAAAGCTAACCCAAGGCATTTTGCTGCCTGAATGTGTGGACAAGTCAGACAAGAATTATATCTTTATGGAGAAAACAATTTTTAAAGGTCGGGTGATGGACCCTGTGGACCTCCGGAGGTTTTGGGGCAATGGCTTCCATTGTCGCTTGTCCAGTGAGATGCTTCCTACGGCTGATGGGAACTGGGACCCAAAACCTGGACAGGAACTGCAAATCAGGAATTGATGTCCCTAGCTGCAAGAACCAGCACATTCCTATAACAAGGGTTAGAATCATAGAGTTTTAGAGTTGGAAGGGACTCTGAGGATCATCAACGCCCTGCAATGCAGGAATATGCAGCTGTCCCATATGGGGATTGAACCTGTAACCCTGGCATTATCAGCACCATACTCTAACCAACGAAGCTATCCATGCTGAATCTCTTGGCAGGCAGCCGAAACAGAAGTAGCCTGGAAGTAAATTGTGCTCCTTCAAAGGTGAATCCTAGGGCCACCCAAAGACACAAGGGCTCAGAGGCGCCATCTTGTGCCTAAGATTGGGGTGGGTGGGTGTTGTGCATGCGTAAGGTCATGTGCGTGTTGTGCGTCGCATGCATGTTAGCCTGATCGATAAATCTGCCCTCATTAAAAATGGCCATCTATCTCCATTGTTGGGATGGGGGGAGGGGGAATCAAGTTTAGGACTATTTTGGAACTTTTGTGTGAATCACCTGAATGGAGCTAATGGATGACTAGTGCTCCCCAGGTGATAGTTTGGGAACTTCTGATACAGGCCACCCTGAAGACAGCTGAGGGAGTAAAAAGCTTTGAGGAGAAAGGGCCCTTTCTGTTAACATTCTGGATTGGGGGCTCTGGTGTGTTCTCCCTATCCTTGTGCCTTCTGCAGCCTGGAGTGTCTGTTTTCACAGGCTGAAAAATCAGACATCTCTGCCATTTCCAATGCTTTCTTTGCAGACATAACCAGCTCCTTTCCCGGAAAAGTCTGCAAAGAGCACAGGAGCCTTCCAAAACTGGTATGCGAAACTTTGTTTTCACAGTCGGGCCCCTGGAGGGTTCTGATAATTACTTCACCAGTATTCATTAATACTGCATCAAGGAAAAAAAAACCCGCCAGCACTCTGGAGAAATAAAGGGGCTGCATTGCTTCATCTTCTAACCAGTGAAGTGACTGTGAATATTATGAGAACATAAAGGCGGTCAGTGACGTAGGCACACACACACACACACACACACATACACACAACCTCTCACAATGGCACTCATAATGCCATAACACATTCTACGCTCATAAAAGCATTTTTTTAAGACATGAAACTTCACCAACACAAATCAACAGAAAACTCCCAATCCTTTCTTCATATATAGCTATTTATGCACTCAGTTTCACTCAGATATATTCCCACAGACATGTATTTTTTAATGTGCACACACATACAGATAGAAAATTGCACCCTAACACAGCATGTGCATCTATACATGTCTCTTTTTCAGAGAGGGAGAGGGAGAGAGAGACTAAAGTGAAGATGTGACTACATTCATCTGAGTGGCTTTAAAACCGTATTCCCTCAATACCCATGAGTGAGGTGATAAATATACGAGGCCATTTTGAAAGCTGACAAAATGCCATTTCCCACATGCTAGCTCTCAAATACAGAGCAAATGAAGGAGGACAGTGGCATTGTAAATGGCAAGGGTTTTTGCTTTTCTTATTTTTAACAGACTGCCCCTAATGTAAGATGCTTCAAGGCTGTGTAGAAAACTCTGCGAAGGAGTCTTGCGGCACACCATCCTGTAGTCTTGAGTTTTGACCTAGCAGTCTTCCCTTCCCCACAGTGCATTGGCCTGCATGGATTATAGGCACTCCACATGCACACAGATTCCTTGGTGAACTGGGGGTGGCGCTTTTGTAAGGGTGCTTTAAACCTAAAGAGATTTCAGGCAGTGAAATGGGATGTGCTGTCCCTATCTGGCCCCTAGGCTCTGCTCCCTCTTTTGCCTGCATTCACATGAGCACATGCAGGCTGCCATTCTGCCCCCCCTCCCTGCCTCAGGGCACTCACCTCAGCATGTGGTGGATTTGAAAGGTGTAGGAGTGAGGGAAGAATGAGTGAAAAGCCTTTTCTTGGTTTTGCCAAGAAACATTTCTTCCTCTCTCCTTCATCTCTTTGGAAGCCCAAAGCTGTTTGGAGATCCCAGGAGGCGGTGTCATTTGGGCATGTGTGTGTGTGTGTGTTTGTGTGTGTGTGTGTTCAAAGATTTATTGGATTTGACAAACAATGATTTATGACAGGGCAACCTGGGCAGGGTGCAGTGAGGAATATCTGCGCCTCATCATGACTCGGAGATCCATTTCAATCCCCATCTCGGTCTCCTCTGCTGCCTCTTATTAAAATGCTGAGAGGATCAGACTTGACAGATGCAGACAATTTATTTCTTAGTGCAGAGAAGGAATGAGAGAAAAGAAAACCAGGAGGGGCCAGCCCAGTCTCTCCTCTCTCTCTCTCTCTCTCTCTGTGTGTGTGTGTGTGTAAAAATGAGGGACTTATATCAGAGTTCCTTATCTCCAAGGCTCTTGGCACCTGCTCCAGATCCATTGGACACTTTAAAAACATTTTAAATTAGCTTTCACTTATCAGAAGCGTTGGGTTTCAGGCCAGGTTCTTGAGGGTTCTGCATGCCCACGAGCTTGATGTGGTTTGAATTCTCAAGCTCTCTCTCTTCTTCCCGGTAGGTCTTTAGGTTTCCAAAAATGTGACATGAATTGATATGAAGGCCCCATTCCTCAGGCTACTTTCAGCTTCGCCATCCAAAGCTTGTCCAGGCTAAGACTGCCAGATGAAAAAATAAAAAATAAATAGAAAGAGAGAGGGATCGTGTCACTTCTGCTCCATCCTGGAGAGCTTTATTGGGGCCGCAGGGTTCTGAGATAAAGGATGGTTGCTCTGTTTTTCTGTGCTGTTGTTTTGAAGGAAGCTGTTAGACCTGTCTTTTGTTTATATAGATGTGTTTGATTTTTTTAAGGTCCTTATTGATTGTGTTTATTATAATTAGTTTTCAGTACAGTGGAACCTCTGGTTGCAGATGGGATCCATTCCGGAGGTCTGGCCCGAGGTTTTCACAACCGAAGAGACCGCTTCTGCGCACGCATGGCAAAAACTTTTTAGAAAACGTTTTGAAAAAGGTATTGAATTTGCCATAGCTCACCGTCGCCATCTAGTGCCACATTTGTATAATGCACTTTACAATGCACTTAGAATGTTTTATTTGCAGCTATATAGCTGAGTCCTGAGATACTGTTAGTGGGCAGTTCCCTAGACCAGATGGACAGGAGGTGGCCTGCTCTGGATAGGGTTACACTTCCTCTGAAGGAGTGGGCACATAGCTTTGGGGTACTTCTGGCTCAGGTGACCTCAGTGGCGCAGAGTGCCTTCCATCAGCATCTGGACAGGGATAGCCTAACATCTGTTGTATATGTTCTGGTACATTCTAGGGTAGATTACTGCAATGCATTATACGTAGGGCTGCCCCTGAAGATGGTTTGGAGATTGCAGCTGGTGCAGAATTCAGCAGCCAGACTGCTCACCAGGGCAAGACGGTTTGAGTGCTTCACACCAATCCTACCAGAAATAGGCGTAGAAATTATCTCAATGAAATAAGAACAACACAGATGCAGGGCATCAGTATTATGAATAATGAGGACAATGTGAATATTTTTAATTCCCATATGGCAAATGGAGAACTGAGAGTGAAGGTAGCCACTTTTCCAAACACCTCCATAAATCTGTGGCTTTGCAACCCACAACCCAAAACCTTCTCATTGTCTGGCATTGTTGACTGAACTAAACCAACTTCAGTGAACCAATGGTGATCAAAGACAGAAAAGACATTCTGAGTGCAGCACATGTGGTTTGAACACATATCAGCTGCCTTGAAAACAAATGTCTAGGAATGAATCAAATGCCTATCAAAATCGCTTCCAATCCCAGGCTACAGGTGAAGACAGGGAGGTATTTTAATTGCCACCCATAGGCTGAGATTCCCTGCTCCCTAACTAGGGCTGAAGGCTTGTTTAGCATTTGGAGAATCATCTAAAATCAGCATTGGATTTCTCCCATTTCTCTTTTTTAACCTTTTGAATATCAGCTCTAGGCCCCTTACTTGACCATGCCAAATTGGCAGCAACAATTCCCCTCTATTTTAGTATCCATTCTCTGAAATGTTCCAGTTCTAAATCCCCAGCAGCAACAACATTGCTACCGGTAGTGCCCTTTCATCCTTGTCGGCAGCATCCCTGGCAGCTCTTGCCCCCATAAATCAGATTCCATACCTAGAACTGGCTTAAAACTAAGCTCATATAGGTGCCTTGGCTTCTGCGAGGCTACTATCTCTCCACATGCACATGGGATGTTTTACTGACTTAGATCTTTGGATACTCTTTTGGGAATGTGGTCAGGAAACAGTGAGCAGCAAGGCTTTGCAAGGGTACAAGAGTCACTGTAGCGTTGCTCAGAGACATAGGCCTCTAAGAGAGGTAGAAAATATCTCTGCTCAAATGCCACCATAAGGGTGGCATGTTTGCTTCTTACAGATGGGGCTGATTAGCCGGGAATGTCAGCGATGCGATTTGGGGCAGAGTAAGCAACTTCTCCATTACTCTGAACCTCATAAAGCAGAATTGGAAAAGGTCATGTTCCCATTCTTCCCCAGTCACTTCTTTTACTTCCCCCTGCTCTTCATAGATAGATAGCTAGATAGACAGATATGGTTTTGCTGTTTTATTTCTCTGCCATAAATAAATTGACTACTATATGTGGCCAGTCATCAATTTTGATGATTGTGATGATGATGATGATAAATTGTTTATTTGAGTTGTCATAATTTCTTTTGAAATAAATTGTTTTTAGAGTGTTACTAGCTGTCACTTTCCTCCCCCTCCTTCACACACTCTTGGAAATTTCTCTGTTTTCAAAATGCCCCTAACTTTTGAAATCTTATTCGGCCGTTCTGGTCCGCTGTGTTGAACCAAAGGTGAACTGTTCCAGAAGCTCTGCAAATGCCATCTTGGTAGTCCAGTCCCCACAATTAATTTGTAGTTGTTGTAGCAATGAGCTCATATATGTTTATATTCAATTGCATTGATATTGGCTAATTGGCATGCTTTGATGCTATCCTTATCTGTGGGCTCTGAGCCCAGAAAGGGGAACTATCTGTAAGACTTGGGCATTTGCCATCTATGCCCTCATCTGGGCAGGAGAAAAGACGGGAAATCCTAGACAAAGTGACACATGCTGCTTTGTGTAGAAAGAACGTACGGATGTTTGCTTGGGTGCAGAAAAGCCATCTCCTTTCTGCAGTGGATCCATCCCACACGTGTGACGGCTAGGAGACCTGGCAGACTGTAAGTCCGCACCTTTCTTTAATAAAGCACTAGAACTGATCCCTCTGACATTGTTGGCATCCTTCCTGGTATACCCATGCCCAACCACTCTCCTCCGTTGGGCCTACGGTTCAGAACATCAATCCCTGCATTCATGCCTGCTTACACCCATGACTGTCCATAGACTATGCTTCACCCTTGGTGAAAAAGCTGATCTAAATTCCCTCTCCAGGACTGGTTATGTGCCTCAGCACAACCATTAGGTATATGGAATTTTTAATTTGCAAGGTACTTTACGTTGCTTGATTGTGTTTCCATCAGTTTTGTCAGTTTTAAGATATGGGGAGCAGAGGCTGAAATATGACCCAAGACTATCCAGGAAGTCCACTGCAAAGCAAAGATTTCAGCCTGTGTGTCTACAACCCATCCAATGTCCACCCACTGGATCACACTCACAGAATTTAAGAGTTTGCAATACTCCATTTGCTTCTTTACATCTCTGAAGTCAGTGTCCTGGAATCAGACCCTGGCCACAATTCAACGTGCCTGTTAGATCTGCCAAGGCTTTCACCCTTTGAGCGGCTTCCTTTGTGCCACTTTTGAATTTCATCCATACTTCAAAAGTAGTTTGAAAGCAGGACAAGCACATTGCTGTGGAAAAGAAATGCCAAAGGCACCTCCGGTTACATATATGGAATGAATCACTCGGTTCTCTAGATCAGTGTTTCCCAACCAGTGTGCCTCCAGATGTTTTGGGACTACAACTCCCATCATCCCTAGCTAGCAAGACCAGTGGTCAGGAATGATGGGAATTGTAGTCCGAAAACAGCTGGAGGCACAAGGTTGGGAAACACTGCTCTAGATTATGACCTATATTCTGAATCTAATATTTGGATTTTCTCAACATTTTATTTTTTATGATGCTGGTTGGTCCTGCTCAGAGTAGACCCATTGAAGCTAAGGAACATGAGTAA
Source organism: Zootoca vivipara (assembly GCF_963506605.1). Classification (NCBI taxonomy): domain Eukaryota; kingdom Metazoa; phylum Chordata; class Lepidosauria; order Squamata; family Lacertidae; genus Zootoca; species Zootoca vivipara. The sequence goes on from NC_083276.1 coordinate 29,161,345, forward strand.
CTGAGGGTCATTGATTTCAGCGAGTCTACTCTGAGTATAATGTAGTTGGATGCAACTTTATGTTTACATGAGTCATTGTGATATTAGGGACTACCAATTCATCATGGATATTTCTGCTTCATGGGTTTTGATTGTCTGGTCATTAGTGCCACAGAGTGAACATTGATAATAATGCCTGGTTACACAGAAGAAGGTGTATTGACGGAGATAAAGCAGATTTTCTGGTGATCTCTGTTATGACCAGTTCCTCTCCCCAGAACCTCTGGGGTGGTGATTGGGGCCATGCCCACTGGACAGACCCCGCAGACCCCCTCCAGCAACATGCGTCCCAGGAAATGGCACAACTAGGTGGCAAAATAGCTTCTGATGGAATCTAATATGCATGGCAGTACCTCGAAAGAAAGCAGATGTCAGGCAGAATCAACCCTGGCTTCCAGGATCAGTGTTTGGTTTTGACAGCAGCCTAATATCTCTTCCCAAACACCTTCAAGAGGGTGTCTTGGCTAATAGGGCTCCTTTTTGTTAACAGCCCTTCTCAGTTGTCTGAGAAGCCATGAAGCAAAATTGCTTTGGGGTAGAAAAGAAAACATATAAAGAAATGGGCAGTGCTAAGTGAAGGGCCTCTCCTGCAGAATTAATCTCTTGCTGTGTGGGTTACCAAGACATCTCAACTGGACGAAGCCAAGAAAATCTCATTACAGTATATGCAAGAAATATGGATACCCAGAGTTTAAGGCTGCAGACGCACTGTACCTTTAAAGCACATTTGAAGCACATGACACCTGCCCCAAGGATCCTGAGAACTGTAGCTTACTCCAACAAAGCTACAGTTCTCAGGGAATTGCGGTTCTCAGGATACTTTGGGGAAAGTCATGTGCTTTAAATGTATGGTGTGTGTGCAGCCTAAGTCTCTACTAATGTCATTTTCTTCATTTGCCATTTTCTAGTGTCATTTTCCTTCGCTTAGGGATTATCCACACTTCCACTTGTCTCCAGTTGCCTTGCTTCCTTCCCTGCGAAAACCCACTCTTTAGTGATGAATTGGAGCAAATCTGATTGATGCTAAAAAGCTGATTTCCTAGCGGGGGAAGGAGCGGGATGTGTGAACAAGCCCTCACACCTATAACTCTTTGCATCAAAAAGTGGTTACTGTACGCACAATGTCATTTTGTTCTAAGGATTTTAAAACAACAGCAGCACTGCACTGCATTTCACTGAGAATAAATCTGGGCCAAGTGTTAGACCACATGCAAAATTCAGGAATGGTATACCGGGATGCTATTCTTGCCAGTTGCCAGGGAAGAGCAAAAGATGTCAGTCCTCTCTACATTCCCAGGTTGCACAGTATTAATAGCAGCATCATGTCACAGTGATGACAGCAGGCACTGCATTAGGGATAATGTGGATGACAAATGGATTTCTTTTTTATAAAATAGAAATGTTTTGATTTAGATACTCCAGCAGTTTACATCAATATACAAATAAAAACAAAACAAATTGTAAGTCTCTCCCCACAGCCGAACATAGGTTTGATGAACTACATTGCTCCATAATTGTAGATGTGTCAGACAGTGGATGCCAATATATTTCTTCATGTCTGTTGTAAGTGGACATCCGGTTTCAATCTGACTTGTCCTTTAAATGTTCTCACCTGTTTTATAAGTTTCTCCATGAATGCAACTGTCTGCACTTTCTGCCCCCAGTTGTGAATTTGTAAATTGGGCAGTTTTTCCCCCAGTTGGGGGCTGTGAGTTGTCTCACTGCTAGCAAGAGGAAGGCGAACAGTTCCTTGTGTTGAAGATCTTTCTAGTCTCCGTGAAAAATCATTAATAAAAAGCAAGCTGTGGAGTACCTGGCATAGTTTGTTGAATTACTGAGCTGTTTTCTGTGAAAACATTTTTCCAGAAAGCTTTGATTAAGCTGCATGTCCACCACACAGATGAAGAGTTACGGTTAATTATGGAGAGAGAAAACTTTGCTTACATTTAAGGACGAGGGGAAAATCTGAAAATTCGCGGAGGATAAGGCTATCAATGGCTGCTAGCTATGATAGCTATGCTCTGCCTCCATGTTCAGATGCAGTAATGCTTCTGAATGCTAGTTGATGGAAACTACAGAAAAGGAAGAGTCCTCTTGTGCTCTGTGCCTGCTTGTAGGTTTCCCCCAGGCATCTGGTTCGCCACTGTGAGAACAGGATGCTGGACAAGGTCCTATGTTCTTATGTTCACAGCTAGTCTTCCACAGGTTAGCTAGACTCTTAACATTTGCTTTTCTTGTAGTAAGGTAAAGGGACCCCTGACCATTAGGTTCAGTCGTGACCGACTCTGGGGTTGTGGTGTTCATCTCGTGTTATTGGCCGAGGGAGCCGGAGTACAGCTTCCAGGTCATGTGGCCAGCATGACAAAGCTGCTTCTGGTGAACCAGAGCAGCGCATGGAAACGCTGTTTACCTTCCCGCTGGAGCGGTACCTATTTATCTACTTGCACTTTGACGTGCTTTCAAACTGCTAGGTTGGCAGGAGCTGGGACCGAGCAACAGGAGGTCACCTCATCACGGGTATTCGAACCGCTGACCTTCTGATCGGCAAGCCCTAGGCTTTGTAGTTTAACCCACAGCACCACCCGCTGTAGGTAGTACCAATCTGTTTTTCTTCTTTGTGCCTCTTAGTCTTATTCTTAATAGCATTTCTCTAATTTCGCTTTGTCTTGTCTTGAGATTGTATTCTGTGACAGGCTCAAGGGACCATGTTCCTCCCATGTGCCTGGATCTGTCGGCTTCAGGCTACCCACAGAGCCTAAAGGGATTCACTAGAAAAGCAAGCTGTGCTGCTTTTTGTGGAGATGGAGAGGTGTTTGTGTTTGCTCCCTCCTCCCAGGCAAAAGAATCCTGGCTTATAGCCCTGGAAACTCCTCTCTCCCTTGCGCTAAAGGGGAGGTGGTGGTAGACTAATAAATGCATTTACACCTGGCTTGACACCTAAGGCAGTTTTGGCAAAAGCATAAGTGCTGTTCCTTTACACCATCTGAAGAGTCCTCAACATAAGACAAAACAATTTGTTGTTGCTGTTTAGTCGTTTAGTCGTGTCCGACTCTTCGTGAACCCATGGACCAGAGCACGCCAGGCACTCCTGTCTTGCACTGCCTCCCGCAGTTTGGTCAAACTCATGTTGGTAGCTTCAAGAACACTGTCCAACCATCTCATCCTCTGTCGTCCCCTTCTCCTTGTGCCCTCAATCTTTCCCAACATCAGGGTCTTTTCCAGGGCGTCTTCTCTTCTCATGAGGCGGCCAAAGTATTGGAGCCTCAGCTTCACGATCTGTCCTTCCAGGGAGCACTCAGGGCTGATTTCCTTAAGAATGGATAGGTTTGATCTTCTAGCAGTCCATGGGACTCTCAAGAGTCTCCTCCAGCACCATAATTCAAAAGCATCAATTCTTCGGCGATCAGCCTTCTTTATGGTCCAGCTCTCACTTCCATACATCACTACTGGGAAAACCATAGCTTTAACTATACGGACCTTTGTAGGCAAGGTGATGTCTATACGGACCTTTGTAGGCAAGGTGATGTCTCTGCTTTTTAAAATGTTGTCTAGGTTTGACAAACCTAGACAAGACAATAAAGTCTAAAATTACCTAACTGCACCATTTCCCCCCCACAGAACCTGAAAATTTGAAAATAATCGATCGATCTAAACTACTTTCAGGTGTAGTTCATGCATGTAAAAGATTAATTGCAAGAGCTGTAGAGCTCTATGACATCATAAAGCCTGTGGCAGTTATTTTCAGTTGGTACAGTTATGACAGTTAGTAGAAGTCTTAATAGAGCAGCAGATACGTTTTGTGCTGCTGTCTGCCTCAGAGTTAGTTAGTTAGTCTGTAATGCTTTAATCTATGTAAGACGCATTAGCAATTTAAGAAGCATTGTATATATTTTAATCTGCAACTGCAAGTACACTAAGAATAATTATTTGTTCTCTAAACTTTAAAAGAGAATGTATTGCATAGTTTTTTTATGGGGGGGGTAGAACTAATTAAAGGATCAAATGACCCTTGGCTGTCTTCTTCATACATGGGAATGAGAGTCCAATTTCCACAGTTCAGACAGTTTTGAGCTAATTCAGCAAACTCTGTGAAACTGAATGAGTTATCTTTTTCACCAATAGACTTCTGACAACAGCACCTAATATAGTCACTAGGCTTCAGTTTATCTCAGCTAGGAAGTTGCCGCCGCCCACGAGACAATATCAGTTTCAGAGATGCTGTTGCCATAACAACCAGGTTTTTTGTATTCTCTCTCCCTCTCTCCCTCTCCCTCTCCCTCTCCCTCTCTCTCTCTCTGCTGAATGGTTAGAAGAAAAGCAATACCACATCTGGAGTTGCAGTAACTCTCCCCCTACCCTCGTTTTCAGACTGAAACAGCAAAGCAGATGCAATTATCTTGCAACCTTTGAATGAAATGTACCAGCAACAAGCACCATCTCTGGCTCAGGCAATTTAGAAATGCTTTATTGTACAGTTTGGGATCAACCTCACAGCTCTCTGATGGGGTGCATTGCTAGTGGAAACTGATATTCTTCTGTTCAGCTAGTGTGTATCCATCATATGCTGCAATTAAAAAAATATTGCATATAGATGGAGCAAATTTTCGTAGCCTCCAGTTGTCAAGCCGTGTTAAACAAATCCCACAGATTCGATTGTGCAGGCATCAGAGGAAAATAATGTTCTATTTTTAACACACCACTCCCCGTTGTGCCTCAAAAGTCATTTTCCATAATCAGGATTTTAGAGTACAGACCCAGATCCCCTTTCAGGTAAGCTTGGTTTTACATCTTTCCTCTTTTTTTTGGAAAATTGGAAATCTTCACTGCAGAGTCAGATAAAGATCAGTACCTGGGTTTCCAAGGCAGCAGTCGACATGAGTGTGTTGTTTTGATCCCACTGAGTTGGAAAATGAGGGCAGACATCTCATGTGCGTTCTAAAATGTCTTACTTATCACTTGTGAATCTTCTCTTGCTTCAGTATATGAACATTTCCCCAGTTCACAAGTTATTCTTTCCCAGTTTAAAATGTTGCCAATGCCCTGCACTGCACCAGAATCAGGAAGCTGCTTAGCCTTGCCTTGGCCTGATGACGATTGGCTTGTGGTAGCACAGAGGTGGGCTTTTTCACAAGTGCTGTGGAATGTCCTCACTGCTGAAATGCAAGAGGCCCTTCCCACAAGTGATACAAAAAAGGCAAGACAGCTGAAAATTTTGATTGTAAATCCACTTACCTGTATGGTCAACTGATAGGCTTTAAAGACTGGATACAAGCACATTTTAAACTGCATTTCTGCATTTCTGCATTTCATGCACACCAATGGTAGAGGGAGGGAAACAGCACCTTCGGAGACACACATGAATTGGGAGGTCATAAGAACAGAGGAGGAGTCATGGGAAAACAAGGAGAACATACCTATAGGGACCACGTAATGGTGAATATTAAAAGACACATTCACACATACTTGGTGAGCTTTTCTCTATCCGGAGAAAAGGAAGGACAATGAGAAGCAAAAGCCAAGAATTGCAAGGTGCCCCATTCTGGCATTTGGAATACATTTAGCACTCAAATGTGAATGTAAGGCATGGTTGTCATCGGCTCACCCCCTCCTGGCCTGGCCCTTACATGGATTCCTCCTTACGGCAAATGTGTCTTGCATTCTCAAAAGAGAGAGGCTTTGGCTATTTTGTTCCTCGGTTTCCACTTCCATCTCAAGCTAGCACATGTGCTAAAAGAGAAGCTGACAGAAACAATAGAAGGAGACAGAGGGATCAGGCTCTGTGCCGCAGTCCGCTTGCTTAAGTGGGAGGGATGTGGGGAAGAGCACATTCCAGACCTTCCCAGCTAAGTCAAATTGGCCTGAAAAAGACTTCCATTCCTAAGGATCTTTTAGATTAAACAGCGGCCCGAGCCAACCGGATTCCACCAAAAAAATTACTGTAACAACTGGTGTTCAATTACAGCTGTTCACTTGTATATTTTTATCCCCCTCATCATTGTTTGATTTCTCTATTTTTAGAGTCCTAAAAATGTGACTCTTGAGCTCATTGCCTGGTTTTCCCAACTCCTCCACAGATACTTTTTCAGCTCCTATTAGCTGAGTTCAAAATGTATGATTAAAACCTTATGATAAAGATGTTGGAATTAATGTCAAGTCAGTAAACTGCAGTTACCCATCTAAAAGGCAGACCAAGCATGCTTCCACACACAGGTCATAAGGATATGATTTTGTCTGTGTGGAAATTGGGCACATTTCCATCTTGTTGCTATTCCACTGCTGCTTGCCAGCCACAGCCGTAGCTGGAGCTTTGTGGAATGCATTTGGACAATGTTTTTCTCTCCCTCCCCTCAGACGCTCCTCCTCTGCTCTCCACGGCCTTTTTCCAATATGGGTGTGTTGAGCAGGTGGGCATGGCACACACCCTTTAAAGAAAATCAGAAAGTGTGCAGGCCAGATTTTCCTATGTATGGCTCCCAAAAGCTGACCATCCTTGCTGCCTACTCATAAATAGACTGCAAATACAGTGGAACCTCGGTTTATGAACACCTCGGTTTACGAATTTTCGGTTTACGAACGCCGCGGACCCATCTGGAACGGATTAATTCACTTTCCATTACTTTCAATGGGAAAGTTCGCTTCAGTTTATGAACGCTTCAGTTTATGAACAGACTTCTGGAACCAATTGTGTTCATAAACCGAGGTACCACTGTACTGCAATGTTAGTCAATAGGCTAGGATTAGTCAAGTTTTAGAGCCACAGTGCTACATTTTGCTCCAGCATGGACAAGCTGAAAGTCTAACCTCCCTGAAAACAAATGAGGAGGAATGCTCAATAAGCAGCTTGTCTGGAAGTGGCCTATATCTCCACCTCAGCTCCTTTGCAAATAAAAGCAAAAGAAATCACTTGGGGAAGGGAGACTTTTCCCTCCCTGGCACAGTCAGAGCCAATATTTTTCCTTTTGTGTGGCTTTCATGTTTAGGGGGGGGGGGACTTCTGATTGGTGTCAGTAAGACATTTGCCCCCCTAAGCATTGTAGCTGTCCACGGACAGTGAGTTTAGCTTTGACTGCAGTAGGAAGAAAAGAGACAAGCCTTTTCTGCCACTACCTCCCTTCCCTGAAATGTGCCTAAAATTAAGGATATGTAGCTACATGCTACACTGTAAGTGTAACATATAGCTTGACCCTCTTTGTTACTTATTGTGAATGAAGATGGAACAAAGGCTTTCTCTTAAGGAAGAACAAATGGAGATACCTGCAGGGCCGGCCCTACGGCAAGGCTGGGTGGCGCAGGGCCGCCAGGGGAGCGCTGCGCGGCTGCGCCCGCCAGACAGCCGCGCTGGGAAACGGGGTGGGGGAGGCGCCAGATATGCTTAAGACGGCCTTGGATACCTGCAAGCATCAGAAAACTGCTGGAAATCCTTGTTTTACAGCACACATTCTTCATACCCAAGGCTGAGTGGCTGTAATCAACTCCCACTTGTTGGAGAAGCGGCAGAAGAACCGACTGCTTGTTCTTCCAGTCATGCTTACCTCAAGGGCCATCCAAGTGTGGTCTCTTGCAAGGCTGCGATGGAAAACTGGCAGGAGTACAGAGGTCACACTTCATTTGTGTGACGGGTGCTTACCAGCATGCGGGCTGCTACCCTTTTCCTTCTAGATAAAAACACTTGCCTAACAAGTAATGTCTCAGTCACAACAGATTCCAACTCTACTCGAGTGAGAATAAGGAGCAGCAGAAGTCTTAGGCAAAGATTCCTTAGGAAGAAAAGAAATCCCCCAATGGGTAGATAAGCTTACTAAATTTGTTTAGCTGTGTGAGAGGGAAGACAAAAGAAAAAGGCTTTTGAACACTAATGGAATTCATTTAGTTTCTATACAATGACAATATAAGAGAGGACATTAATTCATATGGAGCTTTTGGGGTTTTTTTTTGCTGGTAAAGGTATTCAATTACTATGCCCTAGGACAGGGGTAGGCAACCTAAGGCCCATGGACCGGATGCGGCCCAATCACCTTCTCAATCCGTCCGGCCCATGGACGGTCCGGGAATCAGCATGTTTTTACATGAGTAGAATGTGTCCTTTTATTTAAAATGCATCTCTGGGTTATTTGTGGGGCATAGGAATTTGTTCATTCCCCCCCCCCTTCGAAATATAGTCTGGCCCACCACAAGGTCTGAGGGACAGACTGGCCCACGGCTGAAAAAGGTTGCTGACCCCTACCCTAGGATTGCTGAGCTATAGATTTTTGTGCTACCCTTGCTACATAAGTGGCTACAAGGGTGCCAACAGGATTTCCTTGGTCTGATATATGTGTATTGGGCCCTCTGCCCCACCCACAACCCAAAGCACAAATGTGCATAAAATTTGCATGCATATGCAGAAGTATGCAAATTTATATATTTTGTTGTTGTAGTAGAAGAGGGCCCAAAAATTAAATCGGGGCCACACACCAGTAATGCATTGTCCACAAGACAGAATTCCAACAAGTGAAGCTTTCCCCATGATTGCATTTCCAGGTCTTAACCTGTTGAGTTTCTGCCTGCTATTAAGGACACCAGAACCTTTATGAGTTGTGAGTTCATTACATCACTGGAGGTTTTTCATAATATGCTGTTAAGCTGGCAATATTATGCATGAGACCAGGTATTACATGTCAGATGGTGGTGCAGAAGGGAATGGTCAAAGGGATTCAAGATTTATTGCAACCAAGGTCCCGATTCCTCTGCAAGGCAAGGCAGTGCATTCTAAGAGAAGGTATTTATATATAGGAACTAGAGCAATACAAGTGCGTATACTAGGAGCAACTTGTACCAAAATTTAGTTTGTAAGCTCCTCAGGGCCTCATGCACACTGATACCGGGTAATATTCTCATTGGTTTAACTGAACATGCCACTAATAACTTTAAGAATCATAGTCCAGGACTGAGCCATTCTGTAGCAATGCCGTCACATGTGAAGCAAATCTGCTTTAAGTGCTTGGTACTGTCTGCTGTTGTTGTTATAAAGCTGATGATGATGTTGAACTTATATGCCACTTTCCTACAAAGCATATGAGGTGACTTGCTGCTATGAATGCATCACAATCTCAGCGCAGAGGTACTGTACTGAACAGGGAGCTACTGTACTGTTGCTAGGGAGAATTTTTGGGTTGTCCCGTGCAGTGGCGTACCAAGCCCAAGTGGTACCTGGTGCGGCGCCTGTGCGGCACCCCGTACAGACTGTGCATGTGCGGCACCCCGCCACTGGCGTACGACGGCCTTATGAGGTACTGCTGGCACACGGCAAGCGGCACCCTATACGGCCACCATGTCCCAGCGGCAGCCCATATGGACTGCACACGCGCGGGATGCCACACATGCGCAATCCATACAGGCTGCACACGTGCGGGATGCCACACATGCGCAATCCATACAGGCTGCCGCACGCGCAGTCCATATGGGGTGCCGCACATGCACAGTCCATACGGGCTGCCACTGGTGCACAGCAGCTGTATAGGCTGCCGCTTGAGCGGCACCCCGAGTGTCACCCCCCTCCAGGGTGGCACCCGGGGCAGACCACTCCCATCGCACCCCCTTGCTATGCCCCTGGTCCTGTGCTGTGGTTTGGGTCAGCAAAACATTTTGGCTGAGCCAGGTTACCTGACTGAAAGACGGTAGACTCAATTTTCCAAGGGCCTTTGCCTCAGCTGTGCTGTAGACCAACCATCGCCACCAGAGCCACTTTGAGACCATTTGGCCCCTGAGGCAAGATGTGCTACCAGTGCTCCCAACCAATAGATCCAGGCCCATGTCCTGGTCATGCCGCCCAAAGCAGTTGCCTCAGGTTGCCTCATTGGTGCGCCAGGCAAGCTAAGGCAGCAAGCTAACAGGGTCTGCAGGGCAGAATAGAATCATAGAATCATAGAGTTGGAAGAGACCACAAGGGCCATCCAGTCCAACCCCCTGCCAAGCAGGAAACACCATCAAAGCATTCTTGACATATGCCTGTCAAGCCTCTGCTTAAAGACCTCCAAAGAAGGAGACTCCACCACACTCCATACATGGCACTGCTTTCCAGCTGCTTTCCAGTCCTCACACTACCTCATAGCAGGACCAGACCCTGCACTCCCCCCCCCCAATACATACTCTGTTAGCATCATTCCAGCTCCTGCAGAATAAAGAAAGAATAACCCGGCAGCCCTCATTTGGAGCCTCTGAGCCAAGGGGATCCATCAGTCAGGCTGGTTTCTTCTGAACCCAAAATAGGCTTTATTAATAGTCCAGGCAGGGGTTTTTTTATTTCCCTTTTCAGCTGGTGGCTGCCCTGAGCCAGGAGCAGAGTCAAGTTACTGCATCCGTCCGGGAATCTCGACTATTCCAAGAGTAGGAGTGAGCTGCTGACTCAGGAGGTTTTCTGGTATTTCATGGGAGGCCCACAGACCCTCCAGAGCAAAGTGAACTATGGAATTGACTCCCTTTCCTTCTGGCTCCATGCCTGACACTCGGAGTGGAGTGAGGCCATTTGAGCTGGTCTGATTCCTCGTCACCAAGCCACTTCCACATGTGCAGGCAAAAAAAAAAAAACACCACTATTTGAGAAGCACAACACTGCAGACTTCCTTTTAAGGACTTCTCTGATCTGGATCTTTCCTTAGTCTGTGACATGTCTCCTCGTGGTTCTATTATTCAAGGAGCAGTTTTCAAACTGTGCAGGGCCAGCCCAAAGCCATCTTCCTGCCTGAGATGGAAGACAAAATGGTGTCTTTCCCTCACCTAAGACCAGCCAAATGTTTATTGCAGCAATTTCCCTATCACTTGCTGGACCTGATGAATTTCAGCCTACTGCACCTGTAACAAGGCAAACTTCTCCCCCACTAGGGACATAAGAAGGCTGCAATTTCCTTTCTGACCTGTCTTCATGACTGATTGTAAAGGTGGAAAAGACTTTTAAAAATAAACAACCCTGCTCTTAACTTAAGCACGGCACACCATTCTTTAAAAGCGCATTAGACAAAATCATGGAGGAGAGGGCCATTGATGGCTGCTAGCCATGTTGGCTATGCTCTGCCTCCATGTTGGGAGACAGCAATGTGCTGAATGCCAGTTGCTGGAAAGCACAGGAGGGGAGAGGGCTCTTGAGCTTGAATTCTTTAATGGCTTCCTGCAGACATCTGGTTGGCCACTGTGATAACAGGATGCTGGACTCGGTGGACCATTGGCCTGATCCAGCAGGCTCTTCTCATGTTCTCTTGTGAGGATTTTATTTCCAGCTCTCCTGTAGAGCTGCCTCCTCCAGAAGAGAGGTAATGCAAAACACAAGTTCTTCAAACATGGGATTTAGTGGAGAATGCAAATATTTTCTATGCTGTCCATGTTTAGCAGGAGGCATTTTCAGAAATAAAATTCACAATATTTCCAGGAAATGACTTTTAAATAGAGCTGAGCTAAACCTAGCTAACAAATGCTCACATTCATTTTTTGCCATTGCTAAGAATGGAACGATGGTTTTGAGATTTGTTCAGAGCTAGATTTGAAATGATCCTCTGCATTTGGGATGAAGTCGCTGACATTGTCATGTAATATACATATCCAATTATTCTGCAGTATGCTCTCAGCATGGCTGATGCCATTTGGTGTCCCAGTTCGTGAGATTTATGACCCAGTGTACTGATCCTTTGATGTGCTGATCCACCTACTTGATCATGTAATCTGACACCACACATTTCTCACATGCGAGGATGCTCCTTTCCATTTACCAAAATGATCAGGGGGCCCTAGCATCTTTTACCACAACATTTGTGGTCATTTAATTTAGAAGGAAAGGAGAGAAAGGGGGGAAGGGGAAACATGAACAAGATCTATAAAATGATACATTCATTCCAGAGGTTCCAGAGAAGTAAGCAGGAAGAGAGGGCCAGGGAGAGGGGCCAGTGATGAAGACGATTAAATTTATGACTCACCTTTCAGGTGCTAATCTCAGCCTTGAAAAGCACATAGAGCTGAAGTGTGAAAGAGCAAAACTCTTCCTCTTTCAGCGTTATGTGTTTTTCAAGTGAAGGGAATTTGTGTCACGTGATAGCAAAGTTGGCAGGGAGTGCAGAAGGGGCAGAAAGCCTTTCTGGGGACCATGGGAAGTCCCGGAGGGCCTGATTGTACCCACAGTCACTATTTTGGTGACCACAGCTCTGGAAGGATCGGCACAGTGTCACACCCTCCAATTGTCCCTATTTTCCAGGGACGTCCCTGATTTAGAGAAGCTGTCCTGGTTTCTGATTTGATCCCGGAATGTCCCACTTTTCCTTAGGATGTCCCTATTTTCATTGGAGGAATGTTGGAGGAGACGTCTCTAGTTTCATCAGAGAAATGTTGGAGGCTATGTGGCTGAATTCATAGAATATAGTAGACATCAGTATGTTGCCACCTACAAGGTGTCAATGAAGTGGATCAGAAACCCTGCCTTCGTTTAAGTGAGCTAGAAAGTTAAAGTGTAGAGGGAAAGGGTATCACAACAAATGATATGTGTTGAAGGATGTCTTGCCTTGCTTGTTACTATGTTCTTATCTCAGCACCAGAGCTACATGTTCAAAATAGTGTCTTGCTTCTGATAACAGAGGAAATATATGGTCATCATGACTGGCGGCTATTAATAGCCTAATCCCCTAATCACCTTTTTAAATTGTCCAAGTTGGTGGCCCTCACTATGATATTAAGCTAGATGGGCACAGTTTGACTTGGTCTAAGGTTCTCCCCATACCAGTGTCTTTTTGTGGTTGTATTCTGCAACATGCCATTGAAGCAATAATGGTGCATTGGGACAGGGACCAATTGGAATCAAAGCAGCATGTTTGCCTCAATCCTTTGTATCATGAGCACAAATCATAATAAATACACCAAAAAAAAGGATGTCTGCAGGAGCCCCTAGAGAGGCTCAGAAAACAGGAAGTACCCCTCCTTCCTGTTTTTGAACTCTAAGACTAGATGACCCTCATGATCCCCCCCAGCTCTACAATTCTATGATGCTCATGAGATGCCTGGTTTTGAATGACTTTCCTCCCCATTGCTGGATATCTGGAGGTGCCCCAAAGCCACTCCCTAAATATCTTCCCCTTCTTTTAAGCACCAGACCCTCTAAGCTATATGCGTGATAAAATTATAAATAAAACAGCTAAAATCCATAAAACCTTTTCTTTTAGAAATACATAAAATAATCATCAATGGCATTCAGATAAATTCATGGTTTGGTCGGAAAACTGCATTGCAAAATTTGGATAAGTGTGAATTTTGAACAACCATAGAATCATAGAATTGTATAGAGTTGGGAGGGACCACGAGGATCATCTAGTCCCACCCCCTGCAATGCAGGTATCTTTTGCCCAATGTGGGGCTTGAACCCACAACCCTGAGATTAAGAGACTCATGTTCTACCAACTGACACATCCCTCTTCTGTTGCCAAAAACAATGCCCTCCCCCCCACATTAGGGGACATTGCTTGCAAAAATGTGTACATTTGCCAAAAGTGCATTCAAAAATGTGTTTATTAGGAGATATTCACACTAAATCCACACTAAAATGTGGTTTAATTTTCATACATTATAAAAATAAACGGCTGTTTTTTGGTGCTCACATTGTTTCAGAAGGTGTGGGTTTGAGAGAATCCCCTTTAACCGCGAACTGAATCAATTTCTTCCCTGTTCCTCCTCGGAGCCTGTGATAAGCAGCAGGCCTTTTGGGGGAAGAGGGGGAAAGTTCCCTGCAGCCTAAAGGAGAGAATGAAAAGCCAGGCTGGAAGGGGCACAAGTATGTTCCTCTCAATGGAAAAAGGACTTAGTAGGTTCAAGGATCCCCTTCATGGATCAATGCCTTGTCGTGGCGAAGGGGCTTGAATAACTCAGAGAAGCTATGAGCTATGCCATGCAGGGCCACCCAAGATGGACAGGTCATAGTGGAGAGTTTTGACTAAACGTGATCCACCTGGAGAAGGAACTGGCAAGCCACTCCAGTATCCCTGCCAAGAAAACTCCATGGACAAAGACAACAGGCATATAAAAGTTATGACGCTGGAAGATGAGCCCCTCAGGTCGGAAGGCGTCCAACATGCTACTGAGGAAGAGCGGAGGACAAGTACAAGTAGATTCAGAGCTGATGAAGCGGCTGGGCCAAAGCCGAAAGGACGCTCAGTTGCGGATATGCCTGGAAGCGAAAGGAAAGTCCAATGCTGTAAAGAAAAATATTGCATAGGAACCTGGAATGTAAGAACCATGAATGGAGGTAAGCTGGATGTGGTCAAAAATGAGATGACAAGAATAAATATCGACATCCTGGGCATCAGTGAACTAAAATGGAAGGGAATGGGCGAATTCAGTTCGGGTGACTATCATATCTACTACTGTGGGCAAGAATCCTGTAGTAGAAATGGAGTGGCCCTCATAGTCAACAAAAGAGTGGCAAAAGCTGTAATGGGATGCAATCTCAAAAATGACAGAATGATCTCGATACGAATCAAAGGCAGACCTTTTAACATCACAGCAATCCAAGTTTATGCACCAACCACCGGAGCTGAAGAAAGTGAAATTTACCAATTCTATGAAGACCTACAACACCTTCTAGAAATGACACCAAAGAAGGATGTTCTTCTCATTACAGGGGATTGGAATGCTAAAGTAGGGAATCAAGAGATAAAAGGAACAACTGGCAAGTTTGGCCTTGGAGTTCAAAATGAAGCAGGGCAAAGGCTAATAGAGTTCTGTCAAGAGAACAAGCTGGTCATCACAAACACTCTCTTCCAACAACACAAGAGACGACTCTACACATGGATATCACCAAATGGGCAGCATCGAAATCAGATTGATTATATTCTCTGCAGCCAAAGATGGAGAAGCTCTATACAGTCAGCAAAAACAAGACCTGGAGCTGACTGTAACTCAGATCATCAGCTTCTTATAGCAAAATTCCAGCTTAAACTGAAGAAAGTAGGAAAAACCACTGGGCCAGTAAGATACAATCTGAATCAAATCCCTTATGAATACACAGTGGAAGTGAGGAACAGGTTTAAGGATTTAGATTTGGTGGACAGAGTGCCTGAAGAACTATGGATGGAGGCTCGTAACATTATACAGGAGGCAGCAATGAAAACCATCCCAAGGAAAAGGAAATGCAAGAAAGCAAAATGGCTGTCCAACGAGGCCTTACAAATAGCGGAGGAGAGGAGGCAAGCAAAATGCAAGGGAGATAGGGAAAGATACAGGAAACTGAATGCAGATTTCCAAAAAACAGCAAGGAGAGACAAGAGGGTCTTCTTAAATGAGCAATGCAAAGAAATAGAGGAAAACAATAGAATGGGGAAAACCAGAGATCTGTTCAAGAAAATTGGAGATATGAAAGGAACATTTCGTACAAAGATTACCATAATCAAGGACAAAAGTGGTAAGGACCTAACAGAAGCAGAAGACATCAAGAAGAGGTGGCAAGAATACACAGAGGAATTATACCAGAAAGATATGGAGGTCTCGTACACCCCAGGTAGTGTGGTTGCTGACCTTGAGCCAGACATCTTGGAGAGTGAAGTCAAATGGGCCTTAGAAAGCACTGCTAATAACAAGGCCAGTGGAAGTGATGATATTCCAGCTGAACTATTTAAAATTTTAAAAGATGATGCTGTTAAGGTGCTACACCCAATATGCCAGCAAGTTTGGAAAACTCAGCAATGGCCAGAGGATTGGAAAAGATCAGTCTACATCCCAATTCTAAAGAAGGGCAGTGCCAAAGAATGCTCCAACTACCGCACAATTGCGCTCATTTCACACGCTAGCAAGGTTATGCTTAAAATTCTACAAGGCAGGCTTAGGCAGTATGTGGACCGAGAACTCCCAGAAGTGCAAGCTGGATTTCGAAAGGGCAGAGGAACCAGAGACCAAATAGCAAACATGTGCTGGATTATGGAGAAAGCTAGAGAGTTCCAGAAAAACGTCTACTTCTGCTTCATTGACTATGCAAAAGCCTTTGACTGTGTCGACCACAGCAAACTATGGCAAGTTCTTAAAGAAATGGGAGTGCCTGATCACCTCATTTGTCTCCTGAGAAATCTCTATGTGGGACAAGAAGCTACAGTTAGAACTGGATATGGAACAACTGAGTGGTTCAAAATTGGGAAAGGAGTACGACAAGGTTGTATATTGTCTCCCTGCTTATTTAACTTATATGCAGAATTCATCATGCGAAAGGCTGGACTAGATGAATCCCAAGCCGGAATTAAGATTGCCGGAAGAAATATCAACAACCTCAGATATGCAGATGACACAACCTTGATGGCAGAAAGCGAGGAGGAATTAAAGAACCTTTTAATGAGGGTGAAAGAGGAGAGCGCAAAATATGGTCTGAAGCTCAACATCAAAAAACCAAGATCATGGCCACTGGTCCCATCACCTCCTGGCAAATAGAAGGGGAAGAAATGGAGGCAGTGAGAGATTTTACCTTCTTGGGCTCCTTGATCACTGCAGATGGTGACAGCAGTCACGAAATTAAAAGACGCCTGCTTCTTGGGAGAAAAGCAATGACAAACCTAGACAACATCTTAAAAAGCAGAGACATCACCTTGCCGACAAAGGTCCGTATAGTTAAAGCTATGGTTTTCCCAGTAGTGATGTATGGAAGTGAGAGCTGGACCATAAAGAAGGCTGATCGCCGAAGAATTGATGCTTTTGAATTATGGTGCTGGAGGAGACTCTTGAGAGTCCCATGGACTGCAAGAAGATCAAACCTATCCATTCTTAAGGAAATCAGCCCTGAGTGCTCCCTGGAAGGACAGATCGTGAAGCTGAGACTCCAATACTTTGGCCACCTCATGAGAAGAGAAGAATCGTTGGAAAAGACCCTGATGTTGGGAAAGATTGAGGGCACTAGGAGAAGGGGACGTCAGAGGACAAGATGGTTGGACAGTGTTCTCAAAGCTACGAACATGAGTTTGACCAAACTGCGGGAGGCAGTGCAAGACAGGAGTGCCTGGCGTTCTATGGTCCATGGGGTCACGAAGAGTCGGACACGACTAAACGACTAAACAACAAGGTTCAAGGATGTAAGCCATGGCTCCGTTTCAACTTGTCTCCAGCCCTCCCAGAGAGAGGTTTGCTTCTCTCTACAGCACAGTGGAAACAATGCAACTTAAGCTTTAAGGACATGGCTCCCCATGATCCCTTTGGGGATTGTGGGCAGGTGGGAGTGGGTGGGTATCCCTGCTTGGTACCAGACAGTGATACATTAAGGTCAAAGACAGCTTTGCCGATTGCTGGCAGGATGGTGATGGGGAGAGTCACGCTCCTTCTTTGGCTCACAAGCTGTTTGTCTGCCAGGACTTCCAGAGGCTTAAGAAAAACTTTCCAAGAGCAGAGTTCGTCTGAGGCGTGTGTGTGCAGGGCTGGGAGAGAGAGGGATACACAGACAGAAAGACAGACACACTCCGAAATTTGGCCATTCAGCTCTACTCCTGGCTTAAGGCTGCCAATGATATGTGTGAGAACAGAGCGCTCTCTGGTGGCTGTAAAGAGACATGTGAACCCAAACAAACATTGGCTATGGGACTGCAGTGTTGAATGGACATCCCATAGAAGGCATGGCCCTTCTAAGGCTATTGAATAAAAATGATTTTTGACCAAGGCAGAGTTTGGGTGCAACTCAGCTTGCAGAAAGCCCTTCGCATGGGGCTAAAAGAGACTGAATAAAGGACTTCCAGATTCGTACACTGTATGAATGAACCTCTATGGTGTACCTTGAACCTCTATAGTGACCTCTCTATCCTTTCAAGTTTAGACTGATACACCTTAGGTTGCATCCTATGAATAGTGAGCTAGCTATCCAGGTGCTCAAGAATTGAAGGGGTGTTGGAAGATTAGATACAACTCAATTTGCTTGTGTGTAAACTGTGTTGCATCCAAATTTTCAACAGATTCAATATTAAGCCCGCTCCCCCTCTCCCAGTGCTCACCTCCTGCCTCCCATATTGCTTCACATACAGCCAGATGAAAAGTTCTGGTGAGTTTGAAACTTTACTCACTATTCTGTGACGTTTTGGACACACTAAAAATGCTGAAAGTTGTCCAGATAAAAGTGGCACTCTAAACCTTTGCTATGCGTTTTAACCTGCCTCTTCCTCCACTTGGCTTATTTGGCATGCAGAGGATCAGAAAATAGCACACTGACAGATGACATTATAGTCCTTCATCTGTTCTGAAAAAAATGGTGGCGCTTTGTTTCTGCCTGTCCTGGCTTCTGTCCAACACACGCAGACAGAGGCTTTTACTTGTAAGTAAGGAAGAGATCCTTATTTAGGAAAGTGAAGGTACAGGCTCGGCAGCAGACACAGTGCTGAGGAGTCATGGATCAAGAGTTCAGGGGCAGGGCAGGCAGCTTAGAATTGGACAAAAGTTATGAGGCTGTCCCAACAAGTTTCACCACCCCTTTGACCAGCTTTGAAAGATGAGGTATGGTCTTAAGGGAATGTCTAGATTGAAAGTGCATGCTCCATCTGCAAAGGCATTTCATTGTTCAGAATCCTGTTCAGGCTCCCCTGCTCATAGCTGATCAAAGCCCTCCTCAGCCTCCAATGAGGTTCTCTGTTCCAGAGGAAGGTCACCGGGGGGGGGGGGGGAGCCAGTATCCCTCCTTCCCCTTCCAAAGTGATAAAAGTCATGTTGGAAAGCAGAGAGCCCTGCTCCTCCAACCCAAGTTCCCACCACTTCCGTTTCTTCCTCCTCTGACATTGGAGCCTGCCGTCACAAGCTCAATCACATCTCTTGGTAGCTGGGGGTTCTGATTCCTGGGAGAGGGACAGCATTGCAGGGCAAATGGAATGACACTTGGCATGAAAATCTGCCAACAGGGAGGTCTCCTACCACCAGGAATAAGTGCACAGCAGCTGTTTTCTAGGTCATGCTCCCCGCAACTCAAAGTACAAATATGTAATGAAAAACTACCAGCAGAGATTTTTCCAAGGCACTAGTTCCAGGTACATGACTTTCAGAAAGCTTTTCCTTGTTCAGGATATTCCTTGACTTACAAAATCACGGAGAAGCTTTAGGACTGTAGCCAGAAGAGGAATGAGTCATCTGTAATAGAAGAACTTGTCTGATTTATACACTATCAGAGATATCCGTTATGGCTTTGACCTTTCCTGCTGTCTTGCAAAGAACATTAGCATCAATCGCATGGCCCAGATAATCTGCAGTGCTGGAAGCAGTCACATTTGTCCTTGCAAACTTTCCTTCTTTGGGCTCTATGAGGCAGGGGTGGAGAAACTCTGGGCAGTGGGCCGAGTTAGGCCTCCCCATTCCTGCCTTGGACTCCTCCGAGCAAAGTGCAGGCTATAAATCAAAGAAATGAGGAAATATTTGGCTTGCTAGGACATCTGCGCAAAGCCACACAACTTGCCCTACACCTGACATCTGAATGGGGTGGGCACAGGTAAGTAAAGTTGTGATTGAACCAGGAAGGCATTTGTAGGATGCTTTGAAGTCTTGTTGGTCGGCAGACTTGCAAGCATCAGCAATCAGCTGATTATGTGAAGAGAGTCTTGCCAAGCCTAAGGCTCAACTATTAGCTAGATCGCCTGGAGGAAGTAGCTCTGGCTGTTCACCTATAATTCACCTAAACAAAATATGTGGCGTGTATACTTAGCTCCTGGCTAATAAGGAGTCTGCTCCTGCATAGGTATCTGCACAATTTGGGGTGGGTGGGTGGGTTTAAAACTGCAATAATTCCCTAGAATACAAAAAGGGCAATTTCATCTCCAGCAACTAGCAGAGACCACTGAAATGTGCTTTTATGCAATCAAAACAATGCATTGTGATACTAAAAACAGGCTGCTTTATTGATAGCTATCCTGTTTTTGTTTTTTTAATGTTCTTAGAAGATTCTTTCTGCAACATGATACCCAGGCTTCTTCCAAATTTCTGTTATTTGAAGCTCTGCCCAACGTAGCTGGCCTAATTCGAGATGCAATGCTCTCACTTCAGTAGGGACAGTTTCCATATGATGCACACATTCGTGGAATTCCTTGCCATATTTCACAGGAACAAGAACTGCTGTGACCAAACAGGCTTGTGATGACCCCTCCAGCCTTGTACATCTGATGGTATTGGAAAGGATGGTGCAATAAACTATGCAATCAACTAGGCAATGAATGGAAGGTGAATAAACTGACTTTTGCTTTCCGCATGCACACCCAATTGCAAACACATGTGCCAGCAGGCAAGCACAAAGCAGGATTCCTACAAGCCAGGAATTGCCATAAGCATGGGAAACGTTTGTTTCTTGTTTTTTCCCTGGAACTTTCCAATCTCGTCTTGGAATTTGCCTGCCTTCTGGAATTAAGTAGCAAACTGCATAGTCCTTCTCTATGGATTTTCACAGCACAACTGGATGGAAGATACGGCACTTGATAGAACAAGCCAGGAAAGCTATCTGGTTTCTGGGTGGGTGGGATGGGGGGGGGCAATGAAGTTTAATCCACCCTGTTGTAAAGGAAGGCTAAGGGAAACTTGTGGCTGCTGTTATAAAAACAGGAAGGTGTTGGCCTGTTTGTGAGCAGCCAGATACAGTATATGGAAGAAGGGAAAGGACGCAGGGTTGTTATTGGCTCTGGGCTGATGCTTTCCTGAGGGGGAACGTTCAAAGCAAATAGATTCTGAATGGTTCTCAAAGCAAATAGATTCTCAATGGAATAGGCCAGATATCAGTTATTCTGTTGGAATATTGAGTAGGCTTGTAAGTAATCCTACCGAAGTGGCTTGGAAAGGGTTAAAACATATCTTCGGATATCTAAAAGGGACACATGATTACTGTCTCAAGTTGTCCTCCTCAGGACCAGAAGAACTAAAGAGTTTTGTTGACAGCAATTGGGCAAATTTACCCGACAGAAAGAATCTGGAGCTAAGTTGAACATACTGTATTTTGTGGGGCCAGGCTAAGACATTGTAATGCACCCAAGTATTTCAATATTGTTATCTATCTTTCACTCATTCCATGGAGGGTTTTGAGCTGCTCAATGTTTTACAGGGATCCCTGGTGATAAATTTATGGTGAGAAAAATGTGTACTTGCAGGGATTTTTGAGTGTGTTCAATTTTATTTATTGTTGTCTATTTTTAATATTTATTTCTTTACAATGCAAGTTGCATTTAGGCTTTTGGGTATAATACGACACATAAATAAAGTTGTAATGACAACAACCAGCAAGGAAATTTAAGGATGGTGGAATAATGTTCTAAGGCCTACAAATAAAAGCAGCTGGAAGCTTGTTTCCATGGATTGTTGGTAACATCCTGGGCGAGTTTCTCCTTAGAAAGGTAAGGTGACATGGAGAGACTAGACTTCCTTTAATTTTGGAACATCTGTGACACCTAGTGGCCAAGTGGTTGTATAAGCAAACTTAAGGTTGTTCATCTATAGCACATCTGTTGGTTTGAGAGGTTTTTCTTTTGCCCTGTCGCTTTACTCAGGAACAAACATCAACCAGGTTACTGTGGAATGATGTTTGTTCCGATTCAGCAGTAAACCATGGGTTTTCCTGGGGAACATGGCGGGACAAAAGAAAAACCCTCTTGGTCCTGGAAATCATGGGACAAACAGAATAAACGGCAGGGGTGTATGGATGAGTCCTAGTCTGTTCATTTCTACCACCAGTGTTTGTTTGTTTTTCTTTAAAAAAAATTGCTTAGGGGTATTCTCATTTTGACTCAAGAAAAATCACCATTTTATACTTCAGATTGGGAAAAATAAATACAGTAAATGGACAAAAGTACAAAGATTCACAAAATGTTTAGGGGTATGCGTACCCCCAGAAAAAAGCACGTCTACCACGTCTGTTGCGTTCAGGGAGCTTCCTCTGCTTCTTCCCAGTGGACACAGTCCACTGGGAAGCCCACATCAGTGGTATACGAGGGCATTAGCCCACATCAGTGGTATACGAGGGCATTAGCTTTCTCCCACTGTCATTCCTAGTTACTGATTTTCAGAGGCCTGCTGCCTCCGATTTGTGGGAATGTTAGGGATGTGGATTAGGATATATTATTAGATAGATCCTATCCAAGCTTGTGTTAGCAAGCTTCCAATATCAGCAGAGTGACATTCCCCTTTTGTGTGCAGCAAAGCGTGTGCGTTCAGGTTTGCTAAAACCTGTACAATATTATACTTCCTGGCAAAGTCCCCTTTGTCCCTCTTAAAAGAAATACACAACACAGTGTTTATAAAATAAGATAGAGTTTACTTACAGTTTCATCCTGAGTTAACAGCATAATCTCAGAAAGGCAGGCTTGCTTAGAAAAGTTACAAATTTATACATCTGGAGTCTACTTATTAAAGTGAGGCTCCATCTGGTCTCTCTCTTGGCAGCAGGCCAAGAGGGAGAACCATCCTAACTGGAGATTCTCTTGAGATGTGTTCCCGTTGAAGGAGAAATGGCTGAGAGAATGGCTGCTGGCTGGGAGCTTTTGTCTGCCAGCCAATCCATCTCATCTGCATATCTGGAGGAACAGGAAGCTGAACTTAGTCAGGTGTCCCTCCAGGTGAGTTCCTGTTAGTGGACACTCTAGGAACTGTTGTGACTTGTCTGCCCCAGTGTTCCATCCCACAAGATTCTGGCATACAGCCACCATGACTAGTAGCCATTGATAGCTCTACCTTCCTTGTGTACATCTCGTCCCCTTCTAAAGCAATCTAAGTTAGGGTCAGGGGCATCACTGAGCCTTGAGGCAGTCAATGGCTCCTTCTCATCCTGGAGAGAAGTGACTAGTGGGGTGCCACAGGGTTCTGTCTTGGGCCCAGTCTTATTCAACATCTTCATCAATGACTTGGATGGTGGGCTTGAGGGCATCCTGAGCAAGTTTGCAGATGACACTAAATTGGGAGGGGTGGCTAATACCCCAGAGGACAGGATCACACTTCAAAATGACCTTAACAGATTAGACAACTGGGCCAGAGCAAACAAGATTAATTTTAACAGGGAGAAATGTAAAGTACTACACTTGGGCAAAAAAAAAAAATGAAAATGAAAGGCACAAATACAGGATGGGTGATACCTGGCTTGAGAGCAGTACATGTGAAAAGGATCTAGGAATCTTGGTAGACCACAAACTTGAGTCAACAGTGTGATGCAGCAGCTAAAAAAAGCCAATGCAATTCTGGGCTGCAACAATAGTATAGCATCTAGAAGATCAAGGGAAGTAATAGTACCACTGTATTCTGCTCTGGTCAGACCTCACCTGTGTCCAGTTCTGGGCACCACAGTTCAAGAAGGATACTGACAAGCTGGAACGTGTCCAGAGGAGGGCAACCAAAATGGTCAAAGGCCTGGAAACGATGCCTTATGAGGAACGGCTTAGGGAGCTGGGTATGTTTAGCCTGGAGAAGAGAAGGTTAAGGGGTGATATAATAGCCATGTTCAAATATATTAAAGGATGTCATATAGAGGAGGGAGAAAGGTTGTTTTCTGCTGCTCCAGAGAAGCGGACACAGAGCAATGGATTCGAACTACAAGAAAGAAGATTCCACCTAAACTTTAGGAAGAACTTCCTGACAGTAAGAGCTGTTCGGCAGTGGAATTTGCTGCCAAGGAGTGTGGTGGAGTCTCCTTCTTTGGAGGTCTTTAAGCAGAAGCTTGACAGTCATATGTCAGGAATGCTTTGATGGTGTTTCCTGCTTGGCAGGGTGTTGGACTGGATGGCCTTTGTGGTCCATATCAGCGTTTCTCAACCGCTGTTCCGCGGCACACTAGTGCGGCGACAAGAAGGGCGATTTGCATTGTCACGTGCCTGGCGGCCGCCAGAAACGAAGCAGCCGCTGGAAAGGAAGCCGGCCGGGTCACGACGCGGGGCGAGCACAGCTCTCAGCAGCCACCACCACGGGAGGGTGGTTTTAGACAAACTTAAAGAAGCTGGCTGGATGAGCTCAACCTGAAACTTGCTGAGCAAAGGATTGTGCTGGCAGAGAAATCAGCGGCTTGTGAAGCGTTATTACATGAGATTGCAACCAACACAGCAATTGGCAAGTGTTTCTTACAGTCATAATTATATGATTCTATGAATTTCATGCTCTGTGTGAAGATGTGTTTGCTTTATCTGCCCTAATCTCCCACTCTTCAGCTTCACTGGATGACCCCACGTTGAAGTATTATGAGAGGGAGGAAAACTTTCTGCCCACTCCCACCTTTCTCTCTAAACTAATTAGCTCCAATTGTTGCAAGCTTTCCTCATTGCTGTTTGTTTGGAAGAAATAAACCACAAGTGCTAGCTTGCCCATCATGGCAAGTCAAGGCTCACAGTTTGTTGTTCCTGCCTCTATTGTTATAATAATAATTATTAATTATTATAATTATTATAATTTATACCCTGCCCATCTGGCTGGGTTTCCCCAGCCACTCTGGGCGGCTTCCAGCAGAATATGAAAACATTGTCAAACATCAAACATTAGAAACTTCCTGATACAGGGCTGCCTTCAGATGTTTTCTAAAAATTGTGTAGTTCTTCATCTCCTTGACATCTGATGGTATGGCATTCCACAGGGAGGGCGCTACCGCCAAGAAGGCCCTCTGCCTTGTCACTTCACTTCTTGCAGTGAAGGAACTGCCAGAAGACCCTCAGAAGTCGACCTCAGTGTCCAGGCTGAATGATCGGGGTGGAGACACTTCTTCAGCTATACAGGGTTGAGGGCGTTTAGGGCTTTAAAAGTCGGCACCAACACTTTGAATTGTGCTCAGAAACATACTGGGAACCAGTGAAGATTCATTAGGACCAGTGTTATATGGTCCAGACGGCAACTCCGAGTCACCAGTCTAGCTGCTGCATTCTGGTTAGTTGTAGTTTCCGAGTCACCTTCAAAGGTAGCCCCACATAGAGTGCATTGCAGTAGGCCAAGCAGGAGATAACCAGAGCATGCACCACTCTGGCGAGACAGTCTGTGGGCAGGTAGGGTCTCAGCCTGTGTACCAGATGGAGCTGATAGACAACTGCCCTGGACACAGAATTGACCTGCGCCTCCATGGACAGCTGTGAGTCCAAAATGACTCCCAGGCTGCGCATCTGGTCCTTCAGGGGCACAGTTACCCCATTCAGAACCAGGGAGTCCTCCACACCTGCCCACCTCCTGCCTCCACACCTGCCCACCTCCTGTCCCCCACAAACAGAGTGCATTGCAGTAGGCCAAGCGGGAGATAACCAGAGCATGCACCACTCTGGCGAGACAGTCCGACGGCAGGTAGGGTCTCAGCCTGCAAACCAGATGGAGCTGGTAGGCAGGAAGGGCAGAGCAAAATGGGAATCATTTGGCAGTGCACTCTGTATTGCTGCTACTTCATGTTTGGTGAATGAAGCTGATGGGGAAACTTTATCAGTTTTACAAATTCTCTTTATTCATGGGAAAACAAAGCTCATTTCAACATGACAGCTGCGGAATTTTCAGTTTCACTGCTTTGCTACAGGAAGTTTTCTCCTCTTTAGCAGAATAGCACAGATGGGTCCCTGACACAAAGTACAACTTATTTTATGAATTTGGTTGTGCAGCACTGATAGCTGTTTCCAGTACACGAGCTTATGCCTTGCACTTGTTTTACACAGAAATTTCATAGCCTCACTAAAGCAAGATCTCAAAACAAACTGAGGAATAAAGTTCTGTGGCATCAATATTTCATGATCTAGGACTAATCCACTCCAACTTTTAACATTTCCATGGACTTGCTTGGGATTTACTTCCAAGAAATTGTATGCAAGATTGCAGTGTTAAGAACTGAATCCTGACAATCAAGAGATCCAATCATTTCCATCCTGTTGTCAGAATCTTCTCTCTTACTTTGATTTCACATCCCATTTGGGCCCATTGCTGATAATTCTTGACTGCCCGCAACTGGTATTTCTTCTCCTCCTACAAACTTTTAGATTCTGCATGCCACTAATAAGGCAGCTGTCATAAAATATTCCCAGTTGTTTTTCATTGCTTCCTGAAACATGCCATAGAAGCACATGAAGCTGCCATATACTGAGTTAAGGCACCGTCCTTTTAGCCCCACACATTCTACATTCACTAGCAGTCGATTGTCAAGGTCTCCAGTAGAGATCTTTCCCAGTCCTGCTCTCTGATAACCTTATTACGCCAGGGTTAAACTTGGGCCCATCTGCACACAACCCCTGTACCCTGTCACTGAGCTATGGTCTCCACTCTCCAGCTAAAGGACCCATTTTTTTCAAGCAACCTGACAGGCAGCTCTCCATTAAAAGGCACCCCCATTTTACAATACGACATAACCTTAAACTGGGGGGACACCTGGGTAGGGATGGGCAAATCTGTCAATTTTTATTTCTCTCAGTTTCTAATATTTCCAGTTTTAAGTTCGGTTATCCACATTTTCACATCAGTTTGTGACCTTTTTTTTTGAAGTTCTCATGAAAATTCAGTAACATTTTGTTGCAGATTTCTCCTAATATCTGCACTTTTGTATGCAATTCTGCCTAGCCCAATGCATTTTTATGTACAGTATATTATTTTTACCAATATGTGCATTTTAATGGACATTTTACCCGAGTATATGCATTTCTGAATACATTATTTGGCTGGAGAACTGCATTACAAAATTAGAAGTTAGAATTTTGAAAGATAGCTGGGCTTCAATTTGCGTATTGTTTCAAAAACTGCAAAATAGGTAGGTTTGCCTTTACACACAAACTGAATCAAAATTCTCTCCCATCCCTAGACCAGGACATTACTAAGAAGCTTAGCTACATCCTATACATGATGTATAGAGAAACTTCTTTATTTATAATTTATAAATAGATATTAAAGCAAGGGGTTTTAACTTCCTCCGGCAGTCTTATTTTCTGTACAAAATGGTCCTAACCTGACACGTAGCAATGGGTGCCTCAACCTATCCTCCTTCAGAGATGCATCCAGATACTTCCATGGTCTGGATAATTCTCATAACGCTGATGGGGATACGTATCCAGCTCTGCTTCTTCAGCAGCTATGTGTGCGGAAGGCTGCTTCCAATCACATCTCTCTCTTGCCGAACTCACCAAAGTGTGTGATATCAGTGAATTCTCCTTGCCTTCTAGTGAACCAGAGTGATAACTTTGTGTCTCATTACTCCTCGTGTGTTCACTGTGATTTCATCCCATCTTGCTGTGAGACCTGAGAATTTTGGAAGCTGGTTAACTTTCTTAAACACGGAGAAGAAACTTTTCTTTAGTATGTTTAGCATTGTCATATTATGATTCCAGTGCATTCTGAGGTGGTAAAACATCCTCCCCAAAAGCCATGTGCGCACTTAAGGAAGTTTTTACGTTGCACTGTGTTGTAGGGTGTGGAAATCAAACCACAAAATTTGCCCTGTGCTAAATCACCTTTGGAGATTTCCTAGGGGACTAGAGCAACTCCCTAAAGACTTAATTATCTGTTCTTCTTTGCAATTTTCAAGCTGAGCCTTTGTTGCATCTTGGCAACAGTATTATGCTCTTGGGCCCATTGATAGTGGTGTCTGTGGGGAATATGTTTGTTCCCCACAGGCATTACTCTGTAGGACTTAGCCATGTCGCTCGGTTGGATACTGGAATCCACTTCTAGTTCTGAGGTGGCCATGTTGTAATGGGAACGAACTGGGGCTTCTGAGCAACTTAGGTTGGGCTCAGAGTAGAACTTCACTTCCAGGTTGGAGGCTGGCATGCCCCTTGAGGCAGAATGTGGTTCGCTCTGGGAGAGTGGGTTGCTGGAAGAGGGCGCTTGGCCAGCAGAATGTTGGCTGCTGGTGGACACCCCTGTCGCCGCCGGGTAATACCATGAGCTCAAAGGGGTGGCTGAGAAATGGGCGGGAGGAGGGCTGTCAGGCTCCGGCTGCGCCACTGACTTCTGGCTAGGAGAGATCACTATCGAGCTGTGTGGTGTGGCCACTTCCACGGCACTCCGGAATGTCTGCAGCACACGCTCGTTCTTGTGCTTCTCCTTCTTCTTCTGCGACTCCTCCAGCCTGAGCTGACGCCGCTGGTCACGCACCATCTGATTCCGCGTGTCCACCAGGCCTCTGTGAAGCAACAGAGGGGATAGGTAGGAGAGGAATAAAAAATGAGGAATGAGGGAGCTGATTTTGGGATCAAAATCATTTACCTTTCTCTACCGGTACAATTGATGGTTTTGAATTATGGTGCTGGAGGAGACTCTTGAGAGTCCCATGGACTGCAAGAAGATCAAACCTATCCATTCTGAAGGAAATCAGCCCTGAGTGCTCACTGGAAGGACAGATCCTGAAGCTGAGGCTCCAATACTTTGGCCACCTCATGAGAAGAGAAGACTCCCTGGAAAAGACCCTGATGTTGGGAAAGATGGAGGGCACAAGGAGAAGGGGGCGACAGAGGACGAGATGGTTGGACAGTGTTCTCAAAGCTACCAACATGAGTTTGACCAAACTGCGGGAGGCAGTGGAAGACAGGAGTGCCTGGCGTGCTATGGTCCATGAGGTCACGAAGAGTCGGACACAACTAAACGACTAAACAACAACAACAACCGGTACAATGATTTCCATACACTGCAGGGATGGACAGAAGGTTGCACTGGCAGATAAGCCTCTGGGTGACATGAAGTGCATCGGCAAAGATTTCTGACTCCTCCCATTTGTTTATCAATGTCAACAACAAAGCAACACACACGCCAATTACACTGTTGAAAGGGAAAAAGCTGTAAAGCAGGGAAGAGTAAGGGGTGTGGTCTAGGAAGAGTTGCAAGGGCCAGAGAGAGAAGTCTGGAGAGCTGCTTGAGGTTCCCCATTTCTGATACAGAGGGTAGAATAACCGGAGGTGTGTGTGTGTGTGTGTGTGTGTGTGTGTGTGTGTGTGTGGAAGGAATGTACAATCAGTTCAGTTCTGGTACTAGGACCAAATTCCTGGGCTCAGAATTATTTTATTCAAATTGTCTATCTTTCATCGTGGCTCAGTTGGTGGACCTCAGCCTTCCAGTAAAAAAAAAAAGCAGATTCTGCAAGTCTTCCCGTTTCTGTTATACAGAGGAGGCTTGTGTGAGTGAGCTGCAAGGCTGGGTGGATGCAGGGGCAAAGGATGCTTCCAGGTGAGAAGTCCATCCACTCAGCAATGTAGTAGAACCACCACCTTGAAGACCCTGCCTTCGTAAGCAGCACATAGAATTGCTTTGTCCTGTTGCATGGGTTTCTTCTCTTTTATCGCTTCCTTGAGGGTGGTTTGATCATCACTGTGCTTCACATGCTTCTCTTCTGCAGTTACCAAACCTGTCTAGTATTTCTACTAGGATACTATTTTGCAGTTGGAGGGTTAGTCTGCATGAGCTCACTCCCAGTCCTGTCTAAAATTCCAAAACTAAGGTTTGCTCAGGAGAGTGATGAGAGAGCCAGCAGGACTGCTGGAGATCACCCTGATAGCAGCGCACTGGCAAAGTAGTCAACCATGCAACTTTTGCTGATTTATATCAATAAATGGAGCCTTCTGGAAGCAGAGAGTCATCTGGTAATCAGGTGTTAACATCCCACCTCCCTGGGAAAAGTCGTACCATTGGTGTGTAAGACCACAATAGACTGGCAGTCCTGGAAACGGACACATCATTCCTCCAGGTGACATGTTTATTCAGCATTCTTCTTGATTTGCTTATGTAGCACCTGGATGATGAGCAGTCTTTACTGAACATTTGTTATGATTTGTTTATGGGGTGGTTACATAACAAGGAACATTCATTCTTATTTGCTTGTGGTGTGCCTACACACCCTCCCTAGAAATGGGAAGGCCTGGGGGGGGGCGGGAAAATGGGGGGGGGAACCAGGTATTTCCCCCCATTTTTTCCAAAGCCACCCCCCCAGAAAAATGGGGGAAACAGTTTGATATAGTTTGAATATTCCACACACTCCCCCCCTTTTTTTCAGGGAGGGCGGCTTTGGAAAAATGGGGAAAACCTGGGTTTTCCCTAATTTTTCTGTTTTTCCCCCAGGCCTTCCCATCTCTAGCCCTTCCACCAATCATTGTTCATCTGGCACTTTTCAATGCATTTCCCTGTCTCTTTCCGAACTG
Source organism: Zootoca vivipara (assembly GCF_963506605.1). NCBI lineage: Eukaryota > Metazoa > Chordata > Lepidosauria > Squamata > Lacertidae > Zootoca > Zootoca vivipara. The sequence goes on from NC_083276.1 coordinate 29,191,419, forward strand.
CAAAAAGTCTGCGTGTTGTTTTTAAAGTGGATTTGTTCCACTCAGGAAACAGGGTGCTTTGATGCACTTTTATTGCACAAACCTAAAGTGCTAGCATGTACTTGAATGCACAAGTATGCACAAACAGAGACTTGACTTTCTGTCCTAGCTGTTGGACACCCCTGCTGCTGTGTAAGAACTCTTAACTTGGTTGCCTAAGCTTGCATTCCCCTCTTCCCTCCCCATTCATTTTTCTTTAAGTGGGTCATCTCTTTCAGATTGTAAGCCTGAGGGCAGGGTAGGGACTGTCTCGCTACTGAACTTCTAAGCTGCTCTGAGACCCTTTTTGGCCAAAGTGAAAGCTTTTAGAGAATGCTTTTAAATGCGCAAACAAACAGGATGCTACGTTAGGAACTGTACAGAACAGAGGAATAATGCAGTCTGCTGCACAAAACATTTCATATTAGGATTTTAAAAGAAGTTCGGTTTCCCAGGAGAGTTAGCCAATGCATTAATTTTATTCCGCTCCTGCCCTTCTTTCTCTCCATCTACAGAGCCTGGATAAAACCTTTAAAGAAAGAACAGGCCTTTGATTGGATCGTCATCCTTGAACCCGGGAAACCAAGAGCCAATTCAGATGTTTGAAATAAGTACAACATACAGTCCTCCTGGGCTCGCTTTGTTCTCTGCGATTAAGAAGCCAACCTGCAAACGGAATAGCAACTTCTTTTATAACTATGGAAACTTATTATCTAGTCCTGACAAAGCATTTTTCATCCTCTAGCTAAGTCAGAGTTTTAGCTAAGTCAGCATGCTATTTTGGTGTATACAATCATACCTCGGGTTATGGCCGTTTCAGGTTGCACACTGCACAGAACCTGGAAGTCCCAGAACGGGTTACTTCTGGGTTTCGGTGCCCACACACGTGCAAAAGTGCTAAATCATGCTTTGCGCATGTGCAGAAGCACCGAATTGTGACCCGTGCGTGCGCAGATGCGGCGCTGTGGGTTGCAAACGCTGTGGATTGCGAACGTGCCTCCTGCACGGATCACGTTCACAACCTGAGCGTCCACTGTATTTTCTTATATGCCTGAGCTTATGTTGCATTTGCTTCCCCCCAACCCCCCCAAATAAAAACATTTTCAATTATTTAAGACTCTTCTTTTGCCTTAGCTTACTCTAAGACTGTCAGTGTGCCACATTTCTTATTACCAAACTTGTATAATATCATATTCATGAAGAGGGGCAATGTTGAGATTCAAAGTACCCTGTATTAAGAAAGAAATGGTTGCACAAATTTCATAGAATCACAGAATCATATATCTGTTACAGACCTGCCTTTTAATGGATTAACTTCTGCTATGGAACTTGGTCATTCTGTCAATAATTACCATATTTTCCCGTGTATAAGACGACCCCTATTTTGGGGGACTCCAAATTAAGAAAATGGGGGGGGGGGAGATTGCCCAGAGTTGTTCAGCTTGGGGGGGGGGGGTGATTGCCATAAACCACTCGCCCAATTGCCACAGCGGCAGCGAACCATCAACAGGCCTTGCCACAGCCACCAATCACCCGCCAAATCGCGGCTGACAATCTCCTGCTCACAGCTGCAACCAATCGCCCGGGCCCCCTCTGCACTATCCGTGTATAAGACGACCTCCAATTTTAAACATTATTTTATAATAAAAAAACATTGTCTTATACACGGCAAACTATGGTAAATCTCATCTAAAGGCTGGATCTGCACAAGGGGCATCTTGGGCTCCTCTTAAACAGCCTCACATGAAATCAGTTCACTCACCTTTAAACTTTTGACATGATGACCCAGCCGCTCTGCATCTCTAGCTAAAGGTTCGTCCAGATGACCTGTTTATGCAACATTTCATCCTGATTTGCTTACACAAAGCTTACAAGGTGGTTAGACTATGTTTGGTCTTTATTGCACATTTACTCTTTGTTTACAGGGTGGTGATATGACAATGAACATTCATTCTGCATTCATCCTAATACTGTTGTGGAGTGTTTGCACATCTTGTAATGAATCATTCATTCATTTCAGAGTTTTCCATGTATTTCTCTGTTTCTTTCAAAACTACAAAAAGTCAGTGGTGTTCTTTTTGTTTTTTAAAGGGAGTGGTGGGAGGATTTGTTGCACTTTAACAGAGCACTTTAATCCGCTTTATTTGTGCAAACTTAACATTATGATAATTCCTCCTGCAAAATACTGAGATGGGAGGCACTGCAGATAACACAGCCCAGTGTTGCTACTTTGCAAAGCAACAGTGCCTTGCAATTTGCAATACAGCTAATCTCCTTTGTCATACAGTGAAGCAAGGGAAGGATCTCAGCTCTTGAATAAGAGGAAAATTCCTTAGGAAGCCTCAGCTATTTTGAGAAATTTGTCCAGATCCTGCAGGCATGCCTCAAAATGTGCTAACTGCAGTAATCTGAAGCACAGGAAGACAACTTCCAAATCTTTCTTAGGGCTTATCCCACTTCTGCCTGTCCTGTATCTAGAAAGCATGGTTCTGAGCATGGGTTTTGCCTTTGCCTCACCACTTTCCACCAGAAACTTCCTCTTTAGTGCTAAATCGAAACAAATGGGCAATCTGCAGAAAAGCCATTTGTTTCTATTTAGCACTAAAGTGTGGGTTTTTCCAGGAGAAAGCAATGGGACAAACAGAAGTGTGGATGAGTCAGGTAGGAGAGGAAAGTTATGCAGGTAAAGCAAGTATTGTACCTGCTAAAATTCACTCCCCTGAAAGAAACAGGAACTCAGTGTGCAAGGAGGGCAGACTGATTGGAACTTTTACGCTTACTCTTCATCCTTAAATCACAGCAATATGAAGTATCTTTATGTTTTCACTTTTAGGATACAATTATGCATACTATCTTAATGAATACAAGTATTTAGGAGCATAAGTATGCCAAGTCAGACTATTTGTCTACCAAGCCCAGTATTGCCCACTCTGAGACCTCAGCTGTAATGTAAAGTGCAATGTACAAATGTGACATTTTACAGTCACAGTACGTTTCCGAGCACAATTCAAAGTGTCGGTGCTGACCTTTAAAGCCCTAAACAGCCTCGGTCCAGTATACCTGAAGGAGCGATTCCACCCCCATTGTTCTGCCCGGACACTGAGGTCCAGCGCCAAGGGCCTTCTGGCGGTTCCCTCACTGCGAGAAGCAAAGCTACAGGGAACCAGGCAGAGGGCCTTCTCGGTAGTGGCACCCGCCCTGTGGAACACCCTCCCATCAGAGGTCAGAGAGATAAACAACTACCTGACATTTAGAAAATACCTAAAGGCAGCCCTGTTTAGATGGGCGGGGTATAAATAATAAATTATTATTATTATTATTATTATTATTATTATTATTATTATTATTATTACAGCGGGTTTTTTTATGTGTGTAGATTCCATTTGACTGTCAATATGGATAAGCTTCCACATCAGAGCTGTGTGGCAGAAAAGTGCATGGCTGCTGAAGGGTTGAAACACAAACAAATCACACAATGGGAGAAGCGTGTGTGTTATTCATCACTTGCCGGACTAATTTTTTAATTTTTAAAAGAGCTTGCTTCAGAAACAGCATAAATGTGTCTCTGTTTCAAGCAGAGATGGGGACTACAACTCCCACCATCACTGACCATTGACAATGCTGGCTGGGGCTGATGGGAACTGGAGTCCGTCAACGTCTGGAGGTTCTTCATCTCCTGATCTAGAAAGCACTGAAACTGCTTCTGCCACACTATAAATATATAGCCAAATATTAGACGATGGTGTATGAAACTAAAAGGATTTCGCAAAATGGCATGAGCCTAGGTGGGAGAATCATGTTTTTCGTCACTAGTAACATGACAGGAATGTCTAACTGGTGACCATGACACACACAGTTCCACATGGGAATGTAAACATAATAATTAATAATCATAAATGCACTGCTTGGGGGGTTGTACTGTGTTTTCCCTAGAATATTTTAGATTCTGTATTTCTTTCTTTTGGAAATCAGTTGATGTTTCAGTATATTTTACAATCTAAAGTCAAGACTTTTTGATTATTTCCCCACTTCCAGTACACCCCCCTCAGCCCACAGGACATGTTTCTTAGCTTCCTGCCACAACTTATCCTTCCACCCTTCACTGGCTGACCTGACTTCTGGGCCTGATTAGCCTTCTTCCTCTTCCACCTCCTCAGGCTTCTTTTCTGGCTCCTCAACTTTATAATTACTAATTTGAAAGGTGAAGGGGAAAAAACAGTGAGGATTTGTTTCTTGAAAACAGAAAGCTTACCGAGGCTTCTATCCAGTGTCGCAGAAACAGAAGTTTGCACAATGAATCTTTCCCTTCCCTTCCACTCTCTCCACCCCCCACCACATGCTGCTCCCTTTACCCCCTGAAAAGCATCTCAGGAGGGCTGGGAGCCTACCAAACATGGTGAGCTATGTCATATAGGGCCTCAGCTGCCAAGTCTCCCGTTTTCCCCGGGAAAACCCCTATTTTACTTACCTTTTCCCGGTGGTCCCCCGTATCACTTCGTCTCCCGTTTTTCTCCGTTATTTTCTCCTGCCGGCGGCCATTTTTTTCTTTCCGATTTGCCCTTCTATGGGCACCCAAAATGGCCGCCGCCAGCTTCAAAAGTCGCATCTACGCATGTCCGGAAGTGCATAGACGTAACTTACGGTGTTGGCCATTTTTGGTGCCCATAGATGGGCGGAGCGACACCAGAAGTTGCATCGGCACACTTCCGGATATGCGTACAAGCGACTTTCGAAGCCGGCAGCAGCCATTTTGGGTGCCCATAAAAGGGCAAAGCGACACCGGAAGTTACATCGACGCAACTTCCTGTGTCAAATGGCTGCCGGTCCCGGATTCTGCAGTCCGGAACTTGGAAGGTAAGTATAGGGCTGCAGTGGGAAGGAGAAATTGCCCAAAATTGGACAACAGAGCCATGTACAAGCTGCCTTGCATCATGCAATATGGGGTGCACACCTGGATTTTTCTCCCTCATCCCCCAACAGTCCTTTGGAAAGAACTTAACACTGGGCACAGGACAGCCAAAGCAAGAGTATTTTTGCATGTGCTGCTTTCAAACCCACAGTCACATGTATCCACCGCATCACATGACGCTGAATGCACATAACCAGCCTGCCAGAGGCTGGGAAGCAACATGTGCTGGCCATTAAGTTGAGAGCTGTCTGAACAATAAACCCGACAGTAGGTTCTCCAGCTGTTTTTGGACTACAACTCCTATCTTCCCTAGCTAGCAGGACCAGTGGTCAGGAATGATGGGAACTGTAGTCCAAAAACAGCTAGAGGCCCAAGTTTGGGAAACCCTGGCATACAGCGTTATCACTAAAACAGTTCTATTAATCGCTTTAGAAAGGAATCTACATTCAGGGTCTTAGGAAGGGTTGAGGCCAAAGGCAGTATTTTAACTGTTCTTAATTCTGACATTTAAAATTGTTGTAACCCATCCTGGGACCTGCTACTAAAAGGAAGGTAATAATTTTCACAACCACCACCACCACCACAACAACATGGAAGAGACTGAGCTTACAAAGGAAAGAACAAGGAACATGCATACACAGTTGCCCACCCCTTAGAGACCATCAAAGTCCAAGCCTTAGCACCTTTAGGCCTTCTCGGTGGCTGCTCCCAGACTTAGGAATTCCCTCCCTAGAGAAGCTAGACTGGCTCCCTCCCTCCTTGTTGTCCTTCCTTGTTGTCCAGACAGAGCCTGCTGACTCCTCCTAACTCAAATGTATGCCATGGAGGTCGGTGGTGTGCACCCTTTTCCGAGCAGATTTGTAAAAGGTGAATGATTTAGGAAGTCATGCAGACCTGTAGCCTGGTTGAGAGATCTATTTGATCTCTTGACGGAAAACCAGAATTCGAGAAGAGAGTAACAGGCAATATCTGGTTACCATTTACTCACCTGTAGTCCACGTACCCCGTCCTGTTTTGGTCTAGCTTGCGCACCAGATCCGAAACCTGTACCCGGTCCAAGGGGATCTTTTTTTGCTTGTGATACAAGAAGAATAACATTGTTGAAATTGAGTGCAGTTGCATATTCCACAGATGGGGAACCTGTGACCCTTCAGATGCGGATGGACCACAACTGCCATCATGCCTGGCCACTGGCTTTGCCGGAGCTGGAGTCAAGTAACATCAGGAGGGACAGAAGTTCCACCCTCCTGATATATTCCTTCCTCTGTTGGGTGGCTGTAAGGTAATAGTGCCCACCTCCCTCTCTCCCCTACCTTATCTGCTGAGACACCATGCAACAGACAGAGCCTGCTGACTCCTCCTGACTCAACTTCTCTAATACACCTCAAACTGCCTGAAACATAGGTGCCGACTCCCTGGGCCCCCTGGGTGCCTGAGCACCCACAAAATTTCCCATGAAGGGGCTGGGAACCCACAAATTTTGGTGCCACGGCCATGCACACTGCATGGCACCCACGGCCCGAGGCACCCGCAGCCCTGGGGACCAAGCTGGCATTCCTGGCCTGAAACACAAGGTGGAAAACCCAACCCTCATGACCCTCGCTCACCACTTCCAATATCAATGTCCATGACCAATTCTGAATTTTTATTTCAGCACCCAGCCCTGCCCATTGCCAATCTCACGTCTAGACTTTGTCCAATAATGTTTCAGGGCATCTACACTAATTTGTTTGAGTTATGTGTTCGGGTGGCTCAATCTCTGCAACTTGTCTCGTTCTCTAAACAGCCACGACCCCTGCCAACAAATGTCACTGCTTTTCCTGACTGTTTGATGAGCCAATTGTTTCTCTTCCCATTTCCTTCTCTATACCAGCAATACTGTGACTTACGGGGATGAAAATGAAATATTGTAACAATAAACCATAGGGTTTGTGGTAGATACTTGGAGTAGCTAGAGATGTGGCAATGTGAGAAAATGAGTCTTGTTTTCATCTGTCTACACTAAACGTTTAAATTGCTTAATTGTTAAACTTGCTTAACTGTTTTGGTTTCCAACCATGGAAAACATGGCAACTGCAGTTCTGGGAAAGGACTGCAGTTCTCCCAGCCAATATTGCTGACACCCCAGTAAACTTACAAGACCCAGAGGTCTTTGAGAGAATCCATGATAATTTAAACCAATGAAATCTCTTTGCATCCACAGCAAAGGTGGCATTTTTCCATCTCCGCCGCATCAAGCAGTTGGTCCCTTACCTCTCTCGCCCCGATCTGGCCACAGTGATCCATGCGACGATCACCTCCAGGCTTGACTATTGTAACTCGCTCTACGCAGGGTTGCCCTTAAAGCTGACCCAGAAACTCCAGCGGGTGCAGAATGCCGCGGCGAGGCTCCTTACAGGGTCCCGGCCGCGGGATCACATTCATCCAGTGCTTTACCAGCTGCACTGGCTCCCGGTGGAGTACAGGATCAGGTTTAAGGTGCTGGTTTTGACCTTTAAAGCCCTATGCGACTTGGGACCCTCGTACCTACGGGACCGCCTCTCCTGGTATGCCCCGTGGAGGACCTTAAGGTCCACAAATAATAATATTCTGGAGATCCCGAGTCATAAGATGGCTAGATTGGCCTCTACTAGAGCCAGGGCCTTTTCAGTACTGGCCCCAACCTGGTGGAACGCTCTTTCCCAGGAGACCAGGGCCCTGCGGGATTTGTCATCTTTCCGCAGGGCCTGCAAGACAGAGCTGTTCCGCCTGGCCTTTGGGTTAGACTCAGCCTGACCCCTGTGTTTTTTCTCCCTCATGGCTTGGATTTATGGCCTACTTGAAATGAGGCTGCACTTTAAATTTTAATACTGTATTTTAATCTGTATTTTAATTAATTGTTTTTATGTTTTATTGTGGTTCTGTTGGTGTCAGCCGCCCTGAGCCCGGTTTTTGACTGGGGAGGGCGGGGTATAAATAAAAATTTATTATTATTATTATTATTAAAATTCTAGTATAGTCGGCCTCTGGGACATACCAGCATCATGGTTCTTCGAAACTCCGCCACGGGAATCTTCATGTTGCCATATTTGTCCATATTCCTAAAGAAGTCCCAGAGCCTCAATTTGTGTTCATCTAAATAGTTCTAGGAATAGAAAATAGAAGAAATCTACGTGAGACCACAAGTCTAATCCCTCTCCCCTGGATAGCATTTACTGTATTGTTTTTCTTATATATTCAGATTATATCTACATCTTGGACTTCTGATGCAGGGGCTACATTTTCTGTTGCTCAAAACCACTAGATAGAACCACTCTTGAAGCAATTCTGTCAGGAAGTTCTTCCTAATGTTTAGGTGGAATCTTCTTTCTTGTAGTTTGAATCCATTGCTCCGTGTCCGCTTCTCTGGAGCAGCAGAAAACAACCTTTCTCCCTCCTCTATATGACATCCTTTTATATATTTGAACATGGCTATCATATCACCCCTTAACCTTCTCTTCTCCAGGCTAAACATACCCAGCTCCCTAAGCCGTTCCTCATAAGGCATCACTTCCTTTGACCATTTTGGTTGCCCTCCTCTGGACACGTTCCAGCTTGTCAGTATCCTTCTTGAACTGTGGTGCCCAGAACTGGACACAGTACTCCAGGTGAGGTCTGACCGGAGCAGAATACAGTGGTACTATTTCTTCCCTTGATCTAGATGCTATGCTCCTATTGATGCAGCCCAGAATTGCATTGGCTTTTTTAGCTGCTGCATCACACTGTTGACTCATGTCAAGTTTGTGGTCTACCAAGACTCCTAGATCCTTCATGTTGATGAGCAGCAAAAGCACGGCTTTTAAAGCATGTGCTCTCTCTGGTAATGCAGTCAGGGCTGGCTCTAGGTAGACCCCGGTGGCGCGGTGCACCAGGGCGCCGGGCTGGGGCGCTGGAGCAATCTCCGCCCCTCAGCACCAGGGCGCGCGACCTGCTCGAGACTGCCCTGAATGCAGTGTTTCTGTAGTACAAGTGCAGCCTTGAGATAAGATGTGCGGTCTGTAAATAACCAATGGTGGATGCATTGTTCGAAAAGCCTGACTGTGCAGCAAGGCCACTAAGAAAGGAATGGGAAACCTGTGGCTGTCAGGAATTGAACTCCATCTGATGGGAAGCAAACTCTCTCTCTCTCTCTCTTTGACCTGACAAAAATGTGAGAAGAGGACCTCACCTGAATCAGCTTCATTGCATCTGGCCGTTGTGGAATCTTATGGGCAACGTGGCCTCCAACCCCTCCAAAGACGACATCTAGTTCAGGCCGTATGTCACAGACTACATCCAGCAACCTGATGAAGCCTTCATTCACCAGCACATTCTAAAGCAGAGCAGATTGGATTTAGGGTAGACAAGCTGGATCCCATTTCCATATACAGTGGAACTTTGGAAGCCACACGTCTCGGAAGCCAAATGTTTCGGCTCCCAAACTCTGACAAACCGGAAGTGAATGCTTCCATTTTCTAACATGCCTCAGAAGCCGAATGGTTTCTCTTTTTTCTCAATGGGGCTTTCCGACCGCCCCATTGAGCCTCGGTTTTCAAACGTTTCAGAAGCCAAACGGGCTTCCAGAATGCATTACGTTCAACAACCGATGTTCCACTGTAATCGGTTTCAATGGGATAAGAACCCTGGAGCCTCTCTGGTTGGTTTCAATGTCCAGGGGATAGGCTGAGTGTACCTTGTGCAATCCATCTCAATCAAAATTTGGGGCCCAGGCAACCCAAAAATTGAATTCTATGAATAGAACAAATGCTCTCATTTTGCATACATAATTGATTCTGCCCCCTTCTAACTTTTTGTTTACTTTGCTATTTACACACACACACACACACACACACACACACACACACACTGCTATTTATCCAAAAAAGCCTTCTAGTGTGATTTGCCAATCACTAAAAACAGCCCCTGTCCTCAGGTTTATAATCTAAAAAGATGCAGCACAAATGGAAAATGGATTGAACCCGGGACAACACCCTGTGGCATTTCATTTGTCACTTTTTTCCAAGATGACAAGGAACCTTCGTGAGCACTCTTGGGGTCTGGTCAGCCAACCAGTTACAAATCCATCTAACAGTTATCTCATCCAACCAATATTTTACCAACTTTTCCACAATAATATCATGGGGTACTTGGTTAAAAGCCTTACTGAAATCAAGATACACTATGTCCACAACATTCCCTCGATCCATCAAGTTGGTAACTCTTATCAAAAAAGAATGAGATTTGTCTATCATGACTTGTTTTTGAGAAAGCCATGCTGGGTGTTAGTAATCACTGCATCCTTTTCTAAGTGCTCACAGACTGACTGTTTAATTATCTGTTCCAAGACCTTTCCTGGTATTGATGTCAAGCCCACTTATTGGTAGTCACCTAGATCTTCTTTCCCCTCCCTTTTGAAGACGGGGACAACATTTACCTGCTCCAGTCTGCAGTGATCTCACCTGTTCTCCAAGAATTCTCATAGATTATAGACAGAGGCTCTGAGATTACATCTGCAAGCTCCTTTGGTACATTTAGGTGAAGCTCACCAGGCCCTGGAGATTCGAATTCATTTAAAGTACCTAGGTGTTCCCTTACTACCTCTTTTCCTATCTTGGACTGCTGCTGCCTCCTTGCATTGCTTAATCTGTTATCACCAGATTGGGCACTTTCCTCTTGGGTGAAGGCAAAGTAGGTGGTGCGTAATTCTGCCTTCTCTCTGTCACCTACTAGCATTTCTCCGTCTTCTCTATACAGAGGACGTACTACTTGCTTGCTCATCCTCTTGCTTCAAACATAGCTGAAGAAACTTTTAAAAATTATTTTTAACCTCTCTCGCAAGCCTGAGTTCATTCTGCGCTTTGGCCCACCTGACCATTTCCCTGCAACTTGTGCATATTCCTCCATGATTTCCCTTTTCTTCCATTTTTTAAATAGATGCCCTCAGCTCATTTGTAAGCTCCTTACGCAGCCACACCTGTTTCTTTAGATGCCTCACACTTTTCTTTCTTGCTGGAATTGTCTGCCTTTGTGCCTAGGCAGGATATCAGCATTATGAATTATGAGGGCTACTGAACTCTTCCTTAGTATTCCTCTTACCGAAATATTGATTTCTTCCATTTTGGTGCTTGTATTCTTTCTGACGGATGAGACAAGAGCAATGGCGCCCTCTACTGTAATGGGATTGTGGGACAGCTATAAAGAAAAGAAATCAGAGATGATCTGAAGATAGGAAAGTTTTCACTTGCTAGAAAGGAATGCACCATCAGTCATTATACAGTACCCCTAAGGTTAAAGAACTGAGTTTGAAAGGTCTGGGATTGTTCCAGTTCTGACATGGATATTGTGTGGCAAGACAGGAACGCTTTACCTCAGTTCTTGATCTGAGAAATGGGAATTATAGTGACAGGAGGACTAAGAGCAGTGGAATGCACTGCTTATCTATTGCCATCCATGGTGTGCTGAGTGGGAGGTGGGAGCAGCAGGGCCTGAAAATTTTAACAAATCGGTATGTAGTGTATTTATATTTATTGATGTTTTTATGGATGTTTTTGTTGATTTTACATTCTTATATTTTGCACTTTGCTATATATTTTTATGAAAGTGCATTCATAAATAAACAAATTGTCCCAATTATATCTAATACATCATAACAATAAATATAAACAGATCTTTAAAGTGAACAATAATAATTTAGTCAGGGCAAATCCTAATCACTACCATTATAACGTGTGTGTGGGAGGGTGTACGACTTGGCTCTTCAGTCACACTTTCTGTGGAGGAAGAGAGAATTCAAAAACAAAAGAAGACATTTGGAAGTTTCTCAGATAAGTTGTGAACTCCCTTTGGCATCTTCATCATATGTTTGTCTCTACATTTCTGACTTAATCAAAAATCAATCACTCACTTAATGTAAGTCATAACATAAGTTTTATGTGGCATCTTGCCCTTCTTAATGGTGTGTGATTTTTTTCCACTGAGTTTCTCATTTTTAATTTCATGTCTGCCTGATCAGAGAATTGTAGATGTAGACATAGTCTTTCAGCTAACAAAAACACACACACAAAAACCGCTTTCAGTTTAACATGTTCCTCCACTTTGGAATGCCCTTCCCTCAGCTATCATCAATTACAGTGGTACCTCTGGTTAAGAACTTAATTCATTCTGGAGGTCCGTTCTTAACCTGAAACTGTTCTTAACCTGAAGCACCACTTTAGCTAATGGGGTCTCCCGCTGCCACCACGCCGCCAGAGCACGATTTCTGTTCTCATCCTGAAGCAAAGTTCTTACTATTTCTGGGTTAGCAGAGTCTATAACCTGAAGCGTTTGTAACTCAAGATGTTTGTAACCTGGGGTACCACTGTATTTGTCCCCAACATCTTGTAAAGACGTATCTTTCTCTGCTGGCTTTCTCTGATCAATAGGCTGGACTTTGTACCATTTGACTTCAGCTTTTATGATATTGTTCTAGTCACTTGTAGGGTTGTTGAACACTTGGACTTTAAAAAAAACAGGGTGGATAAAAATCAATGATTTTTTTAAAAAAATCAAAAAAATCGGATTTTTTTGATTTAAATCAGATTTTTTTGATTTAAATCAGATTTTTTTGATTTAAATCGTTTTTTTTTAAAAAAAATGCTTTTTGAGGAAAATATATTACCATCCAAAGGTTATTCCATCATGAAATAAAGATTAAATTTTTAATTATGTAGAATAAGGTTGTATATGTTTAATTTTTGGGGTAAATAAATTCCATTAATCCATTCACAATGTCATGCTCTTCCAGAGGTTTTTGTAAGATTATTGGGCAGTTTCTCTGCCTGCAAGATATTATCACAGATGCTTGGTATACTTTTGCAGTTCTCAAAACTGAATTTGACTCAACAGAGATCACATGCCTCTTCTTTACAGCAAAAATGTTGTAACATGAACAGAGTTGAGAAAAAGACCTTAATCCTATTGTTCTACAAATCTATGAATACAGAATCAACCCCTTCAGTGCTAAATTTCAAGAAGTTCAGTGAATAGAATAGAAACAATATTTTTCTGATTGTTTGGAGTGGACAGTATTTAAGTTTTTCATGTGTAGGCTGGTCTGACAGTCTAAGTTTCTTAAAATATATATATATTGTTTTTGTTTAGCCAAATTACTTAACAAACATGGATGTTTGTTTAAGCAAATAACATATGCTGTAATAGAAAAAAATTCCTTCAGTAGCACCTTAAAGACCAACTAAGTTTTTATTTTGGTATGAGCTTTCGTGTGCATGCACACTTCGTCAGATACATGAAAGCTCATACCAAAATAAAAACTTAGTTGGTCTTTAAGGTGCTACTGAAGGAATTTTTATCTATTTTGCTTCGACTCAGACCAACACGGCTACCTACCTGTAACTATATGCTGTAATGTTATTGTTTCAGTTGAATAAATCTATTTAAATTGTTATTATTAAGGTAATGATTACTTTTCTCCTTCCTAAGTACAACAGAAAAGTTGTCCAAATACAGTATGAATGATTAACCTATTAAACTGGGGATAAAAAAACTAATATGAAAAGTTGTTATTCTAAAAATCTTCATCTACCAGCATATTAAAGTTGTACCAGCAAGAATTAGTCTTTATGTAGAAAACTATGATTTAAATCAAGCCTTACTGACTAGTGATTTAAATCGTGATTTAAATCGTGATTTAAATCAGTTTGATTTAAATCAAATCCACCCTGAAAAAAAATATTAAGTGGTTTAGAAATACTTTTGAATAAACAATTTACAAAAACAAAACATCATTCATATACCATATGCTGCCAAGCTCCAAACCAGCTCAGAAAATAAAACCCTACCTTCAGGATTCTAAGGGTACCATTAACTTCTAACCCCTTGCACAACTTTAGCGTCCCTTCGTTGCTGATATGGTTGCTGCTGATGTCCAGCTCATTTAGCACATTGTTGACCTTGAGGGCTTCCCCAAGGGCCAGAGCACCTTCATTCCCAAAACCGTTCCATGAAAGGTCAAGTATCTTCAATGATCCATTGGCCTCCAGAAAGACAGAGAGAGAGAGGAGAAATTAACATTTATTTGTGGTTTCATGTACTGTATATGTTCTTTTTAACCCTGTAAATCACCCTGGAACCAATTCTGGAGACATAATAGAAATAATAAAAATAGAACTGTTCTGGAGGAGCACAGAGACAAGAAACGCCAAGGTAGCAGAAACAGACACCTTCATCTGCCCAGCTGCAACAAACCATATCTCTCCCATATCACTACCTACAGCCACAGCAGGCGCTGTAACTCCCAAAGGTTTGACTTTACACACACACCCCCCACACACAAGGCACACTCCTCCATTGTCTCCCGAGACAGATGGGTACCAACTGAGGGGCTTACTTCCAAGAAGACATGCTGAGGATGGCACTGTAAAGCTCTCTGATGGTAAAAGTCCAGTTTATTACAATGTGAATGGCTCTTTCAAAATTCCTTTAGGATCAGCTGCGTCACAAAATCCTGTCTGCTCCTTCAGTGCCAGTTTTCACATAATGGTATCCAACTTGTACCCATAATAGCACCTCCAAACAATAAAGTACAGTAACTCAATTTCCTCTTGGTGCCTGTCCAAACACCAGTGATTTTATTATTATTTTTAATCCTTTTAGTGGTGTCAGGCAATTGTGCCAGCTTATAACCCACCAGCCAAAATTTTCTCACAGGGCTAGTTTATATTCTAGGCTCATGGGTTGTGGTTTTAGTTATGCTTTTAAAAAATCAGTTCTGTACATTGCTTTGAAAGCTTCTAAAATATAAACCGGTGGGGTATAAAAGTGTTTGAAAATAATAAATAATCGTGCCCAATTTGGACTTTGGCCTGATCTACACAACCCAAACCCATATGGGAATGTGGGTTGACTCGGAGGAGCCTCACCTGGAGTGTGCTGCAAGGCAGGTATGGAACACTCACCAAATGTCCCAGAAAAAAATGGGGGGAAATCCTGTTTTTTCAAGCCATTTTGGGTGCCACGATATCACACGCTACCTTCACGATATCACACGCTACCTTGTCCCCAAAAATCGCTTTTTCAGGGCAAGATAGTGGCACAGGTCACGTAACCTGCCCAGGAGCGCGTCCGGAAAGTCGCTCATCCCGGTTTTTTATCTGAAAAAGTTGAATGGTGTGGGTATGGTATACTGCTTTACCCAGTGCTTTTTTTCCTAAAAAAAATGTTTAGGGGGTATACTCTCATTTTGACTCAAGTGAATCAGCATTCTATAGTTCAAATCAGGAAAAGTAAATACAGTAAACGGACAAAAGTACAAAGAACATGCATTGTCTCATGTTACACAGCTGACAGAGCACAGTAATTTTCCGTCTCGTATTGAAATACTGCCCCTCAATGAGGCCAAACTTTCATCAGTAAAACAACACACATCCACATTCCACACTGCTTCACACATTAAACGCTCGCTTCCATCTGAGACTCAGGAAACACCATGACAGGAAATGAGGCCGCCATCGGAGGTGGTAACAACGAAACTGATCAATGAACGTGCTATTCAATGGAACTGATGATTCACCGTGCTAGAGAAGAAACTAAAAATTTTGAGTTTCTTCTCCCGTTACATTCACAAAATGTTTAGGGGTATGTGTACCCCTGTGTACCCCCAGAAAAAAAGCACTGGCTTTACCACATGTGCCAGCTCCTAATGCATGCCCATTTTGCTGCCACACTGAGCACATTATTGCATTATTATGTACCCCAGCTTCTTTTGTTTAGTACATATACTATATTGTTTCATTCATTTTTTGCAGTCCATGGAAATATTTCTATTACCCATTACAGTGGGACCTCGACTTACGAATTTAATCCGTTCCGAATGCACACTCGTAGGTCAAAAAATTCATAAGTCGAGTTTCCCATAGGAAAAGTGGTTTCCCATAGGAATGCATTGGAAACGGAAAAAATCGTAGGTCAAGGAAACCACATCTAAAAATTCGTAAATTGAGGAAACCGCATCTAGCCATGAACGGGTTTTCCGTTCGGATGTCAAGAAAATCGTAAGCGCACGGCCACTTTTTCCACTCATAAGTCGAAAACGTCTGATGTTGAGGAGCTCATAAGTTGAGGTCCCACTGTACTGTGCTGAAGAAGTAATTACGAAATGGTGGACTATATCCGGAAACACTGTACATCCTGACAGTTTATTAACCACTTCAGCATCGTTGGAACACTAGACTACTTATCTTTTGAATTGATTTCCGATGACTGACCTTTTGCTTTTACATCTTGATTTATGACCAGCAGAAACTTTCAGAGACTTTATTGAATCCTGCTTTATTATTCATGTTTTGAAGAGTATCTTATTTGAGTTGTTTATATTGTATATACATTCATTTTTTGCCCTGTTCATATTATAAAGAGTTCTTTAAGAGTTGATATTGCATTCACGCATATGGTCACATGTTGCTCTGTTTTTGATTCACACTGAGCACAAGACAAGCCTGCTGGATGAGGCCAATAGTGCGTCTGTTCCAGCATCCTGTTCTCACAGCGGTCAAGCAGATGCTCATGGAAACCAGAAAGAGGGACCTGAGCGCAACAGGTCTCTTCCCACCACCACAACCACCTATGACAGGCATCCCCAAACTGCGGCCCTCCAGATGTTTTGGCCTACAACTCCCATGATCCCTAGCTAACAGGACCAGTGGTCAGGGAAGATGGGAATTGTAGTCCAAAACATCTGGAGGGCCGAAGTTTGGGGATGCCTGACCTATGAGATGGGGCAGTAAAAGGTACTTTGAGCAGCAAGGCCACCCTGTTTGCTGCTCTCGACCACTACAGGCCTCTTTCTACCTTTGCCTCTTTGTCACCACATTCTTCCTGAATTGGTCTCCAGCCTCGCCTTGCTCCCGGGATCCTCTCCCCAGGCTCCGCAAAGGGGAGGCCCAACGGACTCTTACCCTGAGGCCTGCACTCAGGGCTACAGCCCCCTTCATGCGCAGTTGATTCCAGCTCAGGTTCAGAACCTCCAGCGATTCATTGTTGGCTGAGGAGAAAGGGAAAAAAGAAAAGCAAAAAAACTTGCTGAAGATGCACAAGATTGGGGTGGGTGAAAATAAATGGCTCTTTGGAGGCGGGATTGTGATGATCCCAGACTCACATTGACATAATTAGGACGGCCCGGGGATTTTTTGTATGTTTCAAGGGTGGTGAGATTCATATTGGGGGGGTGCAGGTTGGTTCTTGCCATTAAACAGGGGTCAGCAAACTTTTTCAGCAGGGGGCCGGTCCACTGTCCCTCAGATCTTGTGGGGGGCCGGACTATATTTGGGGGGAGGGGGGGAAATGGACGAATTCCTATGCCCTACAAATAACCCAGAGATGCATTTTAAATAAAAGCACACATTCTACTCAGTAAAAACACAGTGTTTCCTGGGCCGTAGTTTACCTACCCATGCCATTAAATATGAAGTGGCTGAGGGTTTTTCTTTGCCTTTCACAAGAAAGCCTTCCTGCCTCTTTAACCCTCTGCCTTTCCCACTGCCTGCAAATGCCTCAGCAGCAATGATACTGTCATGACATACAGTTGTCAACAGTGACGGTTCTTTCCCAGGGATGTGGCCAGACTTCTAAGGGGCAACCAAGTTGCCTTCTGAAGCCAGCTCTTTCTTAAAAGGTGAGACTAAGTCCATGTTTGCCCCTGCCCCCCACCCCCGGATATGACCAGAATTTTCTGGTTTATATGGCGACCCCACCTGAAGAGGCAAAATGGGATGCACCACTCCTATGTAGTGACACACACACACACACACAAAGGTACACTGAAACATAAACCAATTGGCTTCCAGAGAGTGGTAGGGGATGTTTTATCCCATGTTGATGGCCTTTCAGCTGATTCCCTGGTGGCCCCCCATCATACAGCCCAGACACTGAGATCCAGAGCCAAGGGCCTTCTGGCAGTTCCCTCACTGCGAGAAACAAAGCTACAGGGAACCAGGCAGAGGGCCTTTTCGGTAGTGGTGCCCACCCTGTAGAACGCCCTCCCATCGGTGGTCAAGGGGATAAACAACTACCTGACATTTAGAAAACACCTAATGTTTAGGGAAGTTTTTAATCTGTGATATTTTAATGTATTTTGGTATTTGTTGGAAGCCGCCCAGAGTGGTGGGGGAAACCCAGCCAGATGGGCGGGAAATAAATAAATAAATAAATAAATAATCAATCAGTCAAGAGTTCCTAAGGTGATTCTAATTCTAGGACCCGATTGTGCCTCTGCGGAGCTGTGGTGGAAAGAGATCTGAGAAATCAGCTGGATTCCTATACTTTCCCAGAAGCTTTCCCTCTTGGTTCATAGAAGTCAACAATTTGTTGTCCCTCAGACGTTGCTAGATTATAACTCCCACCGTAGTGGCTGGGGCTGCTAGGAGTTGGAATTCAGCAACATGTGGAGGGCACCACATCGCAGCTGCTGGGATGGTGCATCCTGTTTTAGAAGCAAGCCTTCGTTTCCAAGCCAGATTTTGACAGAGGCATAAGCATATCAAGCTATGTATCCACCCCCCCACCCATCCCCCGGCTCTCATCATAATGATGGGTTTATCTGCCTCTTGCAGACATCTGCTGACCTTCATGCTGCATTAATAACATTAGCAATGCTGAATTGCTTCTGTGAAAATGCTATTTCTGCTAAGGGGGTAAGTAAGCTCCAGACTAATTTCAAGGAAACTCTTATCTGGTTAGAACTCACAAATCTGATATCCATTTTAACACCCAAAAAACATGTGTTGTTTGTGTGTAATGGAAATGCTCTAAAAGTTTGGGGTATTATTCCCAGGAAGAATATTAGAGGCTTATTTGCCCAATAAGCGAAAAATCAAAATGATGTTGTATTTCTGATAGGAAGAAGACTAAAGCAAGTTGACAGGGCCACCCTTGGAATCTACTGCTTGAATTTTTCATGGTAAGGCTAGCCTTCTTTGCCTTCCACAATAGGGATGGGCAAAGCGACCCACCATTCCAGAAGTAAACTGAATGCCTTAGGGGCACTGACTTGGGCCCCAGGTTATGGGTGCCCAATGGCACCTGTGATGTCCCGTTGGGTCGGCGGGTCAGTGGCTCTTCCGAGGCCTCAGAGATGACGCCCAAGACCTTGCAAAACCTCCGAACGCAACTTCCGGTTTCCACCAGAAGTCTCGTCGGAGGTCTCATGAGGCCTCAGGTAACCGGAAGTCATGCCAGAGCCCCGCATTGCGGGTGCTAGACTTGGCGCCTATGGAATGCCTCCTGGCCACAACATGGTCTCAAATCCATGAAATGATGAGGCTGCTCATTTATTCTGCATTTATGTCTCCAGAGCAGACTTCAGGTTTGTAAGACACACTCCAATTTTTTA
This sequence comes from Zootoca vivipara, assembly GCF_963506605.1. Taxonomy (NCBI): domain Eukaryota; kingdom Metazoa; phylum Chordata; class Lepidosauria; order Squamata; family Lacertidae; genus Zootoca; species Zootoca vivipara. The sequence continues at coordinate 29,210,726 of NC_083276.1, forward strand.
AAAATTAGAACTCAAAGATTTATCAACCAGAGCCAGTTAACAAATGAGACGCAGAATGACTCTGAGCACATTATGAGCCGAGAAATTTGTTTTCAGTACAAGAACTGAAGTGAGCTCGCAGTCTTTACACAAGAAACTCCTTCTGATTAGCTTTCTTTGTTTTGGCAATCCACCATACATCTGAAGCACTGAAAGCACATGGCTTTCCCCCAAGGAATCCTGGAAACTAATTTGTTATGGGTGTTGGGAGCTAGTTTTGCAAGGGTGAAACCAGGATTACACAGTCAAGAATTGTCAGGAATCTTATACTGCATTTGGAAGGCAGAGTACCAACATGCATGCTATATTAGCCTTCCCAAAGTCTTCTTACATTTTAAACAAATGGTTATGATAAATTTACCAATGCACTGCTTCAGAAGGAGCCATTGCACAAGAGGCTTCTTGGAATAAATGATGGATGGGTTAGTGGATCTGCTGCCTGCTAGGAATGCTTAAGGTGCTAGTTTCCACCTTTGCTATATTTATTTATTTGCAAATAAGCCAACTGTTACAAAAGCAGCAGAAGACTCCATACCCTCCAACATTTCTCCAATGAAAATAGGGACATCCCATTACACAATGATAATTTTACTATTTATACCCCACACATCTTATTGGGTTGCCCCAGCACTCTGGGCAGCTTCCAACATATATAAAAACATAATAAAACATTAAACATTTTTTTTAAAAAAAAACCTTCCCTATACAGGATTGCCTTCAGGTGGCTTGGGGGGTCGCAAAACCCCTACCCTCCAACATTTCTCCAATGAAAATAGGGACATTCTAAGTAAAAGCGGGACATTCCGGGATCAAATCAGAAACTGTAAATCAGGGACGTCCCTGGAAAATAGGGACACTCCTCCAAAAGAAAACCAAGAAAAAGAAAATAGGGACTCTCCTCCAAAAGAAAACCAAACAAACCCAGGTAGTTTGGAACTTCTTCCTGCTTGTGGAAGCAGGGAGCACATAACTCTTTGGTCCTACTGGTAGCCATGTAGAAATAATGAAGAAGGTTACCCAGCATCTGTCCCAGCTGCTCTCCTCCCTTGTCAGCAAACTCATTGTGGCTGAGGTCCAGCTCTATCACTCTGTAATTGACCTGTGGAGAGAAATGGTGCACAGACCTATGAGCTCTGGACTTAGACATCCCATTTCCCTAATTTGTAGTATCTAATGATCATTGTTTCCCGTGCACATAAACACCCATTTGTGGTGTGCATCAACCTAGTCCACCAAGATACTGACAATGATGGCAAAAGAACATAAATAAGAGCCTGATGGATCAGGCCACTGTCCCATACAGTTCAGCATCCTGTTGTCAGATGCCTGTGGGAAACTCACAAGCAGGATTCGAGTGCCAGAACACTCTCTCCTCCTGCGGTTCCAAGCGACTGGTATTCTGAAGCATCACCGCAGGTATTTTTGTAAGTTGGCATACTCTCAGGGTCTGGTTCAATGCACACCTTACCCCAAGTTCTGCCTCTGATTAAGATTTCAACATTTCAACATTTCAATACAGTGACCCATAAAGAAACCCAACCAAAACAACAACAACACAGAAACTTCAGCAGCAATAATATTTCACCCAAGAGGCGATCAACAGGCACAAAGGAATTCATTCAGTTTAGTGGAGCATTGGGGGCGGAGGGGGGGAGAGTGGATGAAACAAATTGTGCTCAACACAGTGCTGCTAGGTAAAGGTAAAGGGACCCCTGACCATTAGGCCCAGTTGTGACCGACTCTGGGGTTGCACGCTCATCTCGCATTATTGGCCGAGGGAGCCGGCGTATAGCTTCCAGGTCATGTGGCCAGCATGACAAAGCCACTTCTGGCGAACCAGAGCAGCACACGGCAGCACACAGCACACAGTTCTTCCTTTTTACTCACAGTACTGAGTACATTTACTTGAGAAGAACATTGTCATTATAGCATGAAATAAAATATTCCCTGTCCTCTTTTCTTCTGGTCACTTATTCTCTGATACTCCCTCCCCAATCCTCCAGTGCATGGAATATAATGGTACCTCTTACCACAGCACTTTCCAGGCAACCCACATTTCCTCTTATGGCTAAATTAAACATGAGCATCAGTTCCATTAGGCTTCTTTATGACAATTTAAAAAAGAAAGAACATCAGATGACCAATAGGTGGGCGGAGTAGGGGGCTCTTCCCTTCCTGCCATTCGCCTGTTCATACTTTTCTACAAACAGCAGTTTTTCTATCTGCAGGGGGAAAGATGTTGTAGGGACTTAATCATTCCCACCCCCCACCTGCTGCATGAATAAACAAAGTTTGGCAAGAACAATTTTGAGCAGACAAGGCATGAAGTAGCTTCTCTTCCCACTGGTCGTCGCCATCCCTCACTTTGAAGGGTGCATCGTAACCTTTCACTTATGACCTTTTGCACAGACTCCCAGAGTTTCCCCAGCTCACAAGTTACTCACCATTAATGATTCCGAAAAATATGGTGCTGTCTCTTCCCTAAAGTTGTTTCCTGAAGAGGAAAAGAGGATGCTAACAGAGGGCTGTTTCACACGAGTCAATTACCGACATTGACCTCACTTCCATGTAGGAAAATCACGTAGACAACACATACAAAGTACATATATCTCTTGTACATGACTGAAACAGCTGCACTTGGAGCGGGAGTCCTCCCGATAAATGTACCATAGGCAGTACCTTTTCTTTTCTTTTAAAAAAAATGTTTAGGGGTGCTCTCATTTTCCTACTCATACTGAAATGCTGCCCCTCAATGAGGCCAAACTTAGATTCACAAAATGTTTAGAGGTGTGCTTAGCCCTGCGTACCCCCAGAAATAAAGCACTGACCATAGCTTTATGTGAACTTATTACTCAGTCCAATGCATGCACAGTTTTTCTTTGCAGAGATTGACTTGTATGATGTGCCCCCCCAACATGGATTGTGTATTACAAACGTCACATGTCAAAACAACGCAGAATAAAGCAGAGGTGTAAGATTGCTTCTCTCATTTCCTTCCCTCCTTTTTCCACCCCTATTCATGGCTCCTTCCAAAGGGCTTACAGACTTCCTACTTTGGAATGACTCAGGGTCATTCAGATGTAATGCCTGGAGTTCACATTCACACACACATAATAGAATCAGAACATTAGAAGGTGGAGACAAAAGGGAACTTCTACTGGTATTAACGGCAAAGATCAAAGTTGCTCCTCTTATACAAATTCAAATAAGTGCAGGTCGGGACTACAGTCTAATTGAAATGGGGTAAAAGTGGACTAACAGCTAATACTGCTGAAATGTGGACAGGCCCTTAGAAAACGGTATGTTTGGCTGGGGTCATGAATAGGAAGCACTCCAAACTGCAACATTTTGTTGCAGGTCCCACTTGACCCTCACTCATTTATAACAAAAACATGAAAACCAGCAGGTTCATTTATTCTTCTAGCCCCAGTGTAGCCTGATCTGACTGGAAGTAGCCAAGAATTCAGGCATAGGTCTTCCCAGCCTGAAGTGCCTTCCAGCTTGGTGCCTTCCAAATAGTTTTGGACTTCAACATTCATCAGCCCCAGCCAGTATGGTCAGTGGTCAATGGTCAGAGAGGGATGAAAGGGGCTTCAGTCCAAAACATCTGAAGGACTCCAGGTTGAGAAAGGCTACTTTCAGGTGTCCCCTTGTGTCTATAGAGGTAGAAACCGTACCTGCAAGCTGAACAGCCCGGATATTCGAAATATTACTGTAGAACATCCTGCAGATAGCTTCAGCTCCTTCTGTGCTGAGATGATTATTGGAAATATTCTGAAATGCATTGGCGGGGGGGGGGGTGGATAAGGCGAGGAAAGAGGACAAACATCTTAAAAGGATGAAGCTGATCTGAATAAAGTGGTGTTTGAGGAATGTGACCAGCCTACCCCCAACATGGTACTATCCAGATGTCATTGCACTACATCTCTGATAACCCCTTACCACTGGCCATACTGGCTGATTGGCGTTGCCATCCAAAACATCTGGAGGGCACCAAGTTGAGGAAAGTGGAGTCTGACCTTTGCAATTATACAAAATGAACTGATATACACCGCTCAGATTAATGTGAGGATCACAGACACCAACTCTATGGGGCTGAGGACAACTTAGCGCCCCCCATATGGGGGGATAGAGCTGAGCCCCCCCAACCATGTTGAGTGTACCCACAGTGGTGGAGGTCCCCGTCGAGCCTACCTGCAGTGACAGAGGGCCTCCTTGGACTTCCCTGCGGTGGCAGCGGGCCTCTCCAGATCTCATGGCCTCTTTCCGATGTGCGTTATGCCACATATGTGTGTCACACGTGTGATGTCACATGCACACGATGAAGCCCCCCCCCCTCCTCAATGTGGTGCAGAACTCGGCACCTCTGGTGAGGATCAAAGCTTAGCTGATGTTTCTGTTCTCCAAATGCTGTGATGCACTTCTCCGCAGTTTGAACATCTCAAAATATGCATTTAAATGTATTATTAAATAAAATCCAGAGAGAAAGTATAAATATGTATGTCAACATTAATTGCACCTAAAATACGTATTTAATGTGCATATTTTTTCATCTGAAGCAGGTGAGAGCAGCATTGAAATAGTACGGTAAGATGTGTGAAGGGAGATCTTAATATTTACCCTGCTGCACTGGTCCAGGTGAAAATCCATCCCCACCTGCTATTTGCACAAGGAGGGGAGTTTTCATTGTTTATGATTCAAGCTTCGCTCCTGGCGCAAGCAGCAGTGAATATTTGTGGGGGGCGGCACCTTTGGTGAGACCTTGGCAGAAGGGAAAGGTTTATACTCTCCACACTCTGAAGTGTGGATACTATACCCTCCTTCTAGACCAGGCATCCCCAAACTTCGGCCCTCCAGATGTTTTGGACTACAATCCCCATCTTCCCCGACCACTGGTCCTGTTAGCTAGGGATCATGGGAGTTGTAGACCAAAACATCTGGAGGGCCGCAGTTTGGGGGTGCCTGTCCTAGATCCTATTTGCATTTGAAACAACCTGCATGTTGACTGCATTAATTTATTTAAAGTCATGTGTATTTGGGCCCTGACTTGTTGTATTCACAAACAGGATGGCAAAAAAAAAATGTGTAATTTTCTCCTCCCTTTACAATTTCAATGCACATCTATGGATAAGCTGCCTGTTTTTCAGATTTGTGTGAATATGGGCCCAGAGTATGATGTTAATCTAGGGGCTAATGCAGAATTCAAAGGATGAACTTACACATGGAACTCAAGAGACTCTGTGAAGATGCTACATATGGGCAATACTGATATGGGCAAAGATACGTATATTATAGAAAGCTAAATTTAGCTTTGAAAATAATTTGATGTGGGGCTTAGCTCTGCTGCACATGGCATTTCTGCAGAGGGCCCTGGGATGGTCTCAGGCTCTCACCACCAGATAAGGAAGTATATCAACAATCTCTCGCTCAGGGACTCCCAAAATCCTGAAGCTGAACAATCCACTACTATGATTCTGATGGTTTTCTAGGGTTCCAGACCTAAGTCCTTCCTAGCCCTTGTATCCAAGAACATATAATTGAAGGAGTGTGGGCTGAACATGGGACTTCATACATTGAAAACATGTAAGTGATTATTGTGAAATGAGAAGGCCAGCGAACAGTTTCCAGAGATAAACAAGAAAAAGGTTGTAAAACACTTTGCACATCAATAATAGCAATAATAATCAATACCAAAAAAAGAATGAACTCGTCAAGTAAGTGAACTCCCTTCACCCTCCATACAGGGAAAGATTGGGTACCATCTCCTGGATGTAGCAGTTCTCCCGCAGCATCTGCACCAGGTATGTGGCTCCTTCGCCCAGAATCCAGTTATCTTCTAGCTCTAAGTGGGTGATGGTTGTGTTGGACTAAAGAATGCAAAGAGGGATAGAGAACTACAGGAAATCAGCAGAACTGACTGACAGAAAAGGCCTTTTTAAAAGTTCTCTGTTTGCCCTAAATATTAGTTTTTGCAGCTCAACATCACAAAACCACAAAGAACTATAAGCCCAGACAGTTAACATTGGAGCTAACGTTAATTGGATGAATGCGGCTAATGGGCTTTGTTTTTAAAGTTTAAACAGCAGCTAGGCAGAGGAGCAGATTAGGACACCAATCGGATCTTTCCTCCTAGTTGACAAACAGCTTTGGGGGAGGGAGAATTTACAAACAGAACTACAGAGGTAAGGAGACAGATGAATTATATTGGGGTAGTTGTTTATCTGTGTGTGTGTGGAGGGGGGTAGTTTCCTGTTTAACCCCATCTGATCAAAATCACGCACACACACACACACACACACACACACACACACACACACACTCTGAGGGCAGTATTTACCATGGGAGAAAGACAGGCTGTTTGTTTTTTTTGTTCGTTTACATCTTGGTTGTAAATAGAACCTCTTATATTTACAAAATCAATAATACAGGTACCAACCTTTCCCCTAGCAGAGGGATACAGTAGTAGGAGCTGGGAGATGTGATTATGAGGGGGAAACAGTGTGGGACCAAGTTGCAGAGAGTAAACAAGGAGTTTAACCCCCTCTCATACTAACATTGCCCTGAACTAATCTCCTCCCTTGGCAGCTAGTTTTAAACTTTTTATTTTAAAAAAAGTGCCGGGGGGGATCTAACCCCACAATGTCTGGTGTAGGGAAGGTGAGCATAGCTTGGCTGAAACTGCCTCCTAGGCTGAATTAGGCCCACGAGCCAGAGGTTACTCACTGCTGCTCTAGAACCATTAACACTTCTATAATATACCACTCAGTAGACTTTGTGGCTTCATTTAACACTAAGGGTGCATCCAGACTGTCACTATTTTTGAGTGGGATTCAATCACTTCTGGCAAATTTTGATTTCATGGATTATAGTTGATTGGGAGGTATTGTGCAACAAACCTGCTTCCTCAAAAGATAGAACTTATTGTGATAAGAGCTGGAAAGTGTGGGATAACACTTGCTATGTCACAATGTCATCTAACCTCCCAGTAAATAAATAAAAATGAAAGTTCAATAAGCAGGTTGTCTGCAAATGCCCTACAATGTGTTGAAATGCACCGTGCGATTTCTTCCACATTCAGCAGATAGCACATTACTTTACTCCAGTATGTTGTAAAGAACATCAACACAATTGCAATTCTGGTTAAAGCTTCAAATGTGAAGGGGAAATATGGGGACAGGGAAGTTGCCATCTACGCAGTACGGTTAACAAGATCTAGTGATAAGACAGTGTCCCCTTTCTTCCTACATTTAAGAATAATCTTCTTTCTCCCCTGGGGAAAAGCTTATCAACTTGATGTGAAATAGTGTGGACTATTATTTTGAAGTACTTACAACCAGAGCAATGGCAATGGCTTTCGTTCCCTTGGGTCCAAGCCCATGATGGTTAAGGTTCATGGTGGGCTCTTCCATGTTACGAATGAAGTATGAGACAGGAACCACTCCTACCAGCTTGCAAGCCTCTATGTAGAGTTCTGCACCCTTTATGGTTGCAAATGATCGGTCAGGATCTGGAAAAACAAACCAGTCTGATTGGCATAGCATTTCCCCTGTGATCACTACAAAGAAAACAAACATGTCCTGACCTAGACTTCATGGGCACAGTCACTAAGGAAAGGTTTAAATTGATGGCCCTTAAAATATTAGGCAACTGAACACCTCTGAAGTTCTCCCTTATGCCTTGCAAATGTGCAAAACTCATGCTGATTCCAGGAAAGAATCATAAAATCACAAATATCTATCCTTCCAGTTATGCCCAGCCTGCACTACAACATGCACTGCATCTATAGTTAAATCAATCCTATTTATGTTCAAGACAATATCGACCAGGTAAACCAATACAACAAAGAAAATCCATTTGCAGGGTTGATGTAGGTGCACATTCTTGTACATGGCTGGTCCACATTTTATTTGATGGTTTCCTGATACAGTACAGATGTCTCTGTACATTCACTGGCTGGGCTACTAGTCACATACAAGTAAGTGCAAATAGAACTAGATTGTGGTTCCTGTATAACATTTTGAGACTAAGAACATAAGAAGAGCCTGCTGGATCAGGCCAATGGCCCATCTAGTCCAGCATCCTGTTTTCACAGTGGCTAACCAGCTGTCTATGGGAAATCAGCAAGCAGGATCTGAGCATAAAAGCATTCCCCATTCGCCCTTAGGCTTGCAGCAAATGGAATTCAGAAGCATTACTGCCTCTCTGACTGTGGAGCAAGAGCTTAGCCATTGTGGCTAGCAACTCACATTAAAGGTAAAGGTAAAGGGACCCCTGACCATCAGGTCCAGTCGTGACCGACTCTGGGGTTGCGCGCTCATCTCGCATTATTGGCCGAGGGAGCCGGCGTATAGCTTCCAGGTCATGTGGCCAGCATGACAAAGCTGCTTCTGGCAAACCAGAGCAGCACACGGAAACACCGTTTACCTTCCCGCTGTAGCGGTTCCTATTTATCTACTTGCATTTTGACGTGCTTTCGAACTGCTAGGTTGGCAGGAGCTGGGACCAAGGAACGGGAGCTCACCCCGTCACAGGGATTCGAACCGCCGACCTACTGATCAGCAAGCCCTAGGCTCAGTGATTTAACCACAGCGCCACCTGGGTCCCTAGCAACTCACATTAGCCTTCAGTTAAATAAGATTGACAAGGCCTACTTTTGTCAAATAACTTCGACACTGATATTTGTGGCTGATCCTTGTTTTGTTTTGCCTTGATGAACTAAAACGAAGCTTATAGAGGCATTCCTCAGTTTAGCAACAGAACCCGTACTTTTAAGGAGACAACTACTGACATGGGTGTAGCCAGGATTTATGTTGGGGGGCAGAACCTCAGTTAGTTAAGTTTTTTTTTATTCGCTTGATTGGGGGGGGCAACTCCCCCCCCCAATGCCAATGACTACTGAGTGTCCTTGACAAAGTCACTACTATCTTACAAGGTTATTATGAGGCTGAGGGGGAAGGTTTGGCTGGAAAACAAGATACTAAACAGTCCACCTTCTATCTCAAGGTCTGTGTCAGAATTTTCATCCCTTGACTTCTCTTCTGCTTTGTCAGTGGTGTCAGTAACAGACAGTATCTCTGCAGACGTGCTGCCTTCCGACATCTCGCCATTCTCATCTGGAATGAGATTAATTGCACACATTCTGCAATATGAATACAAGCCCCCTTGCTATGCCTATTACACTACACAAGAAGCCCTCGTTGCCCATCACTGAAGCCATTCATGAACCCAAGCGCCTTAAAGAGCTTTCCTCTCTCCTTCCCCATCCATGGATCTTTGCCCTTCTCTCCAGTGTGCATGACACTCACCCAAAAGCTGTCGGAGGTTGATGGTTGCTTTCTGCTGTGAGATCCAGAAAAGTCCACCACTAGCTGTCTTGTGATGTTCGCCTTCCAATGAGTGTGCTGTTGCTCATTTCAAATGAGGTTCTCCTCCTTTCTTGGTGTTTGTCATTTCTCACACCTACAATCACTTACCGTGACTGGGCTCCCCACATTTTGTTGACCCCACCACCTCTAATGACGACAACTGCTTTCATCTCTTTCTTTTGTTGCTAACTTGGAAGACACGCCGGCTGTGTTTTGTATCAGGCAGAGAAGGCTTTGGAGGCTGGGGGTGGGGGTTGTGCTGTTCTCTAATAAGATGAAATGCTTTGAATGCCACTGTGCACAGGTACTGGAAACAAGATTTGTAACTAGATGCTATTAGATGTGATTCCACCTCTCTCACCTCCAATTCATAATTTATTTTACAATTACTGTAAGCCGAAACAGAGCTTTGGAAAACTGCCCCTTAAAGACAATTCAAACTGTACAAGGGATTTGTTGCTATACCTTGTCCAGCCAAATGAAGGGAAAAAAATAATGTGTTACTCTTTATTGAATCTCTTTTTTTTGCGGAGGGTGTTCAACCTCTTCCTTCCACTTATTGGGTTACTGAGCTGCACTTCTGCAACCTTCTTGAGTGTTATTCAATATTTAAGCTTGACACGAATGATCCCCAGTTCAGCCATTCAGGTATCGATATGGGTGGAAAAAAAGAGTGCTAGTCGAGGCCATTGACAGGTGTGGGAGGGGTGTGTAGGGTTTTTCTTTCTTTTTTGTTCTTGTATTATGTATTTTGTGTTTCTATCTTGCATTTTTGAGTCGTGAACTGCCCTGAGGTCTACAGATGGAGGGCGGTATACAAATTTAATAAATAATAATACCGGTAATAGTAAATAACAAAATTGATAACCACAATTCAGAATGAACTGGGCTTCAAAACTGTCTTGACTTACAATCAAAGATTCTGGTGGGTGCTGGGAATGGATGAATGGCTCGTAAATGAAATAAAGTCATATAGAATAAAGCAGGGGTGCCCAACTCCCAAGGGACTGTGATCTACTCATAGTTAAAAACTGGCAGTGATCTACCCCCGTTTTTGGGGTTCAGGTCAAAGTTGTTGAGCTTTTTTAAGGAAGGGGGAAAACTCCTTTTTTAGGGGGGCCAAAGTTTTTTAGGGGAGCAAAAGTTGCTTCTTTGAGAGGAGCCAGTAATCTACCACAGACATCTAGTGATCTACCAGTAGATCACGATCTACCTGTTGGACATGCCTGGAATAAAGGATCCAGAAAAGCCATCTAGGGTCAACCCCTTCTTTTGAAAAGCAAAATGGATCGCCCAAGCAGGGTTGGCCCAATAATTTTTGCAGCAAAGGATAAGGTAGTGACCTCCTTCCCCAGTTCCATATTCAGAAGCCAGCTGGATGGGCAGCTGAATGCAGCTTCAACACTAGGGATGCAATAGTGTCCCCTCACTGTACCAGATGGCAGCAGGCAAGTGAAGGGATGCAAGACAAGCCATGTGGCAAAACTGAACAGGTAGGTGGAATGACTGAGAGGCTACCACTGCCTCTACATAGCATCTGCTGCCCGAGGCAATTGCTTTACTGTGCCAGCCTTGCACAGATGTTCTTCCCTAATTCTCCTCCCCCCCCAATCCTACCAGTTCAGACAACCTTTCTGTTATGGTAGTGTGTAACCCTGTTTGGTGATACTAATGGTTTGTTCTTCTACCTCAGCCTCACTGTTGTTGCCTGTTTCAACAACCTGAGATTCTTGATAACTCCTGGCACATGTGAGCATCACTTCCTAGTTTTTTTTTGTGAAAAAGATTGCTGTGGGGAGGAGAGTTGGTTTCTGGACTCACTTAACCCTGAATACTTCAAAGTTTCCTCAAGACACCAAAGCCCTGCTTTCCATTTTTGGATCTTATACATACACAGATAATTGTGATTTCTGCTAAAGCTCTAAGGGCATTCTTTTGGTGATTGCTGTTTTAAACAAAACACATACAACACTCTCACCTTCATCCTCCTCAAAGTCAAAGTTCAAAAAGTCCATGGTGTTGTTAAGGAACCAGGCGGTCTGCTTGTTGATTCTTCCCTTTCTTATAGTGTTATATGTAATTTATTGTGCTCTCTATTTCAGATTTTTTTCGAAACAGAATCTTTACTGGAGTCACCCAACCATAACAATTTTTTACATCACAGAAACATTTCCATGACCTAAGGTGTCAGCTGGCGATGTGGAATCCCAGATGGGATTGTTTCTGATTAGGAAGACATTTCCTAGTCACAGGGACTGTTTGAGTGTTGTGCATGCTGTTTGCCTCCTCTTGAGTTCAGGTCACTTTAATTTCATCTCAAGTATTCCATGACCTCATCTAGACATTGTGACTCAAGATATATAGTATCTCCTATGGTCACATAGCTCAGACTTGCATCGGGTCTTCTTTGCTGAGCTGGATCAAAATGGATCAGAATTCAGGTGAGAGATTTTCTTTCAGAAAGTGATGCTGTTGATTGCTTAAGGGGCAGCTAAACCTGCCGAGGTTCTAAGAAATAATGTATGGTTCTGGGTACTAATGCTGCTACTTTTCATGTCCAAAGTTCAGCTCCCTCTCTTTAAACATGGTGATTATTTTATTTTTAATTTTTTTACAACAGTCAACCCTGGGTGACCAATTAAGATCAATATATGGATTTGGCACCCCAAAGCCTATTAAATTAGCCAGATCACAACAATTCATGACGCAGGTGACTGCTTTGTGAGAATTCTTCCCAATCACAACATTTAGACATATACCATCTGTATGCCACTCCTATCTGACTCCTTCATACATAGCAGACATCTGAAAGCGAGGTGTAAATTTTTAACCATAATTTTTATTGGTTAATATTAGCTTTAAAATCTTGCATAATATAGGCATGAACACTGGTAAGGTAGTGCTAAGCAAGAGTCTTCATAATAATAACCTTTCTTAAGGGACAGCAAAAATGGTGAAATTTGTTGCCATCCAAAAGTAGCATACAATACAGAAGGAAACCAAGCGGAATGTGGTAGTGGCATCTTTCCCTCCGCAAATATGTTGAAAAGATGGTTCATTGGGATCATTATTTATTTATTTATTTGATTTCTTACCTACCCTTCACCATAAGGTCCTAGGACAGGTTACAGCAATTAATAAATACCATTATTAAGGTGGCTCGTTAAAAAACGTATATCTTGAGTGTCAATGGACAAGGTAAAGAGAACTGATGTTTAGACATGCTAAAATTTGTATAGGATTGGGCCATTAGCTTCCACTCTTGCTTTCTATTTTGGGTGCCTGTCAAGTTTGTTTTCTTGCTGCAAATTGTGAGCTGCTTACAATTCTAATTAGCAAACAGAGACTGTTTTCTTGCTTTCAGAGACAGTTGCACTAGTCATAACTGTTAGACAAGAAAAAAAGGCTTCTAATTATCACCTAATATGACCTCTTGATTTATTCCATGAGCATGTAAATAAATCCAAGACTGGAGCCAGTGATAGGGTTATTTTGGGAGTGATCTTGCAGACAAGCAAGGGGTAAATTTAGTAAAACCAACCCACATGGTTCAAGTAAATGACCCAGGCCTTACATGACAGGAAAAGGCAAAAAAGATAATGAAAAAAGAGAGGAATTAATCAGAGCAGCTGGCAGTACTATTAATATTTTTAGGACCTTCTTAAATTAGGTAATTTAAAATAGTGGAGTTAAAATCTGATAAACTGTTTTCATTTTCAAAGAAGCTCTAAGCCTTTGGATTGTGGGGGGGAAATGGAAGCTGACTTTTTAAGTATGAGACGCCAGAAGGAAACTCCTTCCCTTCCAAATTGTTGTTGTTTAATCGTTTAGTCGTGTCCGATTCTTCGTGACCCCATGGACCATAGCACGCCAGGCACTCCTGTCTTGCACTGCCTCCCGCAGTTTGGTCAAACTCATGTTCATAGCTTCGAGAACACTGTCCAACCATCTCGTCCTCTGTCGTCCCCTTCTCCTAGTGCCCTCAATCTTTCCCAACATCAGGGTCTTCTCCAAGGATTCTTCTCTTCTCATGAGGTGGCCAAAGTATTGGAGCCTCAGCTTCATGATCTGTCCTTCCAGGGAGCACTCAGGGCTGATTTCCTTCAGAATGGATAGGTTTGATCCTCTTGCAGTCCATGGTACTCTCAAGAGTCTCCTCCAGCACCATAATTCAAAAGCATCAATTCTTCGGCGATCAGCCTTCTTTATGGTCCAGCTCTCACTTCCATACATCACTACTGGGAAAACCATAGCTTTAACTATACGGACCTTTGTAAGCAAGGTGATGTCTCTGCTTTTTAAGATGCTATCTAGGTTTGTCATTGCCTTTCTCCCAAGAAGCAGGCGTCTTTTAATTTCGTGACTGCTGTCACCATCTGCAGTGATCAAGAAGCCCAGGGGGGGGGGGAAGTAAAATATATATATATATAAAGTAAAATATAATTTGGAAGCCCAAGAAGCCCAAGATCCTTGATCCAAATTATATTTTACTGTTTTTAAAGCACTAATAAACAAGCCTCATGTTTCTTTAATTCTGGGAAGATGTGATGGCCTGCACTAATTCAGGGCTCCTGAATGCTTCACAAACCACACAGCCCAGTTTTGGATTCATCTATAATAATTATTAACCCTGATTCTGTGCTGCTAATGCTATTATTAAAATCCTCATAAAGCACATAACCAACTGCACGGGAAACGGTGAGAAGTCTACCACAAGGATGTGCTGAAGCGGGGAGTATATGTGTGACATTCCAGAAGGAGATTTCTAAGGTGCACACCTGACAGGCTGCTATGATTTGCACAACCATGAAGCAGTGAGATTTGCACTGAGCGCAAGTCACCTGAATTGCCTACCAACGCAATTCCGTTGCTTCATTGCAGCACCCACCCTGCCTTGAAAATTTGGGAAGCCCCAACTATTTTTTACATCTATATTGTGCCTTTCCTCTTAAGAAGCCACAGGTAGCTGACATTTGATCATAGCATCATAAGAGTACTAAGGAAGGTACCCCAAGGGTCATCTAGTACAACCCCCTGCAATGCAGGAATCTCAGCTAAAGCATCCATGACAAATGGCCATCCAACCACTGCTTAAAAACCTCCAAGGAAGGAGAGTCCACAACCTGCTGAAGGGAGATGGTTCCACTGTCTAATAGACTCCCCTTCCCCTTTCATCCTCACAATTACTCTCTGGGGCATGGGCATAGGCGGCGGGGGGGGAAGCTAGCCCCCATAAATCAATCAAAATCAATACAAATCAGAGGTTCTGCCTCCCCCAACAAAAAATCCTGGCTTCGCCCATGCTCTGAGGTAAAGTCAGGCCTGCGTGAGAGAGCGACCCGCTGAAAGTTACCCTTTATTATTATTTATTGAATTTATATACTGCCCTATACTTGGGGGTTTCAGGGCAGTTCCCAGAATAAAATTGAGATATAAAACCACAAAATACATAATAAAAACAAAAACAACCCACCCACCCCCCAAAAAGGCCTTTGAAAAGGGCATAGGATGTAAATCAGATCAACAAAAGGCCTGGTTATTGGCTCTGTCTTATTTAGTCAAGCTGCCCAGATGTTTAGAAAGCGTGCACGATTTTAAATTTGGCTTCCGGTCTGCGGCCATTAACTGATCGGCAGGGGAACCTCGGTCTCCAAGGTCCCTGCGCTGTTTAGGAGGGGGGGTGCCATTGGAGCGTGGTAGCCCCCCCCAGAAAAATCTCAGATCGGGCTTTCTGAGGACGTGGACACCCGGCAGTGCTCCATAAAGTCCCCCTCGCTGCCCAGGAAGCTCGTTAAGAGCCCCGAGAGCAGGCAGAGTGGAGACGGAGCCTCGGGTCGATTGCTACCTAAACAGTGCAAAGCTCTGAGCTGACGTTAATTTGAGCAGCAGATACCTCCTAAATTGGAACATTTGGAATGTGAGTACAATTTATTAAATGGTTTTGAGAATAATTTGGCCAGGGGAAGGGATTTAAAAGTACGGAGGTCGACCCCCCCCCCCGAATGACTGTGACGCAGCTAGCTTGCCTACAGCCGAAACATCAGACAGGAAGATACTAATTTACTTTATAAGCGGACCTAGAAATCTCCCTTTTGTTGCAGGGCAAGGGGAGGTAATTAAAAGAGTGGAAATCCTGCAATCTAAAGTTTTTAAAGTCTGAAAGACCCTCCTGTAAGCTGGGAACGAGCTCCGGGAGGCTTGGACGAGTTTTTATTGTGGCGTCATAAAGGGAAAGAAAGGAAGCTTGTTATTGCTGTGAACTATTGAACTGTAGTGCTAAATCTGTCAAAACAGTAAGGCTGGGAATCTTCTTCAGTATTGGATTTAAAAAAGCAGAAATTGAGGTGAAAATTAGAGGCAGAACCATAGAATCATAGAATCGTAGAGTTGGAAGAGACCACAAGGGCCATCCAGTCCAACCCCCTGCCGAGCAGGAAACACCATCAAAACATTCTTGACATATGCCTGTCCAGATAAACCAGTCCAGATAAAAAGCTTAAGATCAGAACTTTGACTACAAGAATTAGCACCATCTTGGATCCTGCAGTTCATGCCTCCATGAAATTTGAGACTCAAAATGGAAGTAGACAAAACATCATCCACCAGTTGGAATGATAAATGTTTGCAATATATTCTGGAACAATGCCATGAGATACTGAGTCATTTACGTGAAGCCAGAAGAGAAAGACTTGAACTTTTGGTAAAAGACTTGCCTCAGGAAGAAGAAAAGGAATGCGAGGAACCTAAACAACCCAACAAAGATGAAATCCGAAAGGAGCTGATGGATTGGAACCTGAAGCAATCAGTGAGAGGGGCTGCACAGGACTTTGATGTGACATTAGGGGCTCCTGAAGAGTCCTGGAAGGAGGCTTCTCTAGTGAGAGAAGGGAAGCTCACTCCAGGAAACAGATTGGTCATTTGGGGAGAGATACAGGGGAAATATCTGTATGGGAAACAAAAGGAAGGATGGTGGTGGGTATGGAGTGAAGAATTGGTTAGACTGAAGCGACAGGCGAGGGAGTGGTATGGGTTGAAATGGATCAAAGAGGGTGTGAAAGAATGGGTGATTGTAATAAGGGGACGGATTGAGACGGTCTGGAACTGGAAATGTTTTAAAGGAACTTGTCTATGCATTTTGGGACTTGTAACCAGGGGAAGGAGGGATGATTAAGATTTATATAATGATGGTAAAGGAGGAAGAGAAAATATTATGGAGAATGTGGAGTACTTGTGGGGGGAAATTATAGGCTAAAGGGATTAAAAAATATGAAGTTAGGTATAAGAATAAATGTAAAATAGAAAGTCAAGGAAGGAGATATAGTATCAATATAATTACATATGTTGAAGTAAGATCATTAATTGTGGGATTAATAGATAGGGATTTAAAAATTAAATATTGTGAAAGCTGTATAAATTGGGTTTAAATTAGACTTGGGGGAGGGAGGGACGGGGAAGTTGAAGTTATTAATAAGTGATAATAGAAAGATATGTTTTTTCTTTTCTTTTTTGCCCTGTATGTGATTTATGTATAATGAATAATGATTGCTACCTATATATGTAATCAGAAAATATGCAATAAACATATTTTTTTTAAAAAATAAATTTGGCTTCAGTCTATCCCATACTGTAGTAGCCTGTTCTTATCTATCAGAGTGTTCTTAATTGACGGCTGCAAACTTTTCAGGGATAATTTTATTGTTTTGTCTTATTTTTTAAGCTTAGAGTGTACTAAAATCAAGCGGATGCATACATTTTATGAACTAAGATAAATAAATGAACATGGGCTGAGCGGGGGGCGGGGAGGTTTCAAGAGTTTCCCATAGAAGCGCCCGCTTAGGATATTCCGCGTTTAGCCGCAGGCACCGGGGAGATCCAGCAGCGGGATCTGTACAGGTGCGCCTCCGTCCCCCCTCACAGCCTCCGTAAAGCGGACGGCGGACGGAGACGGCGCCGCGTCCTCCCGAAGCCTCTCGCGCCAGTCCTTAGGCATCGGCCCCGCTCGCCTTGGGAAGCTGCAGTGCTCCAGGCCCGCCAGCCTTCCCAAAGCACGGAGGGCCCGAGGGCCCCCGCGACCCCCAACGGCTCATCCCACCCGCGCGCGCCGCTCCCAATCAGCCCTCTCGAGCCTAGCTGAGGCGGAGTCGGCCTCGCGCGTGGCCCACAGCTGGGAGGGGAGGCGCGGGCGGCATGATCGGGACCGTGCTCTGTTACGTGCTGCTGCCCGTGGCGCGGCTCCTGCGGGCTTTCCGAGGTAACCCCCGCGCTCGCGCTGCCGTCCCTCTTTCTTTCCCCGGCCTCCTTCTGTTTCCCGCCCCTCCCCCCACGCCTCATGAGAAAGAAGAGGCGGCTTCTCAAGGCAAGAGGGCACGGGGCACACGACGCGAGGTCAGCCGAGGCCCAAGGCTGACAGGAATCCCCGCTGCTGCCCCTCCGCGCTTCTCCACCACTAGGCCTGGCCGGACAACGCTCAGCGGCCTGGAAGCCTCCCTTCTCCCCGCTTCGTCCTGCCTCAGGGTCCCCTTTGCGAAGTCCCCCCTCCCCTTCGAGGGACGTGGTGGTGGTGGTGGTGGTTGTTAACAATTCTGCCCCTACATTCACGGAGACAACATTATCTGGCGTCGGCGACCGCCAGTGCTTTTTTCAGTGTAATAAAATGCTTAACATCGGGGTGGGGGCTGTGTTATTTTAAAACCAGGTGGCCATTTTCCCATATGGGCAACCTGTGGGGGGCGGGGCGGGGACAAAGCAGGACAGGAGTGCCAGTTGTGGGCGGGACCCGACGCAGAAGTGGGCGGGGCAGTGAATGCAAATCATTGCCTTTGCACAGTCGGCTGGTTTTTTTCCTATCCATGCTGTTTCTCTATCCCGCAGCCGCGCTAAACGGAACGAAAACGCACGCACGCTCAAAGAGGGTGTGTTTTAAGGTGTGCGTGGGTGCATGCGCACGCGTCCGAGGGGTGGATAACCCTAACGGCCAGACGGAGAAGCTTGGGAAGCTGCGTTTGTCTCTCTCTCTCCCCCCCCCCTCCGGCCCCGGGTTTTCCTACCTTGTTTAAACCAAATGTTGCTCTAAGTAAGAACTAGTAATTGTGGTTTGACTGGATGATGGTAGTGGGGAAAGGGATTAAGGAGGCGGGGGGGGGGTGGAGCGAAGTGTGGGCGGGAACGTGGGAAGAGTAGGCAAACGCGTGTATTTGTGGTGATCATAATAAATGAAACATTTAGGCCTTTTGCACTGTTCAAAACACTTCAGATTTGTGTTGTAATCCTTGGAAGTACCTTTTTCAGGTATGCTTTTAATACATTCTCTTCCCCCCTTTTGAAGGAGAGGGGTACAGATGTCCCATTTCAGAATTTTCTAACAATTCAATGCTTTGAACTGTAAATGTATCAAGTTTCAGGGCTCCAGCACATTGGGAAGTACTCTTAAGTGTTAGTCTTTCTCTGACCCCTGGCCCTAGTTTCTTGCATAATAAAGTTATCCTGCATCACACTCCACCCATCATGATGACAAATATTTTGCTACCATATAATATCAGGTGACTAAAAAACAAATGTGATGGAACAAGGATTAGCATGCTAACCCAGAGAAGAGGATTCATCTAATAGCCAAGCTAGATCCAATGCAGGAGATCTGTCTGGTTTGTTTGATTGGGATTATGTCTTTGGGGCATAGCTGTCAAGTTCTCCCTTTTTTTAAGGGAAATTCCCTTATGCTGAATAGGCTTGACAGCTATGCTTTGGGGGAGATTTTTAAACCTCTTCCGCTGTCCTGTTTTCTTGCTCCCTTCCAATCTGAAACTGTTTCCTAAATACATATACCAGCCAGATAACATAGCTTAAACCTTTACATTCTGTACTACTTCATTCTGTTCCAGTTCATGAGGTAATCCAATATTGCTTGTTTAACTTTTTTTAACAATGCCTCCTGATCTGGTAAGAACATTTTGGAAATGAATGTCTGTTAATTGTTACTTCTTTTTGCACTCAAATCAATAATAGAAAATCATTGAGATTTTGAGATCAGCCAAAGTGATCAAGGAAGTCTTGATATTGCTAAACCCAAATGTTCAAAATCATGAAGCTGCAACACTATAAGACTGCTTTAGACAGTGACTTTCCCTCTCACCCACTCAGGATTGGTAAAAGCAGGTGTGCCCTACTGTGCCAACCTTTTGCTGATCCTTCTGAATTGTCCTCGTATCATAAACTGTTGAGTTCTAATAATTTTGTGGCACCTAATTTTGCTACCCTTTGGAAACGTGTTGTTTTAATCAGCATCTGCTGTTGGCTTATTTTGGCAGATGCTTTCTTTACATGTCGAAAGAACGTGCTTCTGGCGAAGAGCACGACTACCCATATAGACGGCCTAACTGCTCCCATCAGTGGGAAGCCTGTCTCAGAGGAGCAGCAAGCCCTGCTGCAGCAGTGGCTGGAGGAAGGTGCTGGTGAGGTCCATGCCAGTGAGAGTGCTTCAAAACAAGAGAAGGTGCCCACGATATCACATGCTGAGTGGCTGGAAGGCCCAGAGCTACTGATGACAAGCTTAAGTGACCTGAATGTATCACCACAATCTGGTGGCAAGGAGCAACTGCCAAGTGAGGTCCAGATTGAGACATCTCCTGGACTACAGGAATTTGTAGAAGTGACAGGAAGTTTACCTGCAGAAGAAAGGGAGGCCTTAGGGGACAATGCTATATGGACAGCAGTAAGGACGCAGGCTGATCCTCAGATGGTTGAAGCTGCTCCTCTGTCTACAGAAGTGTGGATTGAAGACCCTGCAGTGTTAGCCTGGAGTCATGCCCAGGAGACAGATGTGGGACCAACAGAGGGAGCAGTATGGCCTTTTCAGAATGCTGGTCAGTTTCAGCCACTCCCACTAGAGATACCATATCATGGTGAGTATAATTAATGTACATCATCTTCTGATTTTGACTCTGCTTTCATAAAGCAAAACTTTCCATATAATACCACTGTATGATCTTTGCCATGTGTGAGGCTGCAACAGTGC
Source organism: Zootoca vivipara (assembly GCF_963506605.1). Lineage (NCBI taxonomy): Eukaryota > Metazoa > Chordata > Lepidosauria > Squamata > Lacertidae > Zootoca > Zootoca vivipara. The sequence goes on from NC_083276.1 coordinate 29,231,141, forward strand.
TGAAAAACACCAGTATTATCTTTCCGCAGACTCTTTTAAAGCTTTGCCTTGGAAGCATAGTCCATTGCTGAACTCATTTCATGTTTGAATATGTTATTACTAGTTTAATGTAGTATGACCAAAATTACACCCCAAAAAGCATAGGCAGGTTTTGTGAATAGTTGCCATCAGAATGGCATGGCAAAGTAGTTAAAGGAGTGTTATTCAAGGTGTATTACTGTCTTGTGAAGTAGGCCTATAAAATACCACAATGCATCTGTTAATCTTCAAGATGCCACCATGCTCACTTTGTTGCTTTTAAATACATTTATCCATTGGTCGCCTATCAATCTCTGCCAGTGGAGTACTTTTATATTAGTGAAGGATAACAATCTGAAGAATCTTTCTGAACGATCATATCATAGTTCAGATTCTTCAACCAATTGGTGAATGATAAATCCTTCATTTCCCACATAGCAGCGGTAACTTAGGGCCAAACTGTAAAGATAGTAAATGTCTTTGCATTTAACAAGCACCTTTTAAAGTAAGTAAAGGTGAAGGGACCCCTGACCATTAGGTCCAGTCGTGACCGACTCTGGGGTTGCGGCGCTCATCTCGCTCTATTGGCCGAGGGAGCCGGCGTACAGCTTCTAGGTCACGAACCGCCCTTCGTCCCTCTTAAAAGTAAGTAGTAGCTTCTAAAAGATGGTAATTATGAGCCTAGGGCTTGCTGATCAGAAGGTCAGCGGTTCGAATCCCTGTGATGGGGTGAGCTCCTGTTGCTTGGTCCCAGCTCCTGCCAACCTAGCAGTTCGAAAGCACATCAAAATGCAAGTAGATAAATAGGAACCGCTATAGCGGATAGGTTCCTATAGCGGATAGGTTCCTATAGCGGATAGGTTCCTATAGCGGATAGGTTCCTATAGCGGAACCTATCCATTCTTAAGGAAATCAGCCCTGAGTGCTCCCTGGAAGGACAGATCGTGAAGCTTAGGCTCCAATACTTTGGCCACCTCATGAGAAGAGAAGAATTCTTGGAAAAGACCCTGATGTTGGGAAAGATTGAGGGCACTAGGAGAAGGGGACGACAGAGGACAAGATGGTTGGACAGTGTTCTCGAAGCTACGAACATGAGTTTGACCAAACTGCGGGAGGCAGTGCAAGACAGGAGTGCCTGGCGTGCTATGGTCCATGGGGTCGCGAAGAGTCGGACACGACTAAACGACTAAACAACAACAACATAGCGGGAAGGTAAACGGCGTTTCCATGTGCTGCTCTGGTTTGCCAGAAGCGGCTTTGTCATGCTGGCCACATGACCTGGAAGCTATACACCGGCTCCCTCGGCCAATAATGCGAGATGAGCGCGCAACCCCAGAGTCGGTCACGACTGGACCTAATGGTCAGGGGTCCCTTTACCTTTTTATGAGGATCACAGCTTTGTTGTTGTTGTTTAGTCGTTTAGTCGTGTCCGACTCTTCGTGACCCCATGGACCATAGCACGCCAGGCACTCCTGTCTTCCACTGCCTCCCGCAGTTTGGTCAAACTCATGTTCGTAGCTTCGAGAACACTGTCCAACCATCTTGTCCTCTGTCGTCCCCTTCTCCTAGTGCCCTCAATCTTTCCCAACATCAGGGTCTTTTCCAAGGATTCTTCTCTTCTCATGAGGTGGCCAAAGTATTGGAGCCTCAGCTTCACGATCTGTCCTTCCAGGGAGCACTCAGGGCTGATTTCCTTAAGAATGGATAGGTTTGATCTTCTAGCAGTCCATGGGACTCTCAAGAGTCTCCTCCAGGATCACAGCTAGAGAGGATTTAACCCTTTCATCCCCTGCTTTGGTCCTGATGAAAATCACTTCTAATTGCATTGGGGTGGAGGCAAATTGGTGCTATTTGCAGTTTTTAAAACCATGCATGTTAAATGTAAGGGTGCATTTAACTCCACATCTTATTTGGTCCATAGGGTCAAACTATTTGTGATGCTGGAGATCTGTGATTAGGATCTCCCACTGTATTTATAAATTAAAAGCACCTGTTTGAACTTTTGGAATGGATTGGGGTTCTGGAAGGGGGTTAAGCCTTTTCCCTCATGCAGTTTCCTCTGCCTATTCCCTCATCCCCCACCCTCATATTTCTAACATTTGTCTTCCTTTCTTTGTCATTACGCAGAAATTCTGTGGAGGGACTGGGAAGATCTTTCTGCTCAGGCTTGCATCCCAGAGTTGAGCTCAGAGGCTGGTTCTTTATTTGAATTCAGAGTCATGTCGTATAACATTCTGGCCCAGGACCTGATAGAACAGAGCCCTCATCTTTACATGCATTGTCATCCAGATATTATGAACTGGAGCTATCGCTTTGCAAATCTCTTACAGGAGATCCAGCACTGGGATCCTGAAGTGAGTGTAACATTTGCATTAGGCACTACAGTGGGACCTCGACTTACGAATTTAACCCGTTCCGAATGCACACTCGTAGGTCGAAAACTTCATAAGTGGAGTTTCCCATAGGAAAAGCGGTTTCCTATAGGAATGCATTGGAAACGAAAAAATTCGCAAGTCGAGGAAACTACTTCTCGCAGCGAATGGGTTTTCCGTTCGGATGTCAAAAAAAATCGTAATCGCGCAGCCACTTTTTCCGCTCGTGACTCAAAAAAGTCGGATGTTGAGTAGCTCGTAAGTCGAGGTCCCACTGTATATTAGTTAGAGAGGAGAGGGAGATCCTAAGTATATTGTTCTTAGCTAGTGTCTGATAATATGGCTCCCAGAGTCCTCACTTGCTGCAACTGGAATTTGGGTCCTTCTCGCACATAGTGGTACCTCATGTTGCAAATGGGATCCGTTCCGATGGCTCGTTTGCAACATGAAAAGCCACAACATGAAGCGCTGCATCTGTGCACGCGCATGATGCAATGTGGTGCTTCTGAGCACGCGCAAAGCGCAATTTAGCGCTTCTGCACATGTGCACAGGTTACGGACGCGCCGAACCTGGAAGTAACCAGGACTTCCGGGTTCGGCGCATCCGTAACCTGAAAAGATGTAACATGAAGCGGACGTATTGTGAGGTATGACTGTAGATTCCTATCAAGGGTCACAGAGAACTTTCTGTGGCTGTGAATCTGTGAGGACTTTCAGTTTCAGTTTCCCACTCCTTGAACTCTTTGCACTTCCTCTCCTTATTTTAGGTACTTTTTGAATATGTACAGTGGTACCTCTACTTACGAATGGAGCTCCGTCTGCCATCTTGGATGTGTTAGATAGGATTTTTTCTACTTATGAATTTTTAGATAGAGTTGCTTCTACTTACGAATTTTTTCTCCCAATGCATTCCTATGGGATTCGACTTAAAAAAATTTTCGACTTACGAATGTGCGTTCGGAACGCATTAAATTCATAAGTAGAGGTACCACTGTAATTGCTTGTAGTGCCAAAGGATGCTGTATTTTTTCACTCTGTAATAGGGGAAATAGGTATAGGGAAGATATTCAGTCAGAACTAGTTATAGTGAGGGAACTTGTTCTGCCTTGGGAGAGCTGCTGCTAAGTATGTTCTCTGTTGCTTTCTAGATTCTTTGTCTCCAAGAAGTTCAGGAGAATCACTATTGGGAACAGCTGGAACCAACACTTACGATGATGGGTATAAGTAGTTTTTGAGATGGAGACTAGCTCACAATTTTTCTGGGATGATTTGCTTTACCCCCTGAGTTTGATAGAAGGAATGGTTGTGGGGAGGTTGGAGCTTCTCTGCTATCTTTAAAGCCACACTAGGATATCACCATTTAGTCAGAGGCTTGGTCTGTCTGTCTCCCATGGTTTTCGGAGTGGGGTTGTAGCCTCATGCTGGGGATTAAAGTCAACATTCCTTTTAAAATAAAAAATGAGAAGCAGCCGTGGGAGGCTGCAGTTAGGAAGAGGAGGTTGATGCAGGAGGTGCTGCTTAATTTCTCTCCCTCCTGCTGTCTCCTCACTCAAAATCCTGCTCCTACCCGCAAGCTGCTTTTCCTGTGAGTCAGGATATGGATCCCAGCAACCCTTCTCCCCACTAGTGGAAAAGCAAGTTGGGGAAACTGGTTTTGAGCAGGGAAACATCCAGGCCCAAAAAGGATTAAGCTGTCTTTGACATTCCTTTGCTCAAACTTGGGAGCTCCAGCAGCATCTTTTCAGTTTAACAAGGAAAAATTGCATCTCCTCTATAACCTCTAGTTGAGCTTTGTGAATAAAATCATGCCAGGTTTAGAACCGTCTGACTTTTAGGTGGCCTTTTTTGTACCAGAGTAGGGAACCTTCACCCCAGACATGGTTCCCTGCCTTCCTGAATCTGCTCCAACTCCTGTGACAGTTGGATGTGTATGGCTTGGCATGGTTTTACAAGAGGAACAGGAGGAACATTTGTTGGCTGAACACTGTAAAAACAGAAGTGTAAGATCTCTATATAATTTCAATTTGCCTACAGAGACTTGCAGCCTAATCCTATGCAGATTTACTTATACAGTAGTTCAATGAGGCTTACTCCCACGTATGTGTTAGAGTTGCAGCCTTAAGTTCTTGGTTGTCTAAATTGATCTGAGGAGGCCTTTGTTGTTTGGCTAGGCTTTGCCTGCATCTACAAGCGGAGGACAGGCAGGAAGACAGATGGTTGTGCAATCTGCTACAAGCAAAGCAAGTTTCAGTTGATAAGTGCTAGTCCTGTTGAATACTTTCGGCCTGGCTTGGACATCCTCAACAGGGACAATGTTGGTCTGGTATTACTGCTACAACCTTTACTCCCAGAGAGCTTAGGAGACAAATCAATCAGCCCCTTGTGTGTGGCAAACACTCATGTGTTGTATAATCCCCGTCGGGGCGATATCAAACTGGCTCAGATGGCTCTGCTCCTAGCCGAGGTAGACAAGACTGCAAAAATGGCTGATGGCAATTACTGCCCTATTATCTTATGTGGGGACCTGAACTCTGTGCCTGACTCACCGCTATACAAGTTCATTCGGAATGGCCAATTGTACTACCATGGAATGCCAGCCTGGAAGGTAAGCAGAGAAAGGGGATAGATGGCAACATTTCTTGACTCAGCTTAAAACGTATCATGCCTTTGTAGACTTAGCAGCTTCTGAGATTTTCTACCATTGTACCACTTTTTTGTGGTTTTGGTCAGTTCACTAAGAGAAATTGAATGCGTTAATTTCTCTTGTGATAAAAAGGCCATTATTGTATTTTGGTCATAGGTGCTACAGGAAGAAGTCCAAGCTAGAATCTATGTAAACTTGGGCTATCTCCATGACAGCTTCCTGCATTGTTGCTTTAGTATATTAGCACAAAACATGAAGCTGGGGTGGTGGACAAAGCAGGCACAGAAATAGGAAGTTAATGAGATCAAAACTTTTCTACAAGTTAAATTAAATGTTCAAACAGATATTATGATACCTTCAACTTAGAACAGACAGAAACTATTCCCCCTCAATCTTGCTGCCCCAATGTATTCTGTTATATTCATTTGAAAATAATAAACTTTTTGAAAAGTAGAAAGTCAGATGAGTGTATTATTCTATACTGCAAATGTGAAATCTGTTATGCGAATGACACAAACTATGCTGGTTTTGCTGTATGGTCAGATGGGAGCAGAATAAACTGAAGCTACTAGCCTGTGTGGGCTGCTGGATAGGGTGTGCATTGGATGCACATTGAAAACTGTCCTGCATATACCAGTTTAAAATTACTGGATTCTAAACCTTTTTCTCTCCTTGAGACAATCACACATTTGCTGCTGTACCCCCATCTGCTACCATATAGGCTAGATTTCTAACATTCTTGATTACCCGGGAATAGTCTAGACTGGGTGCTTCCAGACAGGGGCATGGTATTATAAAAGGGTCCTTAGCAACAGGCTTCCTTAACTTGCTGTAGTATTTTTGGAAAGCGTAACTTCAGATTAAATTGGGGTGGTGGAAGATATATGCTGGCATTCTGATGACAGTGGCACTGTACGGGTGCTGCAAAAACTTGCATGCAACAGCAGCCTTGATTCCATAATACACACCCTTCATTGGGTTTTCTTTCTTTTGACTAAGTGACTAATTCCTTTGCTTGTAAATTCCTAGTGTAGTCACAAAACTGTAGATGTGGGTGCCAGTTTTTAAGCTTGTGTGTGTGGCTGTGCCTACTATAAATTTTGCTGTATTTGAGAAGATTATGTGTTTCAAAACACTCGTGTGTGTGCTTGTGTTCTGCTCCTGTAGGTGTCTGGACAAGAAGACTTCTGTCAGAACCCACACCAGCGGAAACTGCTGACTCCCTTGTGGCCCAGCTCTCTGGGGATTACAGACTGCTGCCAGTATGTCAGTCTTTGCCAAAGCAAGAAGTCAGGTGAGCTTCGTGGTGGAAATGAGGACAAGTGTTGCAGAGACTTGTTCTCTGTCATTAATGTACTGTCTGAAAGTTGCTAAAATCCTCAGACTGACTAAGAGCCTAACCACATATAATGTTACTATCCTATAAGTAATGTTTATTCATAAAAGTGTGTATTCGCTCTGTCCATAATTGTGGGTTAGGGTCCCCCTCCTCTGCTTTAACCAGCATTTGAGTTTTGAAATTGCATTTTGATGGTTGTATGGGTGCAGTGTGGACTTGTACCTCCACCTCATGCAAATAACAACACTAGGTTGTGTGAAAATAATCAAAATCAACTTAAATGCTTCATTTTATTTCCCTCCTTTGATCTGCCTTTCTCCCTGTAGACAGGCGCAAATACAGCCGTGACTTCCTGCTTCAGTTCCGTTATTGTGATGTTGCATGTGAGCGACCTGCAGATCTGATCCTGTTGGAAGGTGTGACGGATGCCATGCCAGGTACCCAAAGTTTCCCACCACTTCATTCTGCAACTATGATACACCTAGTTGGAACAGATCTTTTAATACTGAATGGTTTGGACTCACTAGCAGGTTTGCTGTTTTACGAAAATGTCTACAATTACTCTTGGGCATTCCTAAAGTGGTTCTTTCAATCCTGGGCAAAATATTTTACTTGAAAGAGCAGCACTTTTACTCATCACTTGAGCCATGTCTTGGTTTTATCTTGTTCCTGTTTGCATATGAGCTGCTTAACCCAGTTCTGGAGGTGAGAAAGCAGGAGGGACTGATTTTTAACTGTGGTAGATGTTCTCACCTCTTAGTCTCTTTATGCACCAATATATTTCATTGAATGCTGAAACCTTGACCTGTTCCCCAGCCTTTCCCATTTTGCCACTTGGTTTTGACAATGTCGATTGTTGAAGCAGCAATTTGGGTGGGGTTACTAATTGTGAGTTTAACCCCAAAATTGTATGTTCAGTGGTGTATCTGATCTGTATTTCTTTCGTGCATTGCAGACCGTCCTGCACATTGGCCTAAGGAGCTCACGGTAGTGAACAACTCTGATCCAGATCTGTGTTACTCAAGGTAACTTTAAGGGGAAGGGTGTTGGGTCCCATGAATGAGACAGTTCCATAGCCAGGATTGTTTATCTTGAGAGCATAGTGGAGTCACCTTTGGCTGAAGGGAATTGTATGATCCCTGTCACAAAGCCTATGTTAGAGTCAAGGTTTACTCCAAAGAAAGGGGGCTGCGTTTGCAAGAGCAAGTTACCTTCATACTGCCGTTACTCTCTGGGTTACAGGAGAGAGTTTTTTCTTTCATTTGTTACAACGAAATAAATTGAAACCAACCATGGGTGGACCAACTGAGAAACTCTCTTGAAACCAACAGGCTGTATAAGAACTGCTACTGCTACCCAGGAGGACTCCCCTGCTCAGTGCCTGGGGGCCCGGCCCTGCTTCTCTCCACCTGGCTTGGGGCGGGCCCTGACAGGCGCCAAAAAGGACCGCTGCCGCTACTGGGCAGAGAGGGCACTGTTTTTTGTTTGTTTTGTTTTTTTAATTGCTGTTATTTTTTACCTATGTCATTTTAAACTGTGATATTAATGCTGTATTCTTAGTTTTAGATTTTGATTTATGTGGAAATTGTTTTCTATTTGGTTGTATATTTTTTGATGTGGTTTATTTGTTGTTTATGACTTTTGTAATTATGTAAATCTTGTCATGTTGTAAGCCGCCTTGAGCATTGTTTTTAACTGTGGAAAGGTGGCATACAAATAAAATGATGATGAAACTCAAATTGAGGTATAAGATTAGAAACAAAATAAAAAAATCCTTACAGTAGCACCTTAGAGACTAAGTTTGATATTGGTATGAGCTTTCATGTGCATGCACACTTCTTCAGATAGAGAAGAAAGCAATAACAAACTTAGTTGGTCTCTAAGGTGCTACTGGAAGGAATTTTTTTTATTTTGTTTCGACTACGGTAGACCAACACGGCTACCTACCTGTATAAAATTAGATATATGCCAGGATAGTGCAACAGTTATAAAGGCTGCACTAGCTTGGTCCCACTGTAGCAAGATTCAAGGCTCTTAGCAGACTCCCCTTGAAAATAGTCATCTATCAAATAGAGTGTTGTAATCAAATTAAGGGAGTATCCCCAGGATCAGACGGTAATAGCAAAGCAAATGTCTGTGGAAGGCAGAGTTGAGTAGTTGAATAGTAGTACTTTTAAAGTGTGCTTTCCTTGCATTAATTGAGTTTCTTCTCCTCTTCCCCATGTTTTGGGGATGGGGAGCTGTTTCTCCTGTACAGGTACCCAGGCAGTATCCAGCATGGCCTCAACCTGACTTCTGCCTACACCCACTTCCTGCCTGAGAGAGGTTGCCCTGAGATTACAACCATGCCAATGGGTGTTGGGGCCACAGTTGATTACATCTTCTATTCAGCAAAGCCTGTCAAGAGTGATAATGAAGAATGTGAGTGTTACAGAACTTAAATCTCCTGTATGGCTATACTTCAAGTATTTCATCAGAGCTTTTATGATGGACTGCCTGTCTATCTCAGCCTCAGCCCCTCAGTGAGCCACTGAGGATGGCAGTTTACGTAGTCATAAAATGCATAATTCCCTGTTTTTCATCTGGCTATTACTCTGCAGTGAGTTGCAGTGGTGATCATGTAACTGTTTTGCTTCTTACAGCTGTTCCTTTAATTGTGATCTGAACATAACTGCCAAGTTCCTGCCAGAAAAATAAGGGATCGGCAGACCGGAAGTAGCAGTGCCGCCATTTTGGAACTGGGCGGAGCATGCTCAGAAGCCACTTTTGATGCTGCTCTGCCCAGTTCCAAAATGGACGCTGCACCGGAAGTCGCGCGGTGGCCATTTTGGAACTGGGCAGAGCAGCATTGAAAGTCGCTTCTGAGCATGCTCCGCCCAGTTCCAAAATGGCCACCGCGCCAGAAATCGCTTCTGCGCATGTCCAGAGACTCCAGACATGCGCAGAAGGAGCCTCCCCCAGGCGGTAAGTAAACCAGGGAAAAACAAAAAAAATGTTTTTCCAGCTGGGAATGGCTGGAAAAACGGGGTTTTTCCGGGGAATACGAGATACGTGGCAGCTGTGGATCTGAACAGAGTGGGGGGCTGACTTCCTGTTGTTTTGCCATCAGTTCTTCCTGCTTACTGTACTTCAGCTCTGACCTATGCTCCTTGCCTCCCACAAACACTTCTTCAGTAGGATCTTTGCTCACATCTCTGATCTGGCTGTCAAGAAAAGTATCATAATGTCAATGTCCAGTGTGGTGTAGTGGTTCAGAGCGGTAGACTCGTAATATGGGGAACCGGGTTTGCATCTCCGCTCCTCCACATGCAGCTGCTGGGTGACCTTGGGCTAGTCACACTTCTTTGAAGTCTCTCAGCCCCACTCACCTCACAGAGTGTTTGTTGTGGGGGAGGAAGGGAAAGGAGAATGTTAGCCGCTTTGAGACTCCTTCGGGTAGCGATAAAGCGGGATATCAAATCCAAACTCTTCTTCTTCTTCAATGCTGTCCACAATTTGTCACAGGCAGAAACTGTACTGAACATCTACATTGTGTTGTCCCCCCACTTTAATTTGAGGTCTGAAGCCCCAGAGAGTCATTTGATAGGGTAAAACCTGAAATGAAGCTTAGACTTACCAAGCTAGTGATACTTGCATGATGACTGCAACACGTATTGGCAACATGTTCTCTCACTGGTAGAGCATGTGCTTTAAAATGCAGGAGGTCTCAGGTACAATCGCTGGAATCTCCAGGTAGGGCTGGGAGAGACCCGTCTATGGAAAGCCCCTGGCAGTGAGTGTAGACATTACTGAGGCAGACAATTGGTATAAGGCAGCTTCAAAATTGCCATTTTCCTGTTTTCCTGGTTCATATTTTATTGAATGCTGAAAGATCTGGGAATATGAGCTGACTACACATCTAGGATATTGCAGTCAGGGAGGGATGGTAGTAGAATTAGAAAACTAATTGATTATGATTTTGAGAGGCTGTACAAGTGTGTTTGGGTTAGTGCATTATTTAGTTATTGAAAACAGTGGGGGGGGGTTGTGCGTGTGTGTGTTTGCGCGTGCGCGTGCACCCATGACAGTTGCTAATATCAGTATTTTTACTTTCTGACACTTTCATTGCAGTCTGTCTGTGGTTGAGCTTATGCTTCCTTCCGCCACTCCACATGGGGTATGAGTGTGTATGCTGTGTGTGCCTCTTATTGCAACTGTGATTCATTTTCAGGTCGCAGGATGTACCAAGATGGAGCCCTAAAGCTGCTTGGCCACCTCTCCCTCCTCTCTGAAGACATTCTTTGGTCAGCAAATGGCTTGCCAAACCCTTTCTGTTCATCTGATCATCTTTGTCTGCTGGCCAGCTTTGGCCTACAGATCTCTGACTTCTGATCATGTGCCAGATCTCTTGGACTCTCGCAAGAGTTGGTCTGAATGGGAAAATCATGCCGTTGAAGTTTACATTAGCTATCTTTAAAAAAAGCAAAAGCTATTTATCTTCCCCACCCTCACCCCTCCCCTTTTTGAGATGTCCTTGTTCGTTTCTCCTACACTTCTTTGTTTATGAGGATATAACCTGAGTTCACCCAGAATGCTACAGTGCTTCACTGCCAGTTTATGGCTGCTGCACCAGCTTTTTTTTCTCTTTTAACAACGTGTATCCCACCAGCAAATTAGCAGATTTCTCTCAGCCTGGCAAGTATGCTTAGCCACCATTGCTTAGAAGTCAGCAGAGCATGTCTTTGTGCACCACAAAGACCTTAGCGGGGCTAGAGATGATTTGAGCCCGAGTCTAATCTGGGCTTCATTCTTTTTTCTTTTCATTATAAGCAGCAATTGGCCCATACATTACTGTTTCTGTTGCACCTAGCCCAGAATGCTGCTGATGATTTTTGCAAGCGTGCAAAACATAGGGCTTTTTTGAAGTGCTGGTACTGCTCATAACCTCCCAAGGTGGGTGCTTGTTGACTGAAATGTTGTTTCTCTTTATCTGTTTGGAAGTAGCATCAAATCAACCCGTGTCAACTAACCGTACCCTATGGAGGTCACCTTGCCAAAATTCAGCTCTCCTGCATCAACATTTGGAAGCTGCCTGCTCATATTGTAACAGACTTTTAACTCTGCTCTAAGAGCCCGCTTGGTTTTTATGCTCAGGTTCTTGAGAAGGCTGTTTTCTCTCTCCCATCAACGTGACATTTTTGTTGCCTCTGGTGGCACTTCAGGGAAGAAAAAGATGGACTAAAAGTGGCAAAAACCCAAACGAGAGCTGCTTTGTTCTTTGTTACAGCTTGTAAGCCACAGTACTGGGTACCTCAACTGGTCCTGGCAGTTGCTGCTCATTTTTTCCTTTATCACCAATGAATTGTGACAGGAGCATGTGGCTGCAGAGTTAAGGCCAGCCTCTAAATAACCCACATCCTTTCCTTGATACATGGAATCCACAGGATCAACTTCAGCTTTGTGTGGGCCATGGCAAAACTTTATTTTGTGGGGGGAGGGAACGCATTGGGAGTTGTCAGTATTTTTAATGTTTTCTTAAAATTTGAAAAATAAAATAAAGTTTTATAATTTCAGAAAAGTTGTAAATTCAGTTGGTTGGAATGGTGTGGGTGAAACTGAGCAGGATGCTTTGTGAGAGCCCTTTGTGTGTAGCCCTCTGGCGAACACAGTGGGAACTGCTGATGAAGATGCACCCTGCTGTGGTGCCTGCAAATCCTGAAATCCAGTTTAATATTATGCACACTGAGCCTCCCTGGAGTGATTACCTGAGTATAACAGCTCTTAGAAGCTTTCTGTGGAATTTGGCCAATAAGGCTTTTCATTTTTTAGGAATGCAACTTTCTAGCTCTTGCAGATATGAAAGTAGGCTTGGAAGTGTGTGGACACTGGGCCATGCCTTGTTGAATGCTCAGTAGTAGTAGTAGTAGTAATAATAATAATAATAATAATAATAATAATAATAATAATAATATATTTATACCCCACCCATCTGGCTGGGTTCCCCCAGCCACTCTGGGCCACTTCCAACAAAATATTAAAAATACAATAAAACATCAAACATTAAAAACTTCCCTAAACAGGGCTGCCTTCAGATGTCTTCTAAAAGTCAGATAGTCGTTTATTTCCTTGACATCTGATGGGAGGGCATTCCAAAGGGCGGGTGCCACTACTGAGAAGGCTTATTCCTCAGGTGTCAGAATGGAGTGTGGAAGGCCTAGTAAGACTTCAAGGGTGGGGAGAGGGGTATTCAGCACAGTGTGTCACTCCCTTGTTGCTCTCCTCCCTTTCACAATTTCCCAGAAGCAAAATTAAGCAAGTGCAAACAAAGTTGCTTAATCTATGCAAGTTGCAGAGTTTGGGTTACATTTGGTTAAGGTTTTATTGGGGTGCAGTGCGGGTTAAGTATACATACAGCCCTAGATAGGAGTATACTCACCTTAGAGGCAGAAGAGACTTGGTCTGCAATCCTGTGTCCGCTTACATGGAAGTAACTTCTAGTGAACTCTCTGGGATTTCTGTGAGAAGGGGCACGGGTTGCCCCCTTTTTTTTTTACCCCAACTGGTGAATAGTTCTGCCTTCATTTATTTAATCTTCCTGCAAGGAAGTGGTGGTGGTCATTTTTAGGAACACATGGTGGAAAGGCTTCCTGAAGGGGAGGGTGGATAAAGAATGAGGAAACTTCTTGGACATAGAAGTGACTACTTAATTGCAGTGCAAGGAGCCAGAAAGTTACAGAGTGATGCTTATTAAGTTCCAAATGTGGGAATGTTAAGATGACAAGTTTCCATGCTATGAGAGGCATATTGAGTGGCTGTCAAATGTATTATTTTATTTCCTTTCCCTAATCCATAAAGGCTCCATGTACCTCTTTGATTAGAATATGTGTCATTGCCAAAGCTTATTTGGCTGTTGGTGTGCATGGGAGGGCAAGCAGCCACATCATCACACCAGAAAGTTAGCAGCAACAACGAAAAGCCAAGCCTTAACTTTACTGGAAAGAAACCTACTTCATGGCAACTTTGGGAATTGACCAGGGCCTCTGGCATTACCTTGTACAACTCATCATAGCTTTACTCTTCTAGATTCTGGAATAATGAGTATTAACTGCACCCAGCAATTATGATTATAGAAATGCAGAAAATTCCTTTGTGTAGGGAGTCCTGGTTCCCAGCCTTCTGATTTAATACATCTATAGTATTTAATAGAGCTATAGTATCTCTATCATGCTGATTAACCCAGAAGTACAATTGTTTTATTGGCAGTTGGGTAGAATGGGCAAAGTGCCCACAGAAAGCAGAGCTTAGCTTACCTTTCATGATAAACACCTTGCAGCACCATTGGACTATGAACATAGGAAGAACCTACTGGATCAGGCCAATGGCCCATCTACTCCAGCATCCTACTCTCACAGTCGCCTGTGGGAAACCTGCAGACAGCTTTTGTGCACAAGAGTATGCTCCTCTCCTTCAATTTCTAGGATACTGCCTCTGTTGGCATAGCCATCATGGATAGCCTTATCCTCCCATGATTTTGTCCATTCCTCTCTTAAAGTCATCCTTGTCGGAGGCCATCACTGCCTGCAAGGTCACACCCACAGCTTATATTTAAAGCACATAGCTTCCGCCACAGAGACCTGGAGTTTGTAAAGGGGGCTGGGAAGTGTAGCTCCATCAGGCTTAAACTAAAGTTGCCAGGATTCTGCAGAGAAGCTATGTGCTTTAAATGTATGGGATGGGAGAGATTTATGCTGTTTTTGTTCCCTTACATCAGTGTTTCTCAACCTTTTTTGGGCCAAGGCACACTTGTTCCATGAAAAAAATCACAAGGCACACCACCATTAAAAAAGTTTAAAAATTTAACTCTGTGCCGCCCTATATTGACTATATAATTATGACTGTAAGAAACACTTGCCAATTGCTGTGTTGGTTGCAATCTCCTGTAATAAGGCTTCACAAGCCGCTGATTTCTCTGCCAGCACAATCCTTTGCTCAGCAAGTTTCAGGTTGAGCTCATCCAGCCAGCTTCTTTAAGTTTGTCTAAAACCACCCTCCCGTGGTGGTGGCTGTTGAGAGCTGCGCTCGCCCCGCGTCATGACCCGGCCGGCTTCCTTTCCGGCGGGTTAGTGTTGATTATTGGCAGCCGCCAGGCACGTGACAATGCAAATTGCCCTTCTCGTCGCCGCACGTCGCGGCACACCAGCCAGCGTCTGGTGAGAAACGCTGCCTTACATGGCACAAATTGTGGAGAAAAGAACTTTGGGAAGAAAAAATCAGAATTGAGAGGCAAGACCTTAAGGAGGGTCCGTGTTATCTACTTAAGATCCAACAAATGGTGTTAGTTTTCCATACCGAGCGCACACAATAGTCACTGAAGAAAGCAAACCATCTGCTTCGGTTATGCGCTGTTATGACAACAGCTCTGAAAACAAAACCTAGCTGCTAAAACTGGGTAAGTCATACTGATTATGTCAAAGCAAACCCACAGGTGCCATGAACATCATCTTATTACTGACACACCAGGCTCTGCTCAGCTTACAGGGAGTCAAAGTTGTCTGAAGCAGGTGGTCAGCACACCATGTCAAGTGGGAAGAGTGGTTTGGTGAGATGCAGGACATCTGCTACTGAGATCATGCTTCGTTTTAGGATTCCCCAAGGAGCCTAGCATAGCTGACTTTCTGGCCTGTTAAAAGGGCAGGAACAGCAGTCAATTAACAAGGCACTACATCACAAGTTCATTTCGTACATCTTAGAGCAGGCAAGTGAATAATTTAGTATTAATTAATTAATTGCCTATACCGCCCTTCATCAGAGGATCACAGGGTAGTTTATAATATAAAAACTCAAAATTACTCTAGTAACAAACAAACAATAGCCCCTCCATAGTTTAAATGGTAGTGATGTATGGAAGTGAGAGCTGGACCATAAAGAAGGCTGATTACCGAAAAATTGATGGTTTTGAATTATGGTGCTGGAGGAGACTCTTGAGAGTCCCATGGACTGCAAGAAGATCAAACCTATCCATTCTGAAGGAAATCAGCCCTGAGTGCTCACTGGAAGGACAGATCCTGAAACTGAGGCTCCAATACTTGGGCCACCTCATGAGAAGAGAAGACTCCCTGGAAAAGACCCTGATGTTGGGAAAGAATGAGGGCACAAGGAGAAGGGGACGACAGAGGACGAGATGGTTGGACAGTGTTCTCGAAGCTACGAACATGAGTTTGACCAAACTGCAGGAGGAAGTGGAAGACAGGAGTGCCTGGCGTGTCCGTGGGGTCACAAAGAGTCAGACATGACTAAACGACTAAACAACAAGAAGTTTAAAAGGCCATAGATTATCATTATCCAAAGGCCTGGGGAAGATTTTTATTTTTATTATTGCCTGGTGCCTAAAGATATGAAATAAAGGCCTTCCTGGGGAGAGCATTCCACAAGCAGAAGACAAGTGTAGACACATAGGTTCGGGTCACAAGAGATATGCAGTGATTTCTGTTTACTGGCTATCCTTCAAAGGCAGTTGTTTTTGATGCAGTGATGCCGGGAGTCCCAAGGTTAGGCAAAGGTTCCCCAGTGTAGAAATCAGAAATAGCAAACAAGCTTTCCTTCCGCTATGCATCATCATCTGCAATAGGGAGCTTGGTGGTACTTGTATGGGGGCACAGGCTCTGTTCATCGAGAGCGACAGCAGCTTCTCAGTTGTACAAACTGGTTCCAGACCTGCTCCAGGGTGTCTGCAACATGCAGAGGTTCTCCAACAGGTGCCTTGTGTTTCCTCCAGGTAGAGTGTTTGATCAGAACTGCTTTAAGTCAACCTGTTGTTCCCCTGAACTGGGGAGCAAGGTAACCTCACAATTAACTGGTAATTGTAATCCTGAGCTCAATATATATTTATAATCACTTGCTTTGATATAGGCTAATTGGCATGCTTTGATGCTACCCTTAATCTGAGACTCGTAATCTGGTGAACGGGTTCAAGTCTCCGCTCCTCCACATGCAGCTGCTGGGTGACCTTGGGCTAGTCACACTCCTTTGAAGTCTCTCAGCCCCATTCACCTCACAGAGTGTTTGTTGTGGGGGAGGAAGGGAAAGGAGAATGTTAGCCACTTTGAGACTCCTATGGGTAGTGATAAAGTGGGACATCAAATCCAAACATTTCATTTTCTTCTTGGGGTGGTGGGCTCTGAGCCCAGAAAGGGGAACTACCTGTAAGACTTGGGCATTTGCCACCTATGCCCTCATCTGGGCAGGTGGAGTGATGCGAAGTCCTGGCCAGAGTGACATGTGCTGCTCTGTGTAGAAAGAAGGCATGAATGTTTGCTTGGGTGTGAGCAAGCTATCTCCTTGCTGCGATGTCCGTCCAACGTCTGTAAAGGCAGGGAGACCTGGCAGGCTCAACTGATATAATATCATTCTTTTAATTAAGCACTAGAACTGGTCATTCTGGCATTTTTGACATCCTTCTTTGGGGCCAGTGGCTCAAAATACTCGCACCCATGAGTTTGATGACAATTGAGTTCTTTCCTAACCTTCTGTCACAATCCACCTCCCTGTAATTATAAAGCTCAGCAGAGACAGCAAACAGCTTCTTCCCCTCAAGATCACTAAAACTGATTTCCCCTTGTGCCTTTTTGTTGCAAATATACCCAGTTCTCACCTCGGCCACAGCTGAATTGCTAGTTGCAGCTTTCCTCAGAGTCTGTTCCAGCTTGCCAACTAAAGCACTCTGTTTACAGCCAGTCTTTTAATTTTTTTAAGAAAACAAAACAAAGGCAAAAACAGGCAGAGACTGCTACATGGCTTGGCAAAAGAACACTTGTTCCAATTGTGTGTAATGTTTACTTTCACATTTGTTGTAAGTTTCATGAACAAGGCAACCCACCAAACCTAGACTGCTTCTTTATAAGGATCTTCCTGCAGAGAGATCACTATCAGTTCACATCAAGGACCACATGATGGATGCCAAACTCCTTTACATCTAATCTTGAAACTTGGCTCTGGAGGATGACTCAACATGAAGGCTCATCTCTCAGCCACCAAAGGTTCATGGCCCCAGTAATGAATGTGATCCCCCTCACCCCTTTCATAATACATTTCTTTTGCAGATAAACTTGGCAGTTAACAAGCTAGGAAAAAGAAAAAACAAGGGATAGTTGGAGCAGTTTGATGAGAGGACCCAGTATTCTAAAGAGGAAGATATTTCAGACATTTCAATACAGGCAATTGCTAATGGATTAATACAGGCTTCGTTTTCAGTAGAATTTCACTATTTATTACCTAAAACTAGGCTCAATGTGAACTACAAAAAGAACACCCATCTTTAAATATAAATATGATCCAGTCATATTTAAAATCTTTTTCTTCTTCTTAATTGTAGAGACACAAAAGGAGACAGGCAACAAGCAAGTTGGATGGTTCCTTAAACAATGATCCAAAAGTGTTGTATTTTTTTATCTGTGAACAATTTCTAATATGGTATGTTTGCATTTGGCTCATAAGTGTCTGTACACATTCCATATTGTAGTAAGACATGTTAAATATTCCACGTGTGAACTCCCACCCACCCCCACCCCAATTATGTTAACATACTGTACGATCTCACCTCCTCTTTGGGCCCCACAGCCCCACACTATATTGCCTCTTCCTCCGTCCACAACTCACAAATAAAATACTGATCTCAGACAACACTCCCTGGCCCTATAGCTAGAGACACCCACAGCACACCATCTTCTGAAATGTTTAATTACTTTGCAGCAGCTCACTAGTCAAGAGGAAGACCAGCTCAACCCTGCTACAGAAAGGCAGTTAAGTAAAACGAGTCCCCCCCCCTTTAAGTAAAAACCTGGGAAATATTGTCTGTCCAGGGGTGGAAGAGTGGTAAAAGGCAATCAGACTTCCTGGAAAAAAATGATGGAAAATCCACAGACAGAACAGATCCTAAAATCCTATGGAAAAAGAGAACTAGGAAACATGATACTGTGAAGCAAGTGCTTTACACTCTTGAAGCAGGGATGGCGAATTTGCAACCCTCCAGATGTTATTGGGCTGCAACTCCCATTATCCCTGGCCACTGACCATGCTGGCTAGGAATAGAGGGAGTCAGAAGACCATCTGGAGTGCATCAGGTTTCTCTTCCCTGCTTTAAGCTGCGTCCCTTACATAATACATGAGCCCTTTTGTGCACTGTCCCCTCTCTCAGCTACTGCTGAGTTCACACTGCTCTGAAAGCCAATTGAACCCAAGGAAACCATAAGCTAATCAACAGGGATGAGTGACGAGTGAGTATCATTTGTCACAGCAGCATCTCAGATTCACTTGCTGCCTGGGAGGGACAGCTCAGCCCCGTTTGCAGAGCAGGCTTCTTTTAAGGTTGTGGCCATACTAGTCCTCCCCACATTTCAGTTTATCATCCTTTATCATCCCAGGGCCTGTCTTCTGCATACACACTATCTGCAATTACCATTCCAGATGCAGAGATTTCTCCCCTTTAAATTAAGCGCTGAAATTGTCCCAACAGCACCCACAGCCACCAGCCCACCTATCCGCCCATGTTTCTTGAGAAAGGGACATGGATGGAGCACTGAGATGTGCTACCACATTTAATTAACAAGGTGGCTTAAGTTTTAGGGGTTTTAAAAAAAGGATTTACAGGTGCACTGGCACAAATTTCCCGCTAAAAACATATGGCAGACAGAAGGGCAACAAGGCTTCAGTCAAGGACAGACATAGAAAACCCCACACTTTTCATTATCTGGAATATGATGAGCAGAGGTGGGGGGCACACAGACGGACCAGAAAAGTGGGCACAAACAGTGACAAATCCACAGGGTGTGATGTGGCTGGTACCCCCCCCATTATATGTTACTATCTACATTTTTAAAAAGGCTATGGGTATACCTTACGAATAATCAGTGTGTGACCTTTAAAGGACAACAACAAATGAACACCTTGATAAAGAGAACGAGCAAGGGTTGTGTTGCTAAAAGAGAGGGAGCGCAAAACATCCTTTTTTCTTTAAAAAGAAGAAATGCTCATGGAGTCAAGTCATATGGATCTGCTCTTTGCATCCACATCACACTCCCACCTTGAAAGGCTATGATGTTCTGCCAATGCACTCGAGACAGCAGAATAGCACCAGAAAGTAAAGAGATGGAAAACTGGTCTCCAACCAATCTCTTGAATGCATCACAGTGGCCGAGGGCCACGGTTAGGCCAGTTAAGACGCTACTATCCTTCATTTGGCTTCTGCATGCAAGAAATGCAGGTGTCTCCTGAGCTGCCTGCTATGAAGGCTCACTTCCTGGGACATCAAACCGGCCAGCTTCACCTTGCTGCAGGAATTGCAGGAGAGCGTTGTTCTCATCATACAAGGCACTCCATCATTTGAAACAGAAGTACAAGATGGTGGTTTCAGGGCATATGCAAAGACGGTGTTTGCTTTCTCCCCACTCCAACTCGATAAAAATATTAAAATTCTCAGAAGGTACAAATTCAAAAATTCTTCCACAGGATTCAGTTTTTTGATTCCAGACCTTACTTCTCCTTCTCCGAGGCCTCATACCAGCTTGATTCTTTCAGAAATAAGGGTGGAAAATATGCCCCCCCTAAAGGGATTAAGAAGTTCAGTTCCGGTTGGGCTGGCGGACACAAGAGTCTCGCCATCAACTCAGCAAAAAAGATGACTTTTCTTACCAATACTGTACATCACTGCAACACTGGCTGGCAGAGTCCACTGCTTGTGCAGTTTGTTTAGCTGCTGGATTACAAAATATATATATAAAGGGGGAGGAAATCACCCTTTTAAAAGTCAGAGAAGCAAACTCCCAGAATGCCCTGTACCCCACAGAATAGTGCTCTGGGGGTCAGCATTGCAGGAAATACCTCAGAGGAAAACAGCACTTCATGCCTCCTGTGCCGCTTTCCCCACACACTGCGCCCCTTTTGGGCAGACTCGGTCCAAACAAGTGTCCAGAAAGCAATCCTTGAATGGTGAGAAGACTTCTTTATACTCTGATTTGGTAACCGTTGAGATCCGGCATAGCTTTGGGCTCTGTAGGCTTCTTCTCTCCAGATGGTCTAAAGGGTAGGGGAGAGAAAAGGGGAAAGGGAGGAACACAAGTGAAATGGAGTATCGTTGTGCAGAACCTTTTCCAACTGTTAAAGAGAGGGTCGAAGAAGCACCTCTCAATGCCCCACCCGGCTACTACAGTGATGGGACAGATTTTCAGCCAGCTGGACATGCTGAGTGTTCAAAGAGTTAAGTTCAGGCAGAGGTCCAAGTCTTGGCTTGGCCAGCCACATTTTCAGTCCCCAACTATCCATCCGCTTTACCCTCAGGGGACCTTGGGAGAGATGGTGGCAGCTTTGGGGAAGGCTAGAAGTAGTGCCAACTTCTTGCTAAGCTTCCCCACAGTGATCTGGCCAAGCCAGAGGGGAGTGGGTGAGGTTGCAGATGGCATGGATTTATTTTCTGCTATGCATATCAGGGAGAGAAGACCTCCTTGACCTAGATGCAGGTGCAGATTTCTGCCCCAACTCTGTGGAACACTGAAGCTGCTGTCCTAACACATGCTTGCTAGGGAAGAAGTGGGGATCCTTTGACCTTGCAGATGTTGCTGGACTACAACTCCCATCAGCATCAGCAAGCATGGCCAATGGCCAGGGATGATGGGAACTGTAGTTCAGCAACATCTGGAGGACCAAAGGTTCCCCACACCTCAGCTGAACATAGTTGGGCTTATGCTTAAATAAACATCTTCAGAATTGCTCTGTAGGACTGAGGAGCTGCACTTAAAAGCTCAAAGATAGCAAAGAAATAAATGTAACAACACTTTTAAAGTTGCTGGTAGGTGCTATGATCAACTTCACAACATCCAAACAGATGGAAAGCGAGGTGCTGAAGAAGCAATCAGAGGCTGTACACACCCAAAAGATGCAAGTAAATTTTTATGACATGTGCCTCAGCTCACAACCAGCTATAAAGTTTCAAAAAGTGTGTACTGCATATGTGTTTGCATGCTTAAACTACACTAAGTTGTTACAGCTATTGGATTTTAATTAATAGTATGTATATTCTATTGCTGTTTCATATAAATCATTTTTCTATATGCAATTGCTTTAACTGTTTTTATGAAGGCAACTGTTCCAAATACGTTTTTATTATATTGCAAAATGCTGTGGAATGTCTCAGGGGAAGTGATTCATAAGTGAAATGAATAAGAATAAATGAGGAGAGATATGGGGACAAAAATCCCACACCAGGGTTGGTCATCTGCATAGAATCAACATCCTTTGCACTCACCGCCGTTCTGTCCTGCTGTTGCGACGATGTGGACTGGATTGGCTTCGCTGTGGGGATGACACATCCTTCTTCCTATCCTTGGTGGGTGATGGTGGCCCTGTTCCTTTGCTGATCTAGGAGGAGGAAAGTGACAATGAGCAGTAGAAGCCATTACCGTAGGTTCTTCCCACAGCAGCCATGTAAATTCACATCCGACAAGTGCAGTAAACATTAAGAGCAAGGAGAAGGAGGTTACGGCGGAGAATGCTAACACTAAGCATCTATGTATAGCTCCTTCTGAAATGTTCAAAGCACATAACCAATATGTTGCATTAATCAACCTTCTTCAACTTGCACATCTCCAGATGTTTTGGACTACAACTCTCACCATCTAGTACCATTGGTCACGCTGGCTGGGGCCGATTGGAGTTATAGGCCAAAACAGGAATGCACCAGGATGGGGAGAGCCTTGGTTTTACATTCATACCTTGGTTTTCAAACAGCTTAGGTCTCAGATGTTTTGGCTCCCAAATGCCGCAAACCCGGAAGTGACTGTTCTGGTTTGTGAACTATTTTTGGAAGCCGAACATCCGACGGGAGTTTCGCAGCTTCCGATTGGCTGCAGAGCATGGCGGAGTGAGATTTTAATCAGGGATGGCCCAGCTCATACTCTTGGCCATTTTACTGTGTCAACTCTTGGTGGTTCTGCATGCATTTTACTACAGTGTGAGCTGTCTTGCACCATCTCACATCGACGCCTTATTAATTTAAAGCATTTTTTCCTTGCTGTTCCACTAGAAAGTCTCCCAGAGTGGCTTGCGTATGATCAGTAAAACTGGTCTCTGCCCAGAGGCTTACAATCTACAGTAAAACCACACCACACAGAAAGGAGATAGGAAGGAAGGGGGGGGAAGCAAATTACACACCAATTCTTACAGAAATATAGTACTTATTGTGTAATGACCAACTAGAATATAAAACAGTTCAGGGAGAGGAGGAACCAAAGTAAGCTGCTCTCTCAGCAGAGCAGAGAGAGTAGCCCTGGTTCCATCTGCTGCAGCCTGATGGAATCCTTGGTACATCTACAGAATAAACGAGATACTGCAGTTATCAGTTTGTTAATAAAAACACAATATAAAAATGGAGTTAACAGACAGATCTGAGGCCTGGATCAATGGAGAAGCAAACAATTCTCCTCTCCATTCCTCAGCCCACTTCTGCCTAGCACTCAAGAGACTCTTAAAGACTTTGCCCTAAAGCATGGCATATAACATTCATTAACAGGCATACAAGTACGGTAAGAGGATTCAAGGACAGCCAACACTGCGTCCTTCACAAATCCCACCAGTCCTTGTCAGCATGGCCAATGGTAAGGCATGATTGGAGCTGTTGTAGTAGGGGAGAGGGGGTTATTGGTTTGGTTTGTTCTTCTTCTTATTATGTATGTTGTGTTTTTACCTTGTATTTTTATGCTGTGAACCACCACTGAGATCTACGGATGAAGAGCAGTATACAAATTTAATGAATAATGATTATAATAGTCATGTTAGTAATTGTCCAACAACCTCTGGAGGGAACTAGACAAACTAAACCGAGGGCTTTTGGCTTTAAGGCTTGACCCCAGCAAACAGAACTCAGCGTTAATAAACCACTCGCAAGGTAACAGCATCTCCCACCCTCTCACCTTTAGCCTCATATCACGGGAATGCCTCTCGAGCTCCTTGCGGAAGTCATCACGGCCCAGCTTCTCTACATCCAAGATGGAGTGCTTCCACTCAATCTGCTCCACGCTGTGTGGGTCATGGGACACACACTGGCCAAGCTTCACCTTTTTTAGGGTGTGCCAACAGCGCTGGTACGCCTCCTCATAGTCAAAGATCAGATCGCTCAGCGTGCGGAAAGTGGCCGCTTTGTACATGAGATCCTCACGCCGACTAATGCCCAGGGCACCATAGCGGCCCCCAAAGTTCACTCCCAGCACAATATGGCGGAAGTAGTTCCCTGAGAAGTAGGTTTTGAAGCTGATGGGGAAACGCTCCAGGGTTGGCATGTTGTTGGTGAGGTAACTGTGAATGGTGAAGCATTCAGGAAACAGATGGTACAACAGAAAGAAGAATATAGTAAGGGCCCTTCCCCACATCTCCAACGATATCTTAGCCACCTTGGTTGATTATATCCAGATAGGTAGATCTAGATAGCAAACCCCATTGATCTCACCTGAAGATACAAGCTGAACAGACCTGTCTGCTTTGGAGGGACCTTCTCCTCTAAGTGATATCCACATGCAGTCATGTACTTGGGCATAGTCCTGAAGCATCAGCGGACCAAAAAGACTATTTGGTACAAAGCTCATTTGGTTCTTCTTGGTTGACACACAAGAGAACTCCCTGCCTGAGGAAACTCACCATGCCCTTCCTTGATGTCGGTCTTTTGTCACCTCCTGAATATTTTTATTTATTTACTAGCTAACCGGCCACGCGTTGCTGTGGTTCTTTCCTGTGACCCCCCCCCCGTCCCGATCCATGACTTATCCTGCCCCTCCTCCCTCCACCCCGGCTCATCCCTGTGTTTAGGTAGGATACCCTTCCCTCTGTTGTCCCTGGGGAGTGTTGGCCCCTCCCCCCTGTATCTCCATACCTTGGCCCCCACCCTTCAAAAAGGAACTGTCAGCTTCTAGGTTCTATTTCCCAGCATGCACTTTTGTCTGAGCCTTCTGTTGTCCCTGGGGAGTGTTGGCCCCTCCCCCATGTATCTCCATACCCTGGCCCCCACCTTTGGAGAAGGAACTGTTAGGTTCTGGGTTCTATTTCCCAGCATGCACTTTTGTCTGAGCCCTCTGTTGTCCCTGGGAAGTGTTTACTTTGTGGAAAACCAGGTCTATACCTGCCCAGGTGTGAGATTTGAGGGATTTTCTTTTCCAACAATGCTCGGGGAGTGGCCTGGATCGCTGTGTCAAAATTTCAGGGCGATTGGTCAAGTGGTTACAGGGGAAAGTGGAACACGCACTTTCACAATTTTTACATTTATATATATATAGATTATTAGGGCAATAATTTGTTCCCCCAAATTGAATGCTTGGTAATACCAGATGTATTTTGCTAGCTGGTTTGAAATGACATGATGTGGTGGGCTTCAAATGCTACAATATTAAAGCCATCCTGTTGAAATTATTGTGCTTGAACTGATATGCACACACTCTCCTGAGAGAAAAGGATACATTCCCAGGATCACAGCTTCCAGACACTTGATTGGCAGAGCCTCTTTTGTCATTTCCTTGGCCAGATCCATCAGCCTATGGAACAAGACAACAGGAGGTGCAAGAGAATTAAGGGGGGGGGGAGGGAGCTAGTGTCAAGCAGAACATAGGTAGAGAGAGTGGTCTGGGAGAAGACAGAATCGTCTGGTCGCACAAGGAGAGAGGGAAAACCCTTTGCTTGATTCAGACTAAGTTCCCCTCACCACATCCCTCTTCCTCACTGATGACACAGTTTCCCTTCAATAATTCAGTGACATTTCATCTTCCAAGCCAGACTGCATCCTGCACATATATTTGGATTAATTTCTATTTTGATCAAACCCATGGTGTTCCTCTTACTTCTGTTATTCGATGTCCCAAGGTAGGAGGAACAAGTGCAAGGTGGAACGGAGGTCTGCAAAAAGCCACCCATAATCAGGAATGTCCAGTGAACGAGCTGAATGTATTTATATAAGCAAGACATCAATAATGACAAAGGTTCCGAAATACTATGCTGCATGGAGTTCAGGGATACTGAAGCAGAAAGTATATGGACTATCAGTGTAAGGCAGGCATAGGCAAACTCCAGCCCTCCAGATGTTTGGGACAATTCCCATCACCCCTAGCTAACAGGACCAGTGGTCAGGGATGATAGGAATTGTAGTCCCAAACATCTGGAGGGGGGAGTTTGCCTATGCCTGGTGTAAGGCTTATAAATCCAGAAAATAATGACAGAACCTTGCTCTTTTACAGGCTATTATGCATACTTTCCAGGATGCTGATTAATGGGTCCTCAGCATCTGGAAGAGCACTGTGCTCTTGTACTGTAGTTTGGCCAAGAAGTCAAAACTCCAAGCAGCTGCATCCAACTTAATAGTTCAGTTTTTGTGCTGTGCCTCCCTTGGGAGGCAAGTCATTGAGACGTCAGCCAACAAAGAGCTCAGCCTGGGCCTTTTGGCCAGCCTCAGTAGAGTCTTCAGAGAAGGTAAGATCCAACATGGGTGACTTCAGAGTGATAGTACTTACCCAGTCAAAGGCCTGCTTTTCTTGATTTCAAAGAACTGTGTCCCAGTGTGATTGTACCTGGGAACAAGGAATTAAGGGCCACACAGCTTGGAAGAGGTGACTGAAGTTGCTGCAATCACAAAACTCCTAGCTAGCAAAGCACCAACAGCACAAAAACAACAAGAAGAGAAATTGGGTGCTCTGGGACAAACTAGATGTGATGCTAAATGCATAATTAGAAACCATGCCAAGACTGTTGCTTTTATTATTAAATAGCAAGTCCATAGCTCCCAATTTTCATCAGGGCTGCAGTTGTGCATGGAGAAGTTTAATCCTTCTCCCTCTGGCCACAATACTAATGAAATTCCATCCCTTCTCTGGCCATGCAGCCACAGAAAAGCCCCCACTGGTGCCAGTTGCAGTTATGGGCACCTACACAGATGGCTTTTAGCACAGCCAAGAGCAGGGGTCAGCAAGCTTTTTCATTAGGGGGCCGGGCCACCGTCCCTCAGACCTTGTGGGGGGCTGGACTATATTTGGGAGGGGGGGAGAATGAACAAATTCCTATACCCCACAAATAACCCAGAGATACATTTTAAATAAAAGGACACATTCTACTCTTGTAAAAACACGCTGATTCCCAGACCGTCTGCGGGCCGGATTTAGAAGGAGATTGGGCCACATCTGGCCCCTGGGCTTTAGGTTGCCTACCCCTGGCCCAGAGCCTTCAGCAACACAATGTTAAATTCCTCTTCTTTACCAAAGCTAGGCAAAGGAGAGCAGCACATTATCTACTGTCCTTGACCTTCCTCAAAGAATTAAATGCAGAGTTCCTCCCTTTGGATTGCACAATGGGCATCAAGTAAAATGCATTTGAATGGTGCATTTCTCATGCCAGAAGCCTCCAATGGATTAACTTCATCTTGCTTACACAGAGATGCCAAGGGAACAAATAAAAGGAAGCTAGTTTTAGATGGCAAAACCACAGGCTGTAACAAACAGCAGTTTCCTTTGGGAGGGGACTGGGCTTCTTTCCCCAGTTGGCCTGAAGTTGCAAGCAGGCAGAAATTCTCTTTTGTGGTCAAAGCAGGGAACTTGCCCGGCTTCCCTTTTTATTCCTTGGCAATGTGGCAGAGGTTAAAAGGATACTGAAGCTCCCTGATATAACGCTGTACAGCTTCCAGGCGCTCAGGGATAGGAGTGGATGGCTGGAGCGTAGGCACACTTGGTATGGGAATCTGTGCATAAAAGGGGGAGGGTGGAGGCAAGGTATGAGATCACCAAACAGACATCAACTTACAGACACAGCCCACACCCAGACACAGCACCAAAGGCACATTGAATCATCGCTCCACAGAACCACACGAAATAGCTCATTTTTATTACTGGTCACCTGAGGATAGTCATGCAGAGCAAGCGATCAAGAGGGAATTATTCCATTTTCAGATAGCTAAAAGAGAAATCTGATTATCCCAAAAAATTCTCAGAAAGAAAGAAGGAAGGAAGGAAGGAAGGAAGGAAGGAAGGAAGGAAGGAAGGAAGGAAGGAAGGAGCTTTGATATGCAGGATGAGCTAGGAGGATACCACAAAGTAATTTGGAAAGCAGTTGCAGCAGAAATAAAAATGTGCATCACAGACTTAAGGAGTGTTATGCGAGCATTAACAATGATAGGTAGTAGTAACAAGTACGGTAGATGTAGGTGAAAAGGACAGGGTATTCCTGTAAATGAGGAATACTTTTCACATCTCTTAGGGAACAACAGTGCAGGAGCCCCAGCTAGCAGTACCACGCAGCCACTCTTAGCAGAAGGCGTTTAAAACGAGGGGTAGGAATTAGAGCACCTACAGCCACTCCTGGTGCTGTAGAGCTTATTACTATTCAAGATGATGAGCTGTGGTCTGAAATCTAAGCATGCTAAACACAGAGAGACCAGCCCTTAGGCAGAGCCATTAAAGGTCTATATGACTTCAGGTGGTTCAGGTGCAACATTTAGCAGTTATTAGTTTCTCCAGAAAGGGTGTGCACCGGAGAAAGAGAAAATGGAGAGCCGAAATGTACTTGCCAAACAAAGTCATAATGCTCGATGGGCTTCCAGAAATGCAGTACAGGCACTTGGGCATTTTTAAGGTGTAAGAGAGGAGAGAACTGCCTGGGAGATTCCAGATTCCCCCCCCCCTTTTTTAAATCAACAACACACTCCTTAAGCCAAGGAGCTAAGCTACAGATAACAAGCGGATGGTGGAGGCACAAAAACCTTTAAAAACAAACAAACCTCCACACACAGCCTTCCAAATACTAGAAGAGATGCTAGTCAACCTAACCCATACAGAAGTTGTGCCTTATCTAAATTGCAGCTATGTTAAAAAACAGTTCTCTTAGTTGCTTCCTCCTCTGCTGGAAGAAGCAGAAGTTGCTGTTGCTGCTTCTCCCCATCTGCTTTACCTCAAGGGCATATGAAATATTCCCAGTGTAACTGAAACCACTTAAAAGTGCAGAAGAATCTCCTAATACCTATGACTAGTCCTTCACTTAAGCAATTAAACTGATGAGGAATTCTGTATACTTGTCTACACAAACCTGGGCCTGGAGCCCAGACTAGGTTAAGGTTTCATCTTTATCCAGCATCCTAGTCTTCACTTAGTGAAAGGGAGGGAGGGAAGAAGGAGAGACAGTAATCTGCCCCTTTTATCTCAAAGCTAACTGATAAGCTGTGTTAATGCTTTGTTGGGACACTGCCCTGCTGCTTTCCACTCAAAATATGTCCAAGCAAAAGCTTTAATTGATCCAAGCAACTGCTAAAAGGAAACATAAATCTGTGGCTGCTAGCCCTTTCTGAAGAGCTTTGAAAAGCAGAGTGTCGTGCTTATGGCTACTCAGTGAAGTCAGCAGCACAGCCAAGAAGAGACAGTGTGCTTGTCCACATCAGAGAAAAATGTGGGTTTGCACCTGCCTTTCTCCCCTTTAATGTAGGGGTGTCCACATTATGTCTCCCCCCTTTAAATGCATGGCTGTTTGGTCTTAGGCATTTTGGATTTTTTTTCAAGGACTGAAATCCTGTTCTTCTTAAGTTTGATTCCTGAGCCAGTTAACATGATTAGGAATTGTTTCATCATGTTCAGGGGAGTATCTGAAAGGAAGCAGAAAAGTTTTCATGTAATAAGGTGGTCTCCATGTGGACTGGCAGTGTGCATTCAATGTAGGATGCCATCAGAGATAACTGGGCATCTAATGCAACATTAAAGTGGTCAAGGTCAATAGGCTTTAGAGGCCCCCCCCCCAAAAAAAGACAATGCTTTACTGGAGAGTCTACATTGTAGAAGATTTGCAAAGCATATATATTTTCCTCAGAGGCAGGACAGTGAACACCATTGTTAGTTTGCAACTGCTCCCACACAAAATACTCTCGTTGCATTTTGCAATACAGACAAAACCATAAATCTACGTAAGTGTGAATTCCTGGCATTGAACTACTAGACTTGACAGCCACCCATGTTTGACTCTGAGAACTTGGGACTGGATCTCATCCAGATTTGAAGCCTACAGAAAAAAAGATTACAGAGATGCTTTGGAACTGTGTAGATTTGGCAGGTCTAGTGTGTTCTAGCATTAAGTCTCAAAGCATCTAGGGAAATAGTACAATAATAAAGTATCATGTACCTTTAATGTGGTCTTAAGTGGTACATAATATAGCCCAGTACTAACTCTGAGATGCACTTTTGTTCACTTCTTTCATAATAAATAAGTCAACCTGGATCTTCTATAACCATTATTCCCAAATCTCCCCTTATGGACCTGTCTCTGTACCTTAATATAATCAATGGAGCCCCCCTTTTAAAGTGCTCCTTCAAGCTCAAGCACGGAGAGTTACTCCATGGATGCAGCCATGACCCCACTTCATCGCAACTGAGGAACACCTCCATGGCACCTACTTAATTGGCCTTTCTGCACACCACAACTTTTTGTTCTCCCACAACTTTTTAACATCCTCCCATTTTAAATGGACATTTTAATATTAATTACATTGAACAGTTAATACTCTCCTTTTTTTGGCCTTTTACAGCTGGACTGTTTTTTGCTTTCAGAGATGGTTTTTAGGTTTCTGTGATCAAGACCACTTGATCCAAGTGACTGTGGCTGCTATTAGATTTTGCTCTCTGTGATATGGTGGCATTGGGATGGTCTTTTATCTATTTTGTTCTTCTTCTTTAAAAACTTGTCCAAAAACTTTCTACACATCACCCAGAGAACTGTGTATTGGATTTTTTATAATAAATAATGGAAAGCTACGTTACTAAAGAGCATGAGGAAGAAAAGACAGTATAGGGGGGCATTTGGTGCATTGCAATGTCAGCTGGCTGAGTTGGGTGAGTCAAGGGTGACAGCAGTCTGGCGAGAGCAAGGACAGATGGAAAGCCAGCACTCTTGAAATGGGGAAGTAGAGTGGACTCCACTTAATACTGGTTGCACTTGCTATTAACAGCTGTTTTGTCTAAGGCAAGCATGCTAACCATCTGCCATACATGGTAACAGCAGCCAAGGTCCCGCTCATGAATGTAGTCCTCGGCATGGAAGCTACTTGAAAATGCAGCCATGTGGCAAACCTTCTGGTTTTGGCACCTTTAACTGCTTGCTACCGTTGCAAACCCCTAGAAACTTTCCCCTGCTGTGGGTGCACAGCAGGGATCCCTTCACATGCTACTGAGGAATCTCCCTAGATCAAGGGTGTGGAGAACGTAGCTGAAGTTTCTGGGCTAAGCATGTGCTCAGAGGTATCCGGCCCACCCTGAACTCATTCTTTGCACCTCAGGATTTGAACTGCAGGATTCTATTTTTTTTTAAAAAAAACCACCCAAGCCCACTGGACTAAGGGCTGAGACTGTTAAGGTTTGTGGCATTCGCATTTTGTCTGCCTCCATTAAATGTTACACTACTTGATTTGATACAAGTCGGCACCTACAACTCTTTTGCAACTCTTTTTCCTGAATCTTCCCTATACATTTAGGGTCTAGATCACTTCAGGCACCTTGACCAAGCTCAGACCACGATAAATGTTGATGGCTACCCACTAGTCATTTTTGCCACAACATAATAAGATGGCTGCTCTGATCTGGAATTTGGTTTCCTACATTGGTTCATTTCAGAGACACCTTCAGCACACAGCAAGCAAGAGCAATCCTTAGTCTGTGGGTGTGTACACACATATAGCTGTAAAGTGCATTTGTTGCCTTCCCTTCTGCAGATGAATCTTCTGGACTGTGTACACACTTCGTTGCCTTCATACAATAGGCATATTGCTCTCTTGTTTTGAAATCACAGGTGGAAACAGCAACCAAAACCTCTTTCTCCTCTGTAAGGGACCCCTGACCGTTAGGTCCAGTCGTGACGGACTCTGGAGTTGTGGCGCTCATCTCGCGTAATTGGCCAAGGGAGCTGGCGTACAGCTTCCAGGTCATGTGGCCAGCATGACAAAATTCTGGCTCTCTGGCGAACCAGAGAAGTGCACGGAAACGCCCTTTACCTTCCCACCGGAGCGGTACCTATTTATCTACTTGCACTTTGACGTGCTTTCGAACTGGTAGGTTTGCAGGAGCTGGGACCAAGCAACGGGAGCTCACCCCATCACGGGGATTTGAACCGCCGACCTGATCGGCAAGCCCTAGGCTCAGTGGTTTAACCCACATCACCACCCGCGTTCTCCTCTGTACTTGAACACAATTGGAAAGGAGCTGGCTTCCTCCACAGCATTTTAAAATAATAATAATCCCCACAGTTTATCAAAATCCCAAAGCTTTGATCAGCTTAATGTTGCAATGGCTATAAATGTTTCCCACTAAAAGCCATATTATCTGACTTCTTATGGCGGCAGGTCAACAGATTTGAAGCTTCTCTATTTTGTACGTTGCCCTTTAACAAAATGTAGTATCTATATGTTGCCCTTTAAAAACCACAATGTCTCCAGTGGAATCAAATGGTGTAACAGGGAGCCTGAAGTGCCTTTTTTTGCACTCCTCTTTCAATAAATGAAACTGTTGTAATGTTGCGTGCCTGGTGGCAAGACAAGGGAGACTTTGAGACCTTTTCATATCATACTGTAGGCATCAAGAGTAGTATACTAGCCTCATCTGTCCAGTATAAAAATTATGGCAAAACTTTTCCTAATACCGTCTCTTCCTCAAAACGGTTCCTTTTCTAGCCCAAACTAGTTGCAGTATGCCTATTCTGTAGCCCTTTTGCAAGTCAATTCTCAACACATAGTTATACAGCCTTGGATGATGATGTGCATGTTATTTAGTTACCGGTACTTTTCCCCAGCACATGTCCCAACCTCATATGCTTTCAGCATTAATATTTTAACAAAGTTGTTCAAAAGCCGGATAGTGCTATCAGAGGCTACTTGAGTTACTTCAATCACTAATGTACACAAAGGGCACTTCTGGAGCCAATCTGCGCGCACTCCACATTAAAACAGGCAGCATTCCCAAACATTGTTCCAAGAATTCTGCATTCCCTTGTGCTGCTATGGAAGATCCTGACTTCATTAACAAACAAGAAGTCGCTAATGTAGAGGACACAAAAACATCAAAGACCTGTTGATACCGTCTCAGGTATGCAAAGGCAGAACCCTAGCAGTTTGCATACTCACTCTGCAGTTCATCTCCTTCCTCACTATTAACTAGAATCTTGACATTGCCGGGTTTCAATCCCAGATTTCCCCCTCCCCCTCTATCTTCTCATTTCATTCATTCGCTGGCCTGTAACTCTGAGATTCAGTTTACACCTGCCTTCGTCCTGCACAAAACAGCTCCCTCTCACCTTGGGCAGGTCAGTGGCTCCCCGGATCCTCAGGGCCACCCTTTCTCCCTCGGGGTGGATCTTGGCCACGTGCTTCCACATCCTCTCCCAGGTAGCCTGGTTGACGGGCAGCCCGCCTCGGTTGACGAAAAAAGGGACTCCTCCATCTCGAAGATCTTCCTCCGCATCTTCTTCCTGCTCCTCGTCTCTCTGCACCACCCCTTCGCTGGCCTCGGACCTCCGATGCGCGGCCGCGCCGCTCCCCCCGCCGTCCACTCTGCCGCCCGACATGCCGGCAGCCGCATCCACCGGCTCGGCGTCCCGCTAGCTTAGGGTGCCGCGCCGCCGGGCCTCTTGCGCTTGCTGGGGCCCGAGCTGGCCGCTGCTGGAGACATGGCAGTTAGCGAGCCGAGGCCCTTGAAGACAGACAAGACAAAGAGGGTGTGGCTCATTCACGCGAGGAGCCCGCAGCGTCCAGGGGAGCCGAGGGCAAAACTCTCCCGCCCTCCAACTAGAAGGGCGGAGGATCCCCGAATGACTTCAGGAAGCGATTTCTGGGCGATTTAACGAAATTGCTATCCATTCACACGCAAAGGCGCAGCGCAGCAATGATGCGGATTTAGGGGTTGGGGTTTTTTGTGTTTTCTTTTTTTTGCGGGTGGGAGAAATGCATACTTTAAAAATTTGTTCCTAATTCTTATTAAATCTGAATTTACTCTTCACTCACCTAGCAGGGCATCGCCAGCCGGTAGAGCAGCAAGTCCACGAAACCATCCCAAGGGGAGCCAACGGAGAGACTCGCCGCCCGCCCGGCGGCTGAGAGAAGCCAAACAAAAGGCGGCGGCGGGATTCGGGCGTAGGCGAGCGGAGGAGACGCTCTTCTGCCAGTTGCAGAAGGGGAGAGAGGGAGGGAGGGTTTTCCTCTTCCTCCTCCTCCTCCTCCTCACCCTCGCGGGGTGCTTCCGAGGCGCAGCCCAAAGCCGGCCGGCTGCGAGGCAGGTGAGCTCAGCGCCTGTCACAATGCCAAGAGCGGGGACTGGCGCGCGCGGGAGAGAAGCAGGGGAAGGGGCGCGCGCGCTCTCGCTCGCTCGCTTCCTCTCGGCCAGACCCGCTAGCCGTGCGCGGCTGAGCCGGAGGGACAAAGGCCCGCGCGCTCTGAGGCAGCGGCTCTCTTTGCCCGCTGGACGACAAGCAGGAGGAGGAGGAGCCGGCGGGGCAGATGCTGCTGCTGTGGCTGCTCCTCCTGCGCGCAAGGGCCGCGGTTTGCGGAACCTGCAGGCGGCGCCTCGGGCCCAAGCGCTCGCGCAAAAAAAAAAAAAAAAAAAAGCCGGCCTAGGGCGACACCGGGGGGCGGCGGCCGCTGGGTCTCGCTCCCTCCATCCCACCCCCTGAAGCCAAACTCTCCCTGCGCATGCGTTGCTTCCTGGCGGCCGCGGCTAGTTAAAGGGACAGTGACAACCCCTCCGCCCCAAATCAGGCAAACTGCTGCAAGTTTGGCTGGAGCCAGAGCGGCAGAGAAGAGAGGGAGGGGTGTCTCTCTGCCCAAAGCTCCCTTCTTCTTCCCTTCCCTTTCTAAAGCTGCATGCAAGACGCGCAATCTGCTGCGTATTCTTAACCCAGGATCTTGGGAACGGATTGTTGTTCCAATGGCACTCTGCACATGCTCAGAGGCAATTGTCTTCGGGTTTTACTTCTCTTGCTCCAGGGCGGAGCTCTCTGGCATTGAGGACAGGCTTCTGGACGGGGGCGGGTATTGTTTTTGTTCGTTATTGCTCTATATAGAATTGTGTTTTTATATTGTAAACTGTCCTGTGATCTTCCAATGAATGAATGAATTATTCTTTTCTATGTCTGCTTAAAACATCTTAGTTCAGGCACGCCTATCCAGACACGTAGAAATTACATGTGTTTTATTTCCTTTTTAGCTAATGTTGGTTTTAACCATTGCTGGAATGCTATAGATACCAGTTTTTAATTGTTTTTATAATCGATTGTAATGTTTTATATTTTTATTTATTGCTTTAGAAAAGAATATACAGTACAGTATACAGGACAAGACAGAGACTATAATGTTACGCATTCCTGAGCAAATATGCAGTTGTAACAAAATCAGTCACAGATTTGCTTGGGCAGAACAGCTGCTTGTCTCATCACAAAACGGAGCTACAAGCATCCCAAAGAAGAGACCCTGCTTTGTTATTTGATGGGCAGCAGAGGTTTTTTAAGGCCTGTGAAATAATCTGAGAGTTGCAAATGTCCAAAGG
The DNA here is from genome assembly GCF_963506605.1 of Zootoca vivipara. Taxonomy (NCBI): domain Eukaryota; kingdom Metazoa; phylum Chordata; class Lepidosauria; order Squamata; family Lacertidae; genus Zootoca; species Zootoca vivipara. Next base: position 29,266,064 of record NC_083276.1, read on the forward strand.
GCATTCTAAAAATTCCTGTACTTGCACAAAAGGTCCCTGTGAGACACTTAAGAAGCAGGGCATGGACTCTTTGCTAGTAAAAGTGATTGTCTTAGAGCAGGCATCCCCAAACTTCGGCCCTCCAGGTGTTTTGGGCTACAATTCCCATCCTTCCTGACCACTGGTCCTGTTAGCTAGGGATCATGGGAGTTGTAGGCCAAAATATCTAGAGGGCCACAGTTTGGGGATGCGTGTCTTAGAGAAAAACCTTTGGATCCCCTGGACTCTGACATGATTCTCTATCTCGGGCATCCCCAAACTGTGGCCCTCCAGATGTTTTGGCCTACAACTCCCATGAGTTGAAGGAGCCATTTGCTGCTTGTCCTCAGGCACCATAATGTCTTGGTCAGCTCTGCTGGCTCATTTCCAGCTCTGGTTGGCCATTCCCTTTAAAATCCTGAGCAGCTTAGGATCAAGTTTTCTAAAGTTGTGCTTCCTTGCCTTTTTGGTTTGGCGACCCACAAGGCCAAATTTACATTATTTTTGGAGTGTAGGTATTCATTGGCAATCAGCTGCATGCATTTAATTGCAAAGTTCGCCTATTTTATAATCATTACCTGAGGCATTCAAGCAAAAAATTACTTAATGTGAAATTGGTTGAAATATTTATAGTACTTACAAATTTATTCACATTTTTCTTTAATGGGAATGCAAGATCACCAGTTATCTGATTACAGGATATTGCTTCATAAGCTATACAAATCAATTCCAAAAACATACAGATACACAAGCAGTGCTAGATATAATGAGCTAGGAATATTTCAAATAGTTTTATTCACATTAATGTACCTTTAGGCAAGTATCAGTTGGATGGCTGAGCTTGCATTCTGCCAACAAGCAGGTCAATGTGGGGTTTGATGGTTGTCAGATATGGCCTCAGATCAGTATTGATACATAGCCTGCTACTGTATTTCATTTTCATAGCAGTCACTGCTGAAAAAGTTCCACAAATACACTGTGAGATGCCACCCCAATCTCCAAACGGGGCTTAGTTTGTGTTTCCTTCGGGAATGAGGCACAATGGAGACTGTGGTGTCTTTATGATATATGGTTTATTTACACACGTACAACCTGAGTCTACCGAAGAAGAATCTCCAGCAGTTACATCTCAAGAGGGGCTTGCTTTTTACAGAAGGCAGCTTCTGTGTGTCTCTTTGAAAAATGGTTTGTCCCAGCTAGCCTGCCAAGACCTCTGCTGGCTCTGCCTTCTCCCCTGCTTTTCAAACTTTTTTCAAAATACCACAATTTTCCTTCAGCCTATGTCATCCAAGCTGAAACCCTAAACCCTTTATTTCCCTATCCACTAACATAAAGGTAAAGGTAAAGGGACCCCTGACCATTAGGTCCAGTCGTGACCGACTCTGGGGTTGCACGCTCATCTCGCATTATTGGCCGAGGGAGCCGGCGTACAGCTTCCAGATCATGTGGCCAGCATGACAAAGCCGCTTCTGGCGAACCAGAGCAGCACACGGAAACACCGTTTACCTTCCCGCTATAGCGGTTCCTATTCATCTACTTGCATTTTGACATGCTTTCGAACTGCTAGGTTGGCAGGAGCTGGGACCAAACAACGGGAGCTCACCCCGTCACAGGGATTCGAACCGCCGACCTTCTGATCAGCAAGCCCTAGGCTCAGTGGTTTAACCACAGCGCCACCTGGGTCCCTTATCCACTAACATACACTGCTAGAAAAGGAGCCCCACCTCTCCCTGTCTTGCACAGGCTTTGCCTGTCACTGATGGCTTCCCCAATGAGTTGAATAATAGAGTTGGAAGGGACCCTGAGGATCTTCTAGTCCAATCCCCCACAATGCAGGAATATGTAGCTGTCCTTTATGGGGACTGAACCTTCAACTTTGGAATTATCAGCACCACGCTCTAAGCAACTAAGCTATCCACATACGACATCACAGGTTGATGACTGGCCATCATTAGCCTTTGTTCGGAAATGCCCTGGTCTGGAAAAACAAGGTTAGCCTGCATCTTTACATTGCTGAATCCAACATCTGTCGGATCATCTTAATTCTCAAAGCACCAATAAAACCCCAGCATCCAGGAATCCAGAGTGTTTCAGGGCACTCACAAACCTGTAACAATATGTATTACCAAATGGCATCAGCCACAGCTACTGCTTCACCAGCAAGTTCAAGATAGTACCGGTAAGTAGTAACTGGGTAATTTTGGTGATGTGAAGCTAAAATCATATAAACTTCACTTCCAAAAATGCATCTTTGAGAGTCCTTTCACATGACAGTTCAATGAGTTGTGCTTTTTGCACCAGCAACTGCTGCAATTGAGTTTTGCATCTGCTCAAACTTCTCTGCTTCTTCCACAGAAAAGCGGTGGACAAGTCTTGACTAAGCAAACTTCAAATCCCCCTTGGCTAAACTGTTAACTCACCGTGGTGGGAGATCCGGTGACAGTTCACCACAAGATACTCACCCAGGAAGTTCTTCGGAGTGACTATTACAGGTCTCCTCTGATGTGCAAACAAGCTGTAAGTCACTTAAAACCAGCGCCGTCTTAAGCGCTCCCGGCGCCGTGGTGTGCCGGATCCTCCGGCGCCCACCGGATCCCTTCAGCGCCCTCCTGCCCCGTTCCGGCGCCCTCCCACCCTGTTTCCCAGCGCGGTGGGCGCCGCGCGCAGCGCGGGTGCAACAGGGGCTGCTGCGCGGCAGGCGGACGGGCAGGCGCGGCTGCGCGGCGAACCGGTCGGCCAGCGGGTGGGTGCAGCTCGCGGCGCCCTCCTGGCAGGCCGGTGCCATGGTGCCCTGCGCCACCCAGCCTGCACGTAGGGCCAGGCCTGCTTAAAACCACTCCCTATATGATAATGATAACTATTATTTATACCCTGCCCCTCTGGCTGGGTTTCCCCAGCCACTCTGGGCGGCTCCCAACAGAATACTAAAAACAATAAAAGATCAAACATTAAAACCTTCCCTAAACAGGGCTGCCTTCAGATGTCTTCTAAAAGTCAGATAGTTATTTATTTCCTTGACATCTGGTGGGAGGGCATTCCACAGGGCAGGTGCCACTACCGAGAAGGCCCTCTGCCTGGTTCCCTGTAACCCCACTTCTTGCAGTGAGGGAACTGCCAGAAGGCCCTTGGCACTGGACCTCAGTGTCCGGGCAGAATGATGGGGGTGAAGATGCTCCTTCAGATATACTGGGCCAAGGCTGCTTAGGGCTTTAAAGGTCAGCACCAACACTTTGAATTGTGCTCGGAAACGTACTGGGAACCAATGTAGGCCTTTCAGGACCAGTGTTATATGGTTATATGAGCACTTTGTGGCCAGCTGTCATTCCCAAGTGTTAAAAAGTAAGATTTTAGCCTTTCTGATTTTTGGTTACACTTGCACACTCTTCACAATCCATAGCTTGGGAAGCACTGACCATCTCCTCCACTTCTCTGCATGAAACTAGGGGGATTCATGCAGCCTGAGATGTGATGAAAGCAGTGGTGCTGCTCTGGTGCTCCTGCTAGCCACGCCTCCCACCAACCGCCCTTTGAAGTTGTTGCCTAATTCCACACACTGTGTGATGCGTGTGAGACAGTTTGCATGTAATTTTTTTATTGGGGAGGTCACAGTGCAGGGAATGTTATTACCAGCTCCAAAAAACGACCCTTTGAATGGCAATTAGGTTTGAAATCCACTCCTCGTTGGAGTCAGTGGAAGGCACTTTGGTGTTGTTGAGCAGGGCCGGCTCTAGGGGAAGGCTGGGTGGCGTGGGGTGCCAGGGCGCCGGGCTGCCAAGAGGGCGCCACGCGGCAGAGCCGGGCTGCAGCTGCGCTGCGCCCGCCCACCAGCCGCGGCAAGAAACGGGGCGGGGCGGGGCGGGGGCGCCAGAGCGATCTCGGCGCCCGGGCGCCCGACATGCTTAAGACAGCCCTGTTGGTGAGGTTGCAGCAGACGTGAAAGGGAGGGTTAAATATAAGGTTGCCAACTAACCAGAAAATACCCTCTCCTCTTAATAGGTTTTTATTAGCAGCTTCACTAGCATAAATTGGCAATGGAAGCTTTTTATGCCATGGACACAGGCATTATTACCTGCTAATAAACTGTATGTTGAGCTATTCTTGGCAGAGGAGCAGAGGCTAGTAAAAAATTGACAACTTTTGGCACCAGTAGCTAGCTAGATTGATTGATAGATGGCCACAACAAATAAGCAATAAACAGTGCTTTTTCTTTTTTTAAAAAAAGTTTAGAGGTACTCTCATTTTCATATTGAAATGCTGCCCCTCAATGAGGCCAAACTTAGATTCACAAAATGTTTAGGGGTATCCCTACCCCTGCACCCCCCCCCCGAAAAAAAGCACTGGCAATAAGCAAAAAGAAAAAGTTGGCAACCCAGTACAGTACAACTAGTGATGAAATATAAGAATTCAAAATCTGACAAACTCCATGGTTCAAGATGACCACACACCTGGCAGGTTCCTGTATCTTTAACTGCATAAGAGGCAAATACTCAGTGGAAGACTTCAGCACTCCAGGATGTTGACAACTCATCATGAATCACTAGAGCTTGTGGGGGGGGGGGAACAACCTCTAACTGAGACTGCCAATCCTATACATATCTAAAGGTAAAGGGACCCCTGACCATTAGGTCCAGTTGCGGACGACTCTGGGCTTGCGGTGCTCATCTCGCTTTATTGGCCGAGGGAGCCGGCGTACAGCTTCCAGGTCATGTGGCCAGCATGACTAAGTGCACGGAGTAGCGCATGGAAACGCCTTTTACCTTCCCGCTATTTATCTACTTGCACTTTGATGTGCTTTTGAACTGCTAGGTTGGCAGGAGCTGGGACAGAGCAACGTCTGATCGGCAAATCCTAGTCGCCATCTAATCAGATGTAGATTCCATTGATTTCAAAGGTACTTCCAGCTGTTAAGGTGGTCTAGCACTGAAGCCTTAAATTGTGAATCATAACACAATTTTTTTAAACGTTCATACGTTAAGTTGCAAATTCAAAATCTAGGCTAGAAAATTATTTATCTATTCAGTTATCGTGGTGGTTTATCCAGCTGTGTAGATGGGATTTCCATCTGGTGTCATCTCACTTGTGATGTGACAGGCATTTCCCATTGAAGAGATTGGGCACAGAGAGCGAAACCGGAATACATTCTAAGGCAAGCAATCGTGTCTGAGTCATTTGTTCACAAGCTTCCCAGAAGTATAGCTTCATTACCCATAATTGTCGAACTGCTTATTGGAAGAACTGCCTTCTGGTTTCTGGATTTTAAGCACATTTAGAAAGCAGTTGCCAAAAATGATTGCCATTTTAAAAAATGAATAAACCCCCGAGATGTCCTGATATTCATTCATGGCTGCCTCTGGGGCCATCTTGTGGCTACTGGAGAGATTTTTAAGGAGGAATCAAGACAAGGTTTGAATGCTGCATTTTCTGGGAGTGGGGGCACATTTCAGTCATGCAATGACTTGATATGAAGATGCATTATTATGTAGCCTTATTAGCTACTAAGGGTTCTTAAGTTGCGCCCAGGCAGGGACAGAGACAGTCAATACCGACACTGGGATTGAGTTCCATTCAGAGAAAGAGTTTAATTCTTAAATTTAAGAGACTCTCAGTGATCAGCTCACGACAAGAGTAAAGCAACACAAATTTGCAAAGATTTTTATACACTTCTTTGGGCTCCTTCCCCCTCCTCTGTAAGAGTGTGCACGCAAGGGGGTCACAGGTTACAAATCCATATTAGGAAAATCCGTATCCTGTCCTTCTCATAAACACAAAGGGGGTCACAAGTACATATAAGGAAGATCCGTGTCCGGTCCTGTGCATAAACACATGCTAGACAAGACTATCTTGCCTGTGTCTCTGTGCGTCAGACTGATAGCGCCAGACAAGGCCAGCCATCCGGCATTGATAGCAAGCTGGGCATCCTCAAGCAGCCTTGAGTGGGGGCTTGAGACCTTGAGCATCTCCTGATGCAGACTGCAGACCTTGTGCTCTCTGGCAAGGCCATCCTGTCTAGCTGTTGAATGTTTTCATTACACTTTAACACAGAGACAGAGAGGCACTAGAAGCATTTTAAGGAGAAAAGCATCCCAGGAATATGGGGGCTAAGCCACACAATCAGAATGATACAATGCAGGTAATGCAAACCATAGGATCAGATTTAGCTCAATAATACAATTGGCAAACCTCTCTCCACAATTCTAGCCCATATTGCAGGGGTCCCCAAACTACGGCCCCCGGGCCGGATGCGGCCCAATCGGCCTTCCAATCCGGCCCGCGACGACCCCCGCCGCCCGCTGCCGCCGCCCGCTCTCACGGCGCGCGGCGCAGCGACAATCAAAAAAATCGGCAAAAAATCGCCGAAAATCCTTTGTGCGCATGCGTACAGGCCTCTCCCGACCCGGAAGAGGTCATTTCTGGTGCACTTCCGGGTCGGGGGAGGCCCATACGCATGCGCACAAGCGATTTTCGGCTATTTTTTTCCGCCCGTGCGCGTGTGCGCATGCGCACGGGCGCGCACTCCCCCGCCCTCCGGCCCGCTGCGCGCGCACTCCCCTGCCGTCCGGCCCACCGCGCGGGCGGCGCGGCGGGCACCGGCCCGCCGCTCGGTAAGTCTGGGGACCCCTGCCATATTGGATCATCATAATAATAATAATAATTTATTATTTATACCCCGCCCATCTGGCCGGGTTCCCCCAGCCACTCTGGGCGGCTTCCAAAAAAAACACACACAGAAATTCTAAAATACAGAAATCCATCAGTATAGATATTGAATCAGGCCCTGCACCAGACTTCAGGAGACCCCTGGCATGATGTTGCTGATGTCCCCTGCAACACATGTACCCCATTGTGGCTACATATTTTTTCTTCTGCTGCCACTGCCCATGTGGTTCAGCAAAATCGAAAGCAGCACGATGGCCAGAAACAATTACAGTATAGAAAACTTTATGGAATGATGCAAAATATCAAAACTATCAAACTGAAGTCTCTGGAAGTCCTTGAATAAGTCACGGTGCCAGACTTTACCCAGCAGAGATCAAGCTTGTAAAGCTTTGTATAATCGGCAAATGTCCAATTCTGATGTCCAACTCTGAACTCTGCTGAACAGCATTTCCAGATAGCAACTACTGTTTCGTTCAGTTCTTCATCAGCCAATTCATTAAACAAACACTCGTAAGTAGAAAGATGTGTAATTTCTTCATTAACCAATCTTTTTTTGAATTGATATAATATACATGAGAATGAAAAATACTCTGGAACAGAGCTCATTTTTCATTCTCATATTGGACATTTGCCGATTATACAAAGCTTTACAAGCTTGATCTCTGCCGTGTAAAGTCTGGCACCGTGACTTATTCAAGGACTTACAGAGACTTCAGTTTGATAGTTTTGATGTTTTGCATTATTCCATAAAGTTTTCTATACTGTAATTGTTTCTGGCCATTGTGCTGCTTTTGATTTTGCTGAGTCATATTTTGCAACACAGGAGTTTGTTTGTTTGTTTGTTTACTGGCCATGTGGTGGCAGCAACACCGCTCATTTCTTCCTTGCTGGGCCTCCGAGTGGCATTAAAGCAACGTCTGGTTGGCAATGCTGCTCCCATCCAGGGTGGATACCCACCATCTTATTTTACACATAATACAGTGTCTCTGCCTACAGATCTATGAAATCACCCTTTGCAAGAAATCACTTATCCTTGACCAGCTATTGTAGTAAATAAGAGTCAGATCTCTTTGGGAGGTTTTGCCATTCAAGTGGTCCTACCATCATGTAGCGCCTAACCTTACAACAATAAGGCTGGAAGGGATCCCAAGAGGACATCCAGCTGAACCCCAATCCCACAACATTATAAAGGACTAGAAAAATCTCAGGCCTCGTTTTCAAGATCATACATTTTTTAGCCTTTTTCCCCTTTTCACTGTTATAGAGGCGATGACTTAGCTGAAAAGTTCAGATTAATACTATGAAAGTCCACGGTGAGCACCGTGTTAATTACGTACTGCATAGATGACCATGCAAAATAGATGCAGTACCATAGCTGCCAAGTACCCTGTTTTCCCCGGGAAACCCCTGTTTTTTCGTACCGTTTCTCGGCGGTCCCCCGTATCGGTTCCTCTCCCGTTATTCTCCCTTATTCTGCTCCTGCCGGCGGACTTTTTTTTTTTTGCTACTTTGCCCATCTATGGGCACCGAAAATGGCTGGCGCCGGCGCCGTAAGTCGCATCTATGCATGTCCTGAAGTGCGTAGACATGACTTCCGGCGCCGGCCATTTTCGGTGCCCATAGATGGGCAAAGTGACACCAGAAATTGCGTCTACGCACTTCTGGACATGCGTAGACGCGGCTTTGGTGCCCCTATATGGTCAAAGCTACACTGGAAGTTGCGTCTACGCAATTTCCGGTGCCACGCAGCTGCTGATCCCAGATTTCGCAGTCCAGGACTTGGCAGGTATGTGCAGTACATAGTCTCATGAGATGCTTGTCTTGTCCTCCTTGGAACAGATTATATTGTTTCACCTTAACTTAATATAGGCGAGCTCCCATCATCCCTTGCAATCCTGCCTGGGGCTCATGAGAATTAGCTGGAGACACAGACTTTTCTTGCTCTGTGCTGGGTTCTAAGCTATGTATTGGGAATCTGCCTGGGAACCTAATGGAGAAGCAAGATTTGTTGGGGTGTTAATTCTGTGAACCTTTCCATCCTGAGCTCAGGTTGTATATATGTGTAAATAAACCATATATCCTAAAGAAACCAGTCTCCAATGACCTTCATTTTAAGGAAACACATTACACAATAGGCACACAATACACAACAGACCCCCTTTTATTCCCGCAGGAATGCATGCTTGAGCAGAACAGAGCTAACTGGAAATGATCCCCGTGATAAACTGTATTTGTATTCTTATGAAAACAGTCCCACAGAGACTCATTATGGTTACTGCAGCCAAGTGTGAGTGTCAGATTTGCAGTATTTATATGACAGTGGACAATACTTGTCTATTTATTTATGTTACACCCTTCAGTTCTTCAATAGAAGTCAAGGTGTCATAAACAGGGTTCCCTGGTGATCTCTCACCCAGGCAGTGAGGATAGGAAGCTGCCTTATACCAGGGCATCTAGCTCAGAGTGGTAGTGACTGGGCTGCCATTTGTCAATTCAACCCAGACTGGCAGCAGCTCAGACTCTAGGAATCTGTCCAACCAAGAGCACCCCAGGGGAGGCGCAAAGGAAGAGGATTTCGAACCTGGGGACAGGGTGCGGGGTATGGGAAACCGGCCACACCTCAGAGGAGGAGACGAGCTGGAAAGTGCTAGAAGCAGGGCGCTTGAGGGGTAGCAAAGTCACAGGACAGGGTGAAAAGGTTTGCAGTCTGGATGCAGCCATCAACAGTCATGACAGAGGGGAGATAGACCATGGGCATAGCTAGGGGGTGGGTGGGGGGAGCTCCCCCCCTAAATCAAGTAAATAAAGGTTGTTGTTGTTGTTTAGTCGTGTCTGACTCTTCGTGATCCCATGGACCAGAGCATGCCAGGCACTCCTGTCTTCCACTGCCTCCCGCAGTTTGGTCAGACTCATGTTGGTAGCTTCAAGAACACTGTCCAACCATCTCGTCCTCTGTCGTCCCCTTCTCCTTGTCAGGGTCTTTTCCAGGGAGTCTTCTCTTCTCATAAAATGGCCAAAGTATTGGAGCCTCAGCTTCACGATCTGTCCTTCCAGTGAGCCCTCAGGGCTGATTTCCTTCAGAATGGATAGGTTTGATCTTCTTGCAGTCCATGGGACTCTCAAGAGTCTCCTCCAGCACCATAATTCAAAAGCATCAATTCTTCGGCGATCAGCCTTCTTTACGGTCCAGCTCTCACTTCCATACATCACTACTGGGAAAACCATAGCTTTAACTATACGGACCTTTGTCGACAAGGTGATGTCTCTGCTTTTTAAGATGCTGTCTAGTTTTGTCATTGCTTTTCTCCCAAGAAGCAGGCGTCTTATAATTTCGTGACTGCTGTCACCATCTAACTGGCCAATTATGTCACAGATAACTTGGTTCTGCCCCCCTAACGAAAAAAGCATGCCCAACCCCAACTAAAAGTTTCAAGGCAAAAGCCCTTGTCCCACAGATGTTGTCAGTCTTGCCTGACTCAGACTTTGGCTTTCAACCATGCATGATGACATCACCTGGTGCTGCCTGCCAAGGGATTTCACTAAGAGTTTCTCCCAGTTAGATTTGGCATGTTCCCAAGTTTGGCTGATACATCTTCTCTTTAAATAACATACCTTCCAGGGTCACATCCACACCATACATTTAAAGCACCCTTAAACCACTTGAACAGTAACGGCTTCCCACAAAGGATTCTGGGAACCGTAGTTTGTTAAGGGCGCTGGGAAATGTAGTTCCTAGGATTATTTGGGCAAAGCCATGATTTCCAATGTGGTATAAGAATTTTTTTAATCTATGGTGTGGACTTGACTGACAAATCAATCTCTTCCCACATCAGTAATGAGCCTCTGCTTCTTGGGGTTTTTATGTTACTAGCCTTCATAGGAATGACCATATTGGAGCTCTCTCCATCCTCCCTACCCTATTCAGTCTTATGCCATGGACCAGAGATCTGACTGGCCTTTCTAATCTTGTTACTTCAAGGCTTCTCTGTTGCAGTAGACAGGCTGGTCCTCAAGAACAAACTAAAGCTGGACACTTGGAATTTAAGTCTTTTAGGCATAATATGCACCAGTTCTTTCCAAACTTGATATTTAGCACTGAGAACGAATCCATTTTTAATAGAATGCAACTGAATGAATGAATCCTTTACGTTGATCTACCCTTTAACTGTCTGTCCTCCCTCCAGTCTGTCCTTGTGCTACATAACTTGTTAATAAAATAAAATAAAATTGCATTTGTGGTTTTAAGAGAAAAGTCTGTGAAAGGCTTTGGGGGCAGCTCAGTCATCTAGAACACCATTTAACTTCTGAAAGGGAAGAAAGCGACTTGTTCATTCCCCCCTTCAAATATATCTATAAATAATATGCTTGCTTAGGCTGTAGCAAAGTGCTTCCATTTAATTAGGTGGAGTTCCAATTTACAAAACACTTTATTGTTCTTGCTTTGCTGGGTCTGCCTAGCTGGTGGCAGCAGCACAGAGCCTCAGCCCTGCGAGTGCGTTTTGTCATTGATTAGAACAGATTGAATAATATTCGCCAAACAGTCATTGTAATGAATGGGAGTGGATTTGATTCCCACAAATTATTTAATAAATCTTATGCCACGTTCTCTTAGGCTGTTCTAGGAGCTGGCTGAGCTGGCATTAATCAACATTTCCTCCAGTTGTGATTATGTTAACAGCAGGGGATGCCAGTCACCGTGATACCATGTCCTGATGAAATCCGAACATTTTAAAATAATGTCTTGGCACATATTTGTCAAAGTCACTGAAGAAATAAGATGGTGGAGCCTTTCTGAAACGTCCATGTTTCGGCAGAATTGCTTCTTGAAACACAGAGGTGGACACAAAGTAGTCCCGCGATAAGGCCATCAAAACCTGTAGAAGACACAAGTTTAGAATCGTTCAAGGAGGACTGGAAACTTTTTCTAGTCTATTTGAAAAGTAACTTTTCATATGCGAAGTCCACAGTGGGGTTTGAAGTGTAAGGGGAAAAAATAGCAGAGCACCGTAAGAAATTTGTTAAAGATGAAACTGGATATGATGGAATTTTTAAAAATGCAATTGTATGTAATCATAATTATAAAGATCAAGGTTGGGTGGGCGGGAAATCATTAATATTGTAGAATAGAATTATAACTGTTGAGTGACAATGTGTCACTTTGAATGTTGAAATAAAATAAAAATATTAAGAGCCAAGACGAAAAAGGAAGCCTGTAGAAGATAGTACTGTATTTTGTATATGATGGTTGGAGGTGGTGGTGACTTTGGAGGTGATATGAATGGGAAACAATTAGGACCGAATGAGTGAAGGGCAAAAAAGTGAAATGGTTTTGTCATAGATTTTACAGCAGCGGCGACTAACCTGGGCTAGCCTCCAGATGCTGTTGAATGACTTCTCCCACCAGCCCCAGTCAGTATCTTCAACAGCTAGGGATAATTTGAGTTAGGGTTTAGCTAGGCTTGCCATATTTCAAAAAGTGAAAATCCGGACACAAAAGTTGTTGATCTGTACTTTTGACATGGGTTGCCATCAGGGCAGAATTTAGGTTTGATGAGGCCCTAAGCTATTGAAGGTAACGGGGCCCTTTATATGTCCAGCTGTCCTTTGTCAACAACAATTTTTGTGTGTGTTGAATATATGCTATATGGTAATTTATGGACCTAATAGGTATCTAAAGCCATTTTCACGTAACAAAATATGTATTACTTACATCATAGGAGCCTACACAACACAAAACACTGTTGCTCCATGTAGGTATTATTTTATTTGTTTTTTATATCATATTTTGGAAATGTACATCCAGGTGTTTTTTTCCTTTAAATTTTTTTGGGGTCCCCAAGAGAGTGTGGCCCTAAGCCATAGTTTGTTTAGCTTATATGTAAATCCGGCACTGGTTGCCATACGTCCGGATTTTCCCAGACATTCCAGCGATTTCTTCCCGTGTTGTCGATGGCTAATTCCCGGCTATGTCCAAGACATTCTGGACATATGGCAGCCCTGGTTTAGCAGTGTTTGGAGGTCCTCAGGTTTGCCACCCCATTTTACAGTATACAGTAATGAGCATTGTATGGCATTTAAAAGAACAAGGCTGTGCACAGATGCTTGCATTCTAAAAAAGTTTGAAAACACCCAGGGGTTACGTTAGATGACTCTCGGGGATTCCTTCCAACTCTGCAATTCTATGATTCTTATTTTCTTTTTTCTTGTTTTTCCAAGGAGCTGGGCTCTAGACTAGACACACTTTTACCCGTACCTGACTTATGCCATAGTACTGTAACAAAATTTTATTTTGCCATCTAGTGGGAAGCCATGGAATTTCCCCTAGCCTGGCTATTTTGCTAAGATTTCATTTTAAAGAGCATCTCCCCTGATCTGTTGCTGTGCATGTGTGAAAGATAGAAATGTATTTAAAAAGATAGAAATGTATTTAAAACAACAACAACAACAACAACAACAACAACACTTGCATCGGCTTTTATATTGATTTCTGATTTTGAACTTCTCTCACAGAGGGTCCAGGAAAAGGGCCAGGCAAATTGATAGTGCTATACAAATAAGCAATTGTATGACTAGCAGTAAAAGTGATAATAAATATCTGAAGAAATTTGATTCCCTTTCTTCTTTATTACAGTACAGTAGTACAGGAACCCCCAAATTTCTTTTTAAAGAACAGGTCCCGTCCCCGTCCCCCCCGGTTTTTCAAATTTTATGTCAGATACATGGCCTGCAGAGAAGAAGAGGCAGAGGAAAACAGATGGCTGCCTGTCACTTCTCAAAGCAACACTGAGATGCAGGAGCAGGAGGCAGGCGGTAGTAAAGGGTTGGATGCAACTCCAGAGGAAGAGGAATTGGCTGCACCTGAGTCTCCCAGAGGTCAGAGGCAGAGCAAGCAATTGCAGCAAAGGAAGACCAGCTGGAAGCCAGGGCAGGCTAGGCATATATCTGGCCTTGGAAGGGGCTGGAGGCCAGTCGAGTCAACTGACTCCAATAGTGAAGAATGAGCTGTAAGCCTGTAATTGCCAAATAAAGTTCAACTGTGGAGTTAAACTGCCCGCTTGCTGTCTTGTGCATGAGAGATGTGCTAAACCTAACATTTTATTCATACTTTTCAAGTTTATACATTTCACTAATTTTATACATTTCACCAATTTTAGAATCATTTCAACATTTCAAAACTTGACTTCCTTCCCCCTCTTTCTGAGGTTCCTTAAATTTATTTTTAATATCCACTGCATAAGCCGCACCGACAGGTTAAAGAACAGTTTCTACCTGTGGGCCGTGAGGCCGCTGAATGGAAGACAGCAACATTGCAGCTGATGTTCAGGGTTGGTGGTCATACAACAGCCCACTGAGTGTAACAAGGACTGAGAGATTGGGGGGGGGGGTCATTTAATCTCACTGAAAACAAGGGGTACAATGACAATAAAGTATTTCTATTTCTGTATCCAAATTAACTTAATTTGTTCATTTATTCATCTACTTTAAATATATACTCTTATAAAACTGCAGGTTATTACAATAACCTTATCTGTTTACAATTTATCTGTAAATATTCAATAAACCATTTCCATTCTTTTATAAAAAGTTTGTTATCTTGATTTCTTATTCTTCTGGTAAGTTTCGCCATTTCTGCATATTCCTTAAGTTTTTGTATCTATTCTTGCTTTACTGGGACTTCTGCTTCATTCCATTTTTGGGCGAATAACATTCTAGCTGCTGTAGTAGCATACATGAATAAGTTTTTATACATTTTAGGTAGTTCTGTCCCTATAGTTCCTAAAAGAAAAGAAAAGCTTTTCTTAAAGAACAGATTCAAGCAGGGTTTGCTTTGACTAGTTAGCATTGTTTTCTGCTTCTCGCAGAAAAGAATTGTCTTCTGAGCTCTCTCCTACATTAGTGTGGGCAGAAGTCAGATAGACCAAGATCTACGGTCAGATATCTGGCTGGTTTGCAGTAAATTGCCAAGGCTTTTTGACTTCCCCCAATTAAATTAGTGACAGGAGCGAGCCAGCAGTAAATCACACCATGCACCCAGCAGCTAGGCGAGGAGGGTGGAGGAAAAACCCACCCATTAGCCAGGTGGGCACCATCACCTGTTTGTAGCACTCGCAACATAGCTCATTCTTTTAGGATGCTGATGAGGACACACCAGTGGCTAGCTAAGGCTGTTGTCTTAGAAAGAAACTTATCTCACCAGTTCAGCAAACTCCTCTGTTAGGTTCTAACCATGCCTGGGTATAGGACCCCAAGAATTGGAAGGATCTCAGGGCATCACTAGACTGACCCTGTTCAGTATACTTATTTAATTGACACTGAAGTGGAGAATGCCGTAATGTGTATATCGGATTTTCCCAGCCAGCATACTGAGAGCTCTCTAAGCTCTAACTAGTTGATAATTAACTGTGGTGTTCTCTGCTCTTAAACTGAGTGTTTAACTTTAGATCATGTGATGAAAGTGTTCAATTGCAAATTTGTCATTTTGGAAGGGTGGTGGCTGTCTTTCTTTGTTCCCAGGCTCAGCATTCTTGGGCTGAAATGCAGACTAATGGAGCCCATGTATGAGTTACTTTATTTCAGAGATTAACCTATGCCTTGGACAGGCATATGTCATGGAATAATTTGAGTGCATCTTTGATTACTTTTGCACCTTTCCCCCCATGAAGGTCTGGTTAGTACGCTTGAACACTGTTTTATTCTAAAAAGAGTCCGTTTTTATCCTTCAAACTGCACAGTATTAATATCTACAATAGACTCCCTCCTATCAACAACAATATGCATTTAGAAACACAGGACTGGAAATGTAGTGAATACACAATAAATGGGTGTGTGGACTCACACAGCCTGTATCTCCTTTGCATCTGGCCCTGATTGGGTCAATCAACCAGAGTCAGGAGGAAGAGAAATACTGTCTGGTAAAAGCAAATACCGGTAAGCAGACCTGACAAGCTTGAAGTCTGCCCACTCTTGCCCTAGACTAGCCAAACTGTCTTTGGAGCTTTCCCTCTGAGAAGAAAAACATGTTTTTTTGGAGGAAATTTCATTCCAAGGATGTGTGTGTAAAGGCATCCCATAGAGCAGGGGTGGCCAACTCCCAAGAGACTGCGATCTACTCACAGAGTTAAAAACTGGCAATGATCTACCTCCTTTTTTGGGGTTCCGGTCAAAATTGTTGAGCTTTTTTTTAGGAAGGAAAAAGGCCCATTTTGGGGGGGGGTTTCAGGTCAAAGTTGTTGAGTTTTTTCAAGGAGGAGGTAAAATGTTGAGCTTTCTAAAGTGGAGCCACAGTTGTTCAGCTTCTTTGGGGGGAGCCAATGATCTACCAGGGATCTACCACAGACGTCCAGTGATCTACCAGTAGATCACTATCTACCTGTTGGACATGCCTGCCATAGAGCAGAAGGGCTGGAAGGCAAGTATTCTATGTGACAAGTGAGGATTAAGGCCTCCAGCATTTCAAAATGGATTCTCTATGGCAACTCTATTTTCTGGCTCCAGGCAGACAGAGTTGTGAGAGAGAACTTCATGGGGAGATATATCCGACACCCTGACCTGGGAGTGACAGGAGACATTTGGCTCAAGTAGGAGTGTCCCTCTGAGTCCCACAGTACCTGCTTCTGAGTTAATGACACCTAACCTTGCTCAGTCCCTGGAAGGACACTTTTTGTTCAAAAAAAGAGAAAAGGTACACAGTGATAAGACCATTTCCTTTCTCACAGCGTCTCCTTTAATGTCAGGCCTGAAATATGAAGTCATTAGGGGATATTAAAACAGTGCTGACAAACTAATTAACAAAAGACATTACGCCGGATGGGCTCAATTTATCCTTTTTAATGGTTCTTATAAATGGGCGCCGCCAATTAAAATTAATAAAGATTTACCAGCGATTGCCTGGCATACACTGCTAAGGAGTTCCACTGAAGGTCGAACTTAAAGTCAGTCTCCTCATAGCTGCAAGTTCAGCTTCCCACCCTGTGCCCAGCAGGGCTGCTCTTGGCTCATTTTCTCCCCATGTTGTTATCTGTTTCTAGGTGTTTACCTGGTTTTTGTCTTGGTTGCTTTAGAAATCAATTTGTCTCTGTGTTGAAGCACCCTTCTCACTCCCCAGTTCCTAATGCACGTTTAGATTGGGCACAACTTTCTGTTGGCAGAATGACTGGAATAAAGCAGATGGAGTCCAGAGAGAAAAGAAACTGATAATACTTTCCTGAGGTAAACTGAACAAGAACAGGGTATAACTTGAGGAGAAAGGCACAAAGAGCTTCGTCTTTCCCAGGCTTCCTCCCGCTTAATCTGCATCCAGTGCACTCCCATTGCTGGTATGGGACGCGATAAACTCATGATGTTAGCCACAATCCATATCTAACCTGGCTTTTCTTATGAAATACTGTGTTTGGATGCGTTTCTTCTCCCAAACCACTTTTGATCCGAATTGTGAAAAACAACAACCTGGCAGCCTTTTAAGCTGGTAATGTGGACAAGGCCTCAGTTGGGAAAGGTCTATGGAAAAGAAAGAAAAATCCTTCAGAATCACACAGCCAGTCAGAACTTGAGTCACCTCAGAAAGATCATCCCATTTTGAGTGGTTGCTAGGAAACACTTTCACCCTTTCTTTTGCATGCTGTCCAAATGGCAGCAGAATTAACCCTTAGGTTACCAACTGGATGATCCCTGCTGTTGTACTTCTGACACCTTTACAGCAGAATTTCAGCCTTCGCAGTTCTGTTGAGAATTTGGTACTCTCTTAATGCTTATCCACACTGACTCTCATCCTACTGCATTTCCGGGGGAAATCCACTCTTTAGTGCTCAATTGGAGCAAACAGCAATTTGGACTTTCTTCAGATTGACGTTTGCTCTGATTTAGAGCTAAAGTATGGGTTTCCCCTGGGAAAAGAGTGAGGCAAGTGGGAAACCTCTCAGTCCTTTGCCTAGAAAGCTATGTTTTCTAAGCATAGTAGTAGTAGTAGTAGTAGTAGTAATAATAATAATAAATTTATTTATACCTTGCCCATCTGACTGGGTTTCCCCAGCCACCCTGGGCGTCTTCTAACAAAAGAGTAAAAATACATTAAAACATCAAGCATTAGAAACTTCCCTAAACAGGGCTGCCTTCAGATGTCTTCATAGGACATTTACAAGCAGAATTGTGGACGAGCCCAAACTTTGATGTATTTGGAGTGCATCAACAGATATTGAAAAGTATCTGTTTTCTGAAAATGCTTTGGAACATTCCATTTACACTAGGGCAAAGAGGGCTGAATTGCTTGGTTGAATGGGGCATTCTGGGTACAGGGGCACATTGGTGGAAGATGACAGTCCTGTTTGAAATATCACAGTGGTGCCCACAGGAGACTACAGCGTATATTGCAGGGTTTTTGCCATTACTGTCGGATGTCATGTTTTACCTTTTGAGATTTTTCCTTTTGAGGTTTTGTGTGTGCTTTTTAAATGGGTTTAAGATTTTGAACAAAGCAAACCTCTGATGAAAATATCCACGTGCTCCTCTCATGCATGTTCTGCCTGAGCCTTGAATCTGTTGACTAGCTCAACAGCTGGTTATCTCTTTTCTATTACAGTATTTCACTACAAATATGAAAATCGGACTCTGGTTTGTGTAATGAAGGGCATTTTAGGTCAAGCTCAGAAGAGGGAAATACATAAGCCCTGGAATTTAGTATTACCGAAGCACTGTTCCTATGTGTGTGCAGTGAACATGCACAAGGGGAAGTGGAAGTGCCGTCACATTCATTTGCCCATCTGCAATGTGCCTAAATATGTACCAAACGTTCTGTGAACAGGCTGATATGCTGAGTCAAGGACTCTTTAAATAGCATCGCCTCTGACTGCGCTCACGAGCCTACATGTGTACAGTCTGGAAGCATGAATATACAGCAGGCATAGGCAAACTTGGCCTTCCAGATGTTTTCGGACTACAACTCCCATGATCCCTAGCTAACAGGTTGAGTGGTCAGGGATGATGGGAATTGTAGTCCCAAAAACACCTGGAAGGCCGAGTTTGCCTATGCCTGATATACAGTCATCATGCAGATCATAGAATCATAGAGTTGGAAGAGACCACAAGGGCCATCCAGTCCAACCCCCTGCCAAGCAGGAAACACCATCAAAGCATTATTGACATATGCCTGTCAAGCCTCTGCTTAAAGACCTCCAAAGAAGGAGACTCCACCACACTCCTTGGCAGCAAATTCCACTGCCGAACAGCTCTTACTGTCAGGAAGTTCTTCCTAATGTTTAGGTGGAATCTTCTTTCTTGTAGTTTGAATCCATTGCTCCGTGTCCGCTTGTGTATGCTTAGGGAACCAAGTTCATTGTCACGACGTCTCTTCTCCATATGCACACCTGTGGGGTAGGAACAGGGGTCCCCAGACTACAGCCCGGGGGCCACATACGGCCCCTGAGGCTCTTTTATGCGGCCCCCGGGGACCCCTGCCACCCGCTTTTACCGGCGCGGTGCAGCGCGGCTGCCGACTTCCGACCCAGAAAAGTGACGGAAATAGCTTGCGCACACACGCAAGCGTCCATTCCGTTGTACTTCGGGGTCGGAGGAGGTTTCTGCACATGTGCACAAGCTATTTCTGGCACTTTCCAGGTCGGGAGTGTGCCAGAAATAGTGTTTGCACATACACATGGGTGCGCACTCCCCCACCCTCCGGCCCACCACACAATCGGCGCGGCGGGAGTTCGGCCCAAAGCTGGGTAAGTTTGGGGACCCCTGGGTAGGAACATCTGAATGGGGCTTCGATGGGATTTTGCATTTCTTCCTTTCCACTAGCATACCTGTTGTGAACAAATTGTTTTACAACCATTTCACAAGCACCACTTCTTGTTTTTTTTTTGCCTGTGGCACTATAGATGCTGCAACACAAATCAGTCCTATTGCATCCTCCCTCCCCGTCCCCATCCACAAGCCATTCAACAACTCTTTCCCTCCTTTCCCCCAGCTCCACCACCCCACTAGGAGGCAGATCCCCTTTTGCATTGCTGAGGGGGTAGAGCACACAATTCCTCAGGTACCTTAACAATTGCATCACCTTGCAATCACACCACCTATGCCACATCTTTTATTTACATGGTAAGCTGAATTCACTGGTGCTGGTACCCCTCTACGTGTTTGAAACGCTCAATATTTATGGTTCAGCATAATTTGTATTATAATCTGTATGAAATAATTACAAATGTATTAATTACATACCCTCCAACCTCTAGAGGGAATTGAAATCGGGGCACTCGTTTTTTGGTCAGCCGCTCTGGCACGAGCCAACTGACTCCTGTCAGAGCATATGACCAAAAAACAAACATCAGTGTGTCAGAACAAAAGGCAGGACATTCCAAGATCCAAACAGAAGCCGGGGTGGCTTCTGTAATTAGAATCATAGAATCATAGAGTTGGAAGAGACCACAAGGGCCATCCAGTCCAACCCCCTGCCAAGCAGGAAACACCATCAAAGCATTCCTGACATATGCCTTTCAAGCCTCTGCTTAAAGACCTCCAAAGAAGGAGACTCCACCACACTCCTTGGTAGCAAATTCCACTGCCGAACAGCTCTTACTGTCAGGAAGTTCTTCCTAATGTTTAGGTGGAATCTTCTTTCTTGTAGTTTGAATCCATTGCTCCGTGTCCGCTTCTCTGGAGCAGCAGAAAACAACCTTTCTCCCTCCTCTATATGACATCCTTTTATATATTTGAACATGGCTATCATATCACCCCTTAACCTTCTCTTCTCCAGGCTAAACATACCCAGCTCCCTAAGCCGTTCCTCATAAGGCATCGTTTCCAGGCCTTTGACCATTTTGATTGCCCTCTTCTGGACACGTTCCAGCTTGTCAGTATCCTTCTTGAACTGTGGTGCCCAGAACTGGACACAGTACTCCAGGTGAGGTCTGACCAGAGCAGAATACAGTGGTACTATTACTTCCATTGATCCAGATGCTATACTCCTATTGATGCAGCCCAGAATTGCATTGGCTTTTTAAGCTGCTGCATCACACTGTTGACTCAATTCCGGGGTGTCCTTCTTAAAATGGGGCTGTTGAGCAGTATGTAATTATCAGTCTTGCTCTCTCTCTATAACTGAGATTTCAGAAGCATTCGGGTCTGCCTAATGTAGTGCCATAGTTTTCTCCTCCAGCACCATAGAATTTTGGTGCTGGAGGAGACTCTTGAGAGTCCCATGGACTGCTAGAAGATCAAACCTATCCATTCTTAAGGAAATCAGCCCTGAGTGCTCCCTGGAAGGACAGATCGTGAAGCTGAGGCTCCAATACTTTGGCCACCTCATGAGAAGAGAAGAATCCTTGGAAAAGACCCTGATGTTGGGAAAGATTGAGGGCACTAGGAGAAGGGGACGACAGAGGACGAGATGGTTGGACAGTGTTCTCGAAGCTACGAAGATGAGTTTGACCAAACTGCGGGAGGCAGTGCAAGACAGGAGTGCCTGGCGTGCTATGGTCCATGGGGTCACGAAGAGTCGGACATGACTAAACGACTAAACAACAACAGTCCCCCTGCTTTCTCTTTGCCTCCCTGCTGGAATGAGAAGAAGTGGCTTAATCCATTGAATTTTGGAAGTCTCCAGGGGAGGTCTTTATTTGAGGCAGGCCTCCTGCTTAGCCTTGGCTGGAGCACTTTTCCAATGCTAGGACTTTGCAGAAGAGGACTTTGTGGGAGAGGATCAGAGATATGAGAAATAAACAAATTATAATGAAGCATCTTTAAGCCAGGGATAGTGAAACTGAGAGCTGGTGGTCAAATGTGCCCCTCATCCTAGTGATCTGGCCTCCCCAGGCCTGGTAAGAAAAGCCTGCTAGATCAAACCAATGGCTATCTAGCCCAGCATTCTGTTCTCACAGTGGCCAGCCTATGGAAAAGGCCTGCTAGCAGGAGCTGACTGCAAGAGCACTCTCCCCATTTGAGATTCCCCAGCAACTAGTACAGTACGTTGCTTCCAGCAGGAGAAGCAGGAAACCGCTGTAATAACATAATAAGCTGTTGCAATGTAAGCCATATTGAGACAGAGCAGATGAATATTTTAAAGTAAAAATGAAATATGTAGAATTAGCAGCTGGTGGGAGGTTTAAGCCCTGTCCTGCATGAATGTCCTTCCTTGGAAATGTCCCCCCCCCCCAGTGTTTGCATTAGTGTTTCAATGGAAACAAACATGGGCTTCTAGTTTGGCCCTCAAGTGCATGCCAACTCCCCTTCTTTCAAAATACAGTATGGCTTTCTACAGAACCGCTAGCTCAAGGCATTCAACGCCACGTTACCAAATTTCTCTCTTTCCCCCTTTGTAGCTGTGCTCTGTCGGCTCATGTACATTACATTAATCGAGCCCTCCCTAATTCCTGCATCATGATAAATCTCCTACTGTCCTATTATTTGGCTAATTGCTGTGGATTATATGGCAGTCAGGTGCTCCTTGGCAGGAAGAGATAAATGGAGGACATTTCCCTTGTTTTGATTTCATTTACTAATTGCCGTGTGGAGAAGTGGTTATGTTAATTCATCCCCTCTCCCTGTTAGATAACAAGCACTTGTTTTTCACAAGCTGGGGAGGGAGTGGAAGAACAAGAGCTCCGGAAGGATGACATTCATTTTGTGCTCAGAAATTTCCCCGAAGGTAGTGTGTCTTTCCTTTCAGCCTGCTGTGGACAGAAGCCTCAGCTCAGTAACATTCATTCCAATGGCTAAACTCTGAGTATGAGTAATATTGGGTACAACCCATTTGCTTTCTGACTACAATCCCATAACTTTCTCTCTCCTTGGCTGATTTTGCTTGGATTGCCCCAGAAGCTTACCTATGATAATACCAAGGACTGTGACCAGTTAGCTTCTGTTTCCCCTTCATTAGTGATCTTCGTGTTTTTGTGCCCTTCCTTCTGATTTCCCATAGTTTGAACCTTTTTCCAAAATAAAAATCCATGTGCTTTGCTTTGTATTCTGTTTTCTTATTTGACGTTTGAAAAATTCAAAAAATTCAAAATTAGCTGTCCCATCTGGAGGGAAAATCCACTTCCATTAGGGCAATGCCACCCTTGTTACAAAGCACATAGGCAAAACCTTTGCATTTCAGATGGAGTTGTGAGGTTCCCCATGTCTCTGGACGAGGGCCTGGGCTATTTAGCTCTTCGCCAAGCAACGAGCAACCTGTCCCTCAGGGTGACCTTCTAGATCTCCTGATCTTTTAATTAGTAGGAACTGATAACAGGAAGGTGACTGCCACAGATAGTATAAAAGCAATGACACTGAGCCTTGCATAGAGATGGTAAAAGTTTAGACAGCTGAAGTGGTGGCGATGTATATAGGGACGGATCCAGAGTTCCTGTGTCTGGGACACTCCTGCTGGAGAACAGGTGGGTGGGAAGGTGATTTTTGCCGGTTCCTCCTCCCCCCTGAAGACCCCTGCCCTACTCCCAAATCTGCATTTAGGGGTTGAGGCACTTTCTGGTACAACCTGGGAGATGGCGCAAGAGGGCTATAGTGGGAGGGAGAACTGTTGAAAATCTTCTCTCCCTTCTTCTGATATGTCTCTGCCCACATTCACACCATACATTTAAAGCACACTGGCACAGTTCCTAGAGTGGTTTAACCATCAATCCCCGGTCTCAGGGAAATCTGGGAATTGTATCTCTGGGAGGGGAACAACTTTCAGCACCCATAACAAACTACAGCTCCCAGAATTCCTTGGGGGAAACCATGGCTGTTTAAAGTGGTGTCATTGTGCTTTAACTGTATAGTGTGAATGTGGGCTCTGCTGGATCTCAGTCCTTTCCATAAATGCAAGAAGCCCTTCTATTCCCAAAAGGGCATGCTGTGCACCACATTCTCATATCAGTACAAAACCATTATGAGCACCATGGGAGCCAACTCCTAGTGGCCGAGGTCCCTTTGCCCCCCCCCATTGATGGGCATTGCCATTCGAATGGTGTGTGCACGCAGCATCATGTGATTGATTGTGCAGGGTGGGGCTAACCTGCCCCCCCCATATTTCATTCAAGTTGTCACCCCTGATGAGCACAATGACTCTGGTAAAGCAGTGGTTCTCAAACTGGTATTCAGGTGAGGTGACAGAATCCACACGAGTGGCCACAGGAAAAGCACATTTTGTACAGGGCAATTGAATAAATTAGGGTTTTGTATCTGGCAACTTCATTATACGGTTTTGTTGAATGCTGACGACACACCTCTTCATCCTGAGATATATATGTTTAGGACCCACTCCAGTTGTGACTGTAATTTGTTTTAAACAGTTTTTTAAAAATGTTGTATATGGCTGTAATCTGCCCTAGGGCCTTCTGGTGAAGGGGGAGCAGAAGAAGGAGAAAGAGAAGGAGGAAAAGTTGTTGCTAGTTTCATCTTTAGTGCTTTACATCAGTAGCTTTAGAAGAGTGAAAGGCTTGGGAAAGGCAAGAGTTCGCTGGAGCAGAGCTGCGGGCGCTGCAACTACAAATGCTCATGTGACCACCACACTGGCCTACAGCCGCTGCTCCTCATTAGCCCCAAGGAAGAGGTCATGCGTGTGCTGCGGAGTGCTCCCTTTCCATTCGTGAAAAATGGCGAGGGGTGCGAGCACGACGCATGGGCCTTTAAAAATTGTTGTTGTTGTTTTTAAAATTATTGGGTGTTTTTTTTTTAAAAAAAACACAAACATAAACCCCCAGACATTTTGCCAAATTTAAATAATCCACCCAGACACAAATTTCAATCTTGAAAAAGAGGACATGTCCTGAAAAAAGAGGACATATGGCAACCCTTGTAAGTACAGTCAAATTTCTCAACCAGTTCCTTAAAATCAAATGAGAATATAGCTTCCCTTTGGGGTCATCCCTTCAGCAGTAACCCACCATTGGTGACCCAGTTCTGGCGGTGAGCCAAATGAAGAATAGCATCCCCAGAAGCCCATTGTAGATTTCACTTCTCAAGGTAACAGGGCTTTGTCTTACTCTATTACTGATCTCACAAAGCTGCAGCTACTCACAGCAGCAAAGGTCTGAGCCTACAAGGACATCAACTAGTTCTCCCCCCTGGTCCTGATATTGTCCCTTTAGTACTGCAGCTCTCACTTGGGCTGTGTGTCAAGGTTCAGATCTAGTCAAACATTTACTTATATTCATATCTATATATTTAAGTATTTATTTCAGGGCCAAAGCAGAATGTAATAACTACAGTATATGAAACATAAAGTAAGAGGGGTGCAATGGGGAATACCAACTCCAGCCACAGAAAATCTTTGGTGATAAATATTGAGTCTAAATGTGATAAATGATGAAGAATATGGTCACTCAACTCCAACTGCTCTTGGGAGAAGCTGACAAAAGCAAACATTTAGCCCATAAGACTGCTCACCAGAAAATCATTTTATAAATGGACTTCACTATGAAATGAAAAATTTAAAACGTAGCATGCAAATAAGTAAATATCCTCAAAGGCCATGAAGGTTGTGCTCATTGATTTTTCGCTCTCGGTGGGACACGGTCTTCCGGGAATACTAAACGGCATGTCCCAGGCCACATTCAAGAACAAGGAGCTTGCAAATGCACTTAATCAATCTGGAGATATTGATTGCGTTTCACAGGGACAAATAAAGGAAAGCTGGCAA
Organism: Zootoca vivipara; assembly: GCF_963506605.1. Lineage (NCBI taxonomy): Eukaryota > Metazoa > Chordata > Lepidosauria > Squamata > Lacertidae > Zootoca > Zootoca vivipara. The sequence goes on from NC_083276.1 coordinate 29,291,355, forward strand.
TGTAGTGTTGCTACATGTTCCTTCCTTGCTCCCTAAAAGATAGACCCATGGGAGATTCTGAGACTTCATGTATCTGGACAGTCTGCTCCAGGTAGAATTCCTGGACTGTACATCATAACAAGGGATGAGCCTTACATACTTACATGGTTTAAACCAGAGATGGGAGAACCTGGAGTCTTCCAAACATTGTTGGACTCCAGCTACCATCATCTCTGACCACTGGCAGACCTCCCAAGTGTCCCTATTTTCCAGGGACAGTCCCAGATTTACAGAAGCCATCCCAAAAGCACCTTAGAGACCAACTAAGTTTGTTATTGGTATGAGCTTTCGTGTGCATGCACACTTCTTCAGATTAGAAGCCATCCCAGTTTCTGATTTGATCCTGGAATATCCCACTTTTTCCTGAGGACGTCCTTAATCGGAGAAATGTTGGTGGGTATAGATTTACCGGTATACAACCCACAAGCCAAGGGGATATAACTTTTAGAAGACATCTGAAGGAAGTTTTTTTTTAAATGCTGAATGTTTCATTATTATTTTAGAAGCTGCCCAGAGTGGCTGGAGAAACCCAGTCAGATGGGTGGGGTATAAATATGAAAATTATTATTATTATGGAATAAAGGTAAAGGTAAAGGGACCCCTGACCATTAGGTCCTATTATGGAATAGGATGTCCCTATTTTCATCGGAGAAATGTTGGATGATATGCACTGGCCATGGGACTAATGGGACTTGAAAGCCCACAAAATCTGACATTTAGAGGCATGTTCCCTCCAACAGCACAGGGAGAACATAGATATTGTGGCTTGTACCCTTCATTAGATGGATGATGAAGAGGGGGGAAATTGAATGGTTGCACAGTACTAAAAAAAAGGAATATTGCAGTCTGATGCATGCTTACTTGGGAATAACTTCCCTTGAACTCAGCCAGTGGCTTACTTCTGAGTAGATGTTCCGGTGTCAGTCAGGATGGCATATTGCAAGTACACTAAAGATCTGCACCTCCATAGCACCTACTTATTTATTTGAACTCATTCCTGAATTGGTTTCCATAAAATATATGGAAGTGGTTTCACAATAAAAACAAAACATTTGTAAAAAAAAAACCAAACAAACACAATTCCCTATGTAAAAGCAATTTCAAATCCAATTCAGATACAGTTCTCCACTTAAAAGCCTTGTTGAAAAAGGAAGGTCATAAAAGGCACTGAAAATAGAGATGACACCTTTCTGATGTGTAATCGAAGTGGGGAGGAGAGGAAAAGTTCCAGAGGGTAGGTGCCATCACACAAAAGGACAGTTTTCTAGAGATTTTTTAAAAAAATAAATAAAATAAAATGCAAAAGGTCTCTCTCTCTCTCTCTCTGTTATTTTCTTGATGAGAATCCAAGGTCAGCTCTTGGTCCTTGCTGAACACGGCTGACTGATACATACCTATCAGCAGATGTTTCTCTAAATCAGGTGGTGTTGGTAGGTGGGAATGAGAAAGTTCTAATGTACTGTACATACACTGGCTAAACTAAAGGCAAAATCATTTGGCACTGGAGCTTCAGATCTGTCTTAAATGAGTTCACCTAACTCCCCTAAGACATGTATTATTCAAAGGGAACCATCCCTGCTTGCTTAATCCCTACAGTCAGTGGCATAGCGTGGGATGCCAGTGCCCGGGGCTGCACAAAGGTGGTGGGTGGGAGGGAGGGAGGGAAATGAACAGAGGACACATGCGCATTCAACTGCCTAATGGCACCCACGTCACCCAGAAGATTGCAGCCGCAGAGATAAGAAAAGAAGAGTTGTCCGTTGTCTGGAGAGGTCACTTCCTGGTTTGCATGGAGAAGACATTTTCAATGGAGACCAGCAACAGAAGCATGCAGCTGTATTGAAGCAGCATCAGGTATTGAAAATTTGTGCCTCCTAACAACTTTGCACCTGGGGCAATAGCCCCTGTGGCCCCCCATGCTGCGCCACAGACTGTAGGGATTAAGCAAGCTTCAAGCTGATGTTAAGGGATGAGGAAGCTGTGGTCCTCCAGATGTTGTTGACCTACAAGTCCTGCCATCCTTGACTACTGGTCATGCTGGCTGGGACTGAGGGGTGTCGGAGTCCAAAAGCATCTGAAAGGCCACAGGTACCCTTACCCTGATTTACTTGAACATCTTATACTTCGCCTTAGTGAGATGGTTTGCAAGATCCAATCCCATATCTTGGGTGGGGGTGGGGGGAGCGGATAAAATACATTCTGATTGCTGCTGTTTTTTTTCCTTATGTTATTTATGATGCCAAGTGATCAGTAATCAAAGTGGGAGGGTGGGGAATTTGTACTACCTGAAAGGCTGGGATCTCTACTCTTAGAAATTGCATAGAGGATTAATCTAGCTGCCGGAGAGATCAGAAGCTAGAACCCAGTGGCAAATACATAATTTTAAATGGATTTGTAATGTAGTCCGTGTTGGCCGCTAAATGCTCAGAAGCATGGGGCCTCAAGCTAGGATCACAAGGGAAGCTGATCTATGCTCATAGTTTTAGGATGTCTTAGGAAGAAAAGGGTGTCCACAACACTTTGCCTTTCAAAATATTGATTTCACAGCCTTGCTTTTCTCATTTGTCAAAGTGGTAATATTCTTGATGGCTCAGAGCAGATCAGTGCCACTCAAAACACAAAAGTGACACTCGTGCTTTTGTTGTACACTGTGTACCTCTCAGTAGTGATGGGACTCAAAGCTACAAAGCTTCACCTGTCCATTGTTGCCATCTGTCTGTCTTGAGAGACAATGGAGTGCTCCCCCAGGGCTGAAGTCCCTGGGGCACAAGCCTAGGCAGTGTGTATGGAGGTCCTGGGGGCTGCCCACCCCACTCTCAGCCTCACTGATGTGGCCCAAAGGTAAGCAGAGCAATGTGTTTGGCACCAGCATGACTGCAGGAGATGTGTACATATGGAGTACCAAATTACGACCACACTTGTGGGGGATTCTGCTTCTCTTTGGGCTCCTCCAGAAGATCAATTTCTTGCACATTCATCCTGACTTGCTTGCACAAAGCTTGCTTGGATTATATCCAGTCTTTACTGAGCATTTGTTCTGATTAGTTTACAGGGAGATCATATAGTAATGAACATTCATCTTGATTTGCTTGTTATGTCTTCTCATTAGTTATTCATTCATCCCACATTTTCCAAAGCATTTCCCTCAAAAATGTCTGAGCAAGACAGTTTGAGCATATTACACCGATCTTGGCCTGACTGCACTGGATACCAATTAGTTTCCGAGCCCAATTCAAAGTGTTGGCTTTGACTATAAAACCTTAAATGACTCAGAACCACAATACTGTATCTCAATGACCACCTGTTTCCATAATAACCTATCTGGACCCCTGAGGGTGGCAACACAAGAACGGGCCTTTTCTGCAGTGGCTCCCTGTCTGTGGAATGCTCTCCCCAGGGAGGTTCGGTTGGCACCTTCATTATACACCTCTTGGCCTTTGTCTGATTGACATCCTATATCCTTCTAAAATGTGTTGGGAGGGGGGTTGTTTGTGTTTGTGTTTTTATTTTGATTATGTATTTTGTGTTTTTATATTGTGATTTTTATCTTGTGACCCACCCTGAGACCTGTGGGTATTGGATGGTATACAAATTTTACTACTACTACTACTAAATACTACTCTGAGTATTTCATCAGCATCATGCAAAATTTGTATTATTAAAAAGAATAGTAATTATTATATTAAGACACCTTAATATTAAGACTAAGATTCATAATAATTATTAAGACACCTTAAGGAGTCTTCATGATTAACGAGCACACAACTTTTCAAAATATATGGTAGATTTACCCTGATTTGTTTGTACATACTTTGCAAGGAGGTTAGACAATAGTTGCTATTTATTGACTAATAATGCTAATAATTTTATTATTTATACCCCTCCCATCTGGCTGGGTTTCCCCAGCCACTCTGGGTGGCTTACAGCACATATAAAAAATGTAAAACATCAGACATTAAAATTTTCCTGAACGTTTATTCTGACATGTTTGTGATGATGGAAGATGATGATGGGTCACGTTTTCCCACACTTTCCAGTGCTTTTTCCTGTCACTTATTGGGACAAAGCTGGGAGTGCCCTGAATCCATACTTAAATGCTTTATACCTATTCTGGCCTGTAAGCTTCACTCTATGTTGTTGTTTAGTTGTTTAGTCGTGTCCGACTCTTCGTGACCCCATGGACCAGAGCATGCCAGGCACTCCTGTCTTCCACTGCCTCCCGCAGTTTGGTCAGACTCATGTTCGTAGCTTCAAGAACACTGTCCAACCATCTCGTCCTCTGTCGTCCCCTTCTCCTTGTGCCCTCCATCTTTCTCAACATCAGGGTCTTTTCCAGGGAGTCTTCTCTTCTCATGAGGTGTCCTTCCAGTGAGCACTCAGGGCTGATTTCCTTCAGAATGGATAGGTTTGATCTTCTTGCAGTCCATGGGACTCTCAAGAGTCTCCTCCAGCACCATAATTCAAAAGCATCAATTCTTCGGCGACCAGCCTTCTTTATGGTCCAGCTCTCACTTCCATACAGCCCTTCATCTTTCTCAACATCAGGGTCTTTTCCAGGGAGTCTTCTCTTCTCATGAGATGGCCAAAGTATTGGAGCCTCAGCTTCACTCTATAGCTCTCAGCTATTCTGATTCTTCATATGGGTCTTCATCATGAAATGACTTAGAACTGGATCTTCTATAAACTCAGGTTTTAAAACTGCTTTGCTATCTAACTCCTGAAAGGCAGCCTGGGTTATGACCTGAAAGCTAAAACTCAACTGCTGCTGGCTGCCTTTTATGCAGCCTAGTTCCTCCACAGCTTTGTGACCAGAAAGAACAAAATGAGCTACTCTGTAACCCATTGGCCACGTGGGGGCACCAAATGCCTACTTTTCCAGCCTGAGCCAAGTTTCTATAAATCTTCACTTTGGTTAGTCAACAACAGTACTTAATCCTGAATTACTGCCATTCTTTTGTTCCATGCTCACAGTCCTTATAATGACAGGTTAGACTCCCCACTTCACCATTCAGCGTGCGTGAAAAAGGGGGAAGCACCTGCTCTTCATTCATAATAATAATTATACCCTGTTTCTCATATTTTAAGACATACCCATAAAATAAGCCATAGCAGGATTTTTAAGCATTCAATGAATATAGGCCATACCCCGAAAATAAGACATAGTGATAGGCGCAGCAGCAATGCCGGCCGTGGCAGGAGGAGGAGGAAAAAAATAAGACATCCCTTGAAAATAAGCCATAGTGTGTTTTATTGAGGAAAAAATAAATATAAGACATGTCTTATAATATGAGAAACACGGTAATAGTGCATTTGTGGTGGATTTATTCTGCTTTATTAGCTGTTCTGCAACACTGCCACATTACTGCTGTCTGGGAGGGCTATAGCACAATGAAAGTGGGACAAAAATAAGCCAGAACGATTGTTGCTGGTATAAAAAGTTAGGGGATTTCAGAAGTAAGTTACAGGAGATGCACTGGACTGGAAATCAAGCTGTGTGGTTGCATACCTCAAAACGTTTGCACTGCAAATACCGGTAGTACTGGAAGCATCATGGGCACGAAACATGAATGTGTAATAACAGACCCTCCAAGTGCCCCTGTTTTCCAGGGATGTCCCTGATTTAGAGAAGCCATCCTGGTTTCTGATTTGATCCCAGAATGTCCCACTTTTCCTTAGGACATCCCTATTTTCATTGGAGGGTATCTCCGACCCCCGAGCCGTCTGAAAGCAATCCTGTATAGGGAAGGGTTGGGTTTTTTTTAATGTTTAATGTTTTATTATGTTTTTATAATAAAGTTGGAAGCTGCCCAGAGTGTCTGGGGCAATCCAGTATGATGTGTGGAGTATAAATAGTAAAATTATCATTGTGGAATGAGACATCACTATTTTCATTGGAGAAATGTTGGAGGGCATGTAATAAAAAGGAAGTTTTTGAGGAACCTGTCTACAGGGATTATGAGGCTATATTTTCTGCTTTCTGGTATGTATTGAAGAAGATACTCACACCAGATATCTAATTAATGGACATGTTAGCTATGGTAGCTAGACAAGTACAGAAAATCATTATTTGAGCAACTGCTTTATCCCTTATGCATAAAGTAGATTGCCACAATCTGTGGGAGAGTATCTCCTGCCACTTCCAAAGATCTCAGAATCCAGTCCTCACCATAGCTGCCAAGTTTTCCCTTTTCTCACGAGGAAGCCTATTCAGCATAAGGGAAAATCCCTTAAAAAAAGGGATAACTTGGCAGCTATGGTCCTCACTGATTGTTTTAGTGTGGCTGCCCTGGTTCTATGGAACTAAATTCCTGTCAATATATGACAGGGAATCCACTACTGGCACTTTCTGGAAACAATTGAATATATTTCTGTTCCAACAGGCTTCCCAGCTGTATAGATGGGCCTTCACCACGAGTGTCCACTTGTTAATGTTTTAGTCTTGTTTTAAATGTATTTGGGGTTATTTTTGTATTTTTAACTGTTCTTAATTATCTCACATGTAAATTGTCTTCAAGCAGTGGTTTAGAAGGTAGTTAATAAATACTAAGAATAAGAATTTCATACTCATTTTAATCAACCTTTCGCAGGTTCAGCAATTGATTTCTTCAAATGGAAAACAGCAATCAAACAATCATCTGGGAAGACTTTATAAGAGTCATTGGGTTCTCTCTTAATAAAGGCCTGTATGAGGGTCATAGAACTTCATTTAGCATAGTTATAGTACTTGTGCCTTTAGCACAGTTATCCACACTTGTGATGAATCACTGTCATTTTTAGTTCCCATTTAGTTCCATTTTATATTCAGTTTTGGCCGAAGTTATAACTTCTGCTATACGGTATAATGCAACAGTGAGGATGGGCGTTGAGGGGAAAACACCATCGAAAGACAATTGAATGCCACTGTTTTTATATCACTTCGGTATGTACAAAAAAATCTATATAACATTGCATAATAACAATGAGGGTTGCTTAAAAAAAGATGCTTTTTATCTAGTCACTAGCTGACCCGGCCACGCATTGCTGTGGGTTTTTTTTGGGGGGGGGAGTATTGATGTCATTTGTGTTTTGAATGGTAATGGTTGCATAACTTGTTTGTGGTTAGTGTTTTGATGTAATATGCTTTTCTGGATGTATGAACTTTGTCCTTGGATTTGTTGTTTTAATTACTCAGGCCTAACTCAGGGCCTTTGTTTCCCAGGAAAGGGGGAGGATGTGTCCGTTCCCCCCTGGACTATGTGTTTTTTCCTCTCCCCCCCCTGTTGTTGTGTCTCATCCCTGTGATTACTCCCATCCTGTAGCGACCCATGAGGTATCCCGTCCCCCCTCCCCCTGTTGTGACGTGGCTCCCTGACCCTACGTCAGCCCATTACCTATTCGGGCCCCTCCTCCCCCCACCCCCCCACCCAGGGGTCCACTCAGAATAGTATTTAAAGTAGAGTAGAGGCCTAGTTTGTAGGCTGTAGAGCTGAGGCCTAGTCTGTAAAGTGGATCTGAGGCCTAGTCTGTAGGCTGTAAAGTAGAGCCGAGGCCTAGTCTGTGAAGTAGAGTCGAGGCCTAGTCTGTAGGCTGTAAAGTAGAGCCAAGGCCAAGTCTGTAGGCTGTAAAGTAGAGCCGAGGCCTAGTTTGCAGGATTTAAAGTAGAGGCGAGGCCTAGTCTCTCGGCCTTGGCTTGGGCTAGCATTTAAATGCGAGCCGAGGCCTCCGCCCTGTATCTCCATTCCTTAGCCCCGGCCCGACTCTGTGGGTTGTCTGGTAATGGCCGCCTTGGTGGTTTCAGTTGCTCAGTTGATGACGTCATTATTTGGCGCCACCCTTCGGAGCCTTTGCTGGTGACAGTGCGCGATCTGCCTTTCTATTGGATGCTGCTGGAGTCTTCAGACCTTCTGCTGGTGATGTATAATTTGGGTGCCACTTTTTGTGTTTAATCATTATTTTAGGTATGAAAGGTGTGCTTTTTTGGAATTTTTAAAATGCCAGATCCCTCCCTGATGGGCAAGGTACGCTTTGCCTTAATTTGATGTAATTCGGGTCAGCGGTTACGGTGCAAGGGTGTTAGCTCCGCGCACACAGTGTCTACATTTTTATATATACACATGAATGAGGGAGCAGAGGCCCCTAAGGCACCAGCATGATATGTGAGTTTGTGGAACTCTTATAACAGCCAAAAGACTTTACATTGAAGATCAGTGAGCACTATGTTTGGAACTCTCTGCAACACATTGAGGAACCTGGGAAGAGAAACAGGATAATTTGACTGAACACCGTGTGCCTTTTCAAGCCTTTTCAAGCCTTTCATTGCAGGGATACTTCTACCAATTCAACTACAGTGGTACCTCTGGATACGTACCTGATCCATTCCGGGGTGCCATTCTCACCCCAAAAAGTACGTATCCAGAGTGGCACTTTTGAGCACGCGCAAAGCGCCAATAGAGCGCTTCTGTGCATGCGCACGCGGTAGAACCCGGACGTAAACACTTCCGGGTCCGCCGCGTACTTAACTTGAAAATATGCAACCAGAGGTATGATTGTACTGCCTCTGTGCTTTGGTTGTAGGGGAACACAATTGAGCCACCTATTTCCTCTCATTGGAGAACCAAAAAGTAGCCTCAGCCAATACCTCATCAGGGATTCCAGAGCTTCCTCATTGCTGCTGCTTCCTGCTTACATCAGTGCCAAAGGTAGGATGTACAGGTAAGCATCCTCCACTGAGAGAAGGGGTACAATTTGTGCTGTGTGTCCATGCATGCGTGTGTGGTTGCATAGGTGGCATATTTGGCCCAGGGCATTTCAACTGATATACAGGGCACAGTTGTCCCCCATTAGGCTATCAGCAATGCCTTCTTAGCTGCAGCCTTCCATTCCTATAACAAAGGCTGACCAGCCATTGGCTGGGGTCATCGACCCTGTGACTCCTCTCATGCCCTTTGCCCTTCCCCTTTTAATAAAACTAGTCCCAATTTAACGGCTTGTGTGTGTTTTAAAAAAGCTTGCTTTAATCTATTCCTCAGGCTTCTAAATCTTTAGGACTGGAGGCTGTCAGAACAGCGCATAGGTAGAATGGGCAGGCAAAGTGGTTCAAAATGTGCTGTGGGTGCCATCATTATTTATTCCCCTTAGCTCTGTAGAGGGACCATCTTGAGCTGCATCCGGCTTTGTATGTCAGCCGAACATCCAAGCGTCTCTACCTTTCATCCTCAGTGAGTCCTCATGGCTAATCTGGCAGACTCGTCCTTAATGTCTGGCAAATCTAATGCTAGCTTTGCTACTTTATGGCTAATGTACTGGTAAGAAGGGGCACGCCTGTCAATTTTCTGCTGAGTTTACAGCCTTTTTGAATTATTCCCCCCTCCACACACATATTTGATGGGCGAATAAGGCCACATTCACACCATACCTGTCAACTGTCCTTATTTCCTGGGACATTAATGGAATTACAGAAGCCTTCCAGTGCCACCACTGAGGATGATGAACCGGTGCTTGCAGCCAGCGCTTGCCCTTAGCAATGGAACCCTCCTGAGGTGGAACCCTTGTGTGCAGAGAAGGTTGTTCTCTGCCAGAGCGGAGGTGGCGAATGTGTGCAACACTCTTGCCAGCCCCTTTCTGCCACCGGCAAATCCACTGCTGCTGCCTTGATGGCGTGAGGTGCAGTGCAGGCCAAGGAAGCAAGAGAGGAGGGGAGCCAGCAGCTGCCAGGTAGGGGCAGCAGCAGGGGAGGTGGCCACTTGACTTGCCCATCTTTTGGTACCATGCTTCATTGTGAGCCGGCTGACTCACCTAGCAGCACAGTTCCAGAAGACACACACCCCAGTTTTCAGATTGAGGGCACTGATAATAAAGCTGAAATGTGACAAATCAACGCTATACAGTAGTACCTCAGTTTACAAACTTAATCCGTTCTGGAAGTCCGTTCTTAAACCAAAACCGTTCTTAAACCGAGGCGTGCTTTCCCTAATGAGGCCTCCCGCCACCGGTGCCCTTCCACCATTCGGATTCTGTTCTTAGACCAAGGTAGAGTTCTCAAACCAAGACACTGTTTCCGATTTTGTGGAGTTTGTAAACCAAATCGTTCTTAAACCGGACTGTTCTTAAACCGAGGTACCACTGTATGTGGTTTCGGTGGTAAGTTTGGGGAGAGGAACCATTCTTGATTCATCTTTGAATGTGCGGAGAAAAGAACCTGGTAATCATGATTCATTATTAGTCAAATAGTTCAGATTTATTATTGCTGTTTCTCCCCCACCAGTGCATGTCTCTTTGCCTGGTCAAAAGGTATGTTTTCAGCTCCTGGACTGAATTTTTATACAGCAGATAATAACACACCCTGAAGGTTCTGCTTTTGATATGGCTTGCATAAATATTTTTCACAAATTCTGCTCGTAATGAAGACATTTTAATGATGCTCCCATGAGTACAGTGAACCAGACTGTAAGAATGCGGTGAACTCCTCTACAGCTACAGCACAGCAACTGTAGTTATTTCCATTGTCAGCAAAACATTTCCAAATTTCTGTCCAGTACAATTCACTTAATATGTGTTTAATTGATGTTTTAATGATCCATATTAGTCCCACTCCTGAACTTATTTGGGACTAGATCTGGAGCAAGACTGGTTGGTGGTTCCCCAGGTTGACCCTGGGTCAACCCAATTCCCCCATGGATTGGGGCCATAGGGCAGATCGGCTGGGGGCTGTGTACAGTCCTACTGGACAGGAATAAGTTGGCCACCGAGATTCATGCGTTGAGAATGTCAGATGTGGACTTTCATAGGGTGCTTTATTTTGGCCTTCCCTTGCAGCTGGTCCAGAGGCTGATGCTGGTGCAGAATGCTGGAGACTGAGTGGTGAGTGATGCTCCTTACTAGCCACATATCACACCAGCTCCAAGGGATCTACACTGGCTGCCAACTAGCCACTGAGCCACTTTTCAGGTTCTGCTACTAAATAGCTCTGGACCAGGTTACCTGGAAAAAACACCTTCCCCTCTACTGCCTGGTAAGGGCAATATGATCAGTTACTGGAACCCAGTTGGTTTTGGCATGGTCTGATAATTATTGGCTTGTGGTAACACATAGGTGGGTTTTTCTTTCTCTCTTTTACTGGTGGCACCAGTTTTGTGGAATACCCTCCCTGCTTAAATACCCCCCCCATATAAAGAATTTAATAAATGATACCCTGTGGAGTTGGTGCTGCGGCAGGGTGTCACCCTCCTTCACAAAGGGGGAGGACATTGTGCAGGCAACGAACATGTTTGCCTGTGAAAGTTGGAGGACCTTCAGGTACGTTCTGCCCTGCTAGACAGAAGATGGGTTGGCAAAAGAACTTACCTGGGACGCCACAACCTCACCTGTGTTTAAAACTGGTGAATGTCACAACCACACCGGCTTACATGGACATTCAGACAATAATGTGCTACTTCACCCCCCAAAAACACACTCTTTCTTTGTCTCCCAAGGTAGATGGATGCCAACCATGCAAGGAGGTGTGGCTTTCAAAATGAGATCTAGTTATGAGGGTGCATCTCTTTTGGATTGGTTTTTGTTTTTGTTTACTGAGAGACAGCAAAGAATCATTTCCCCCCATTCTTCAGTTCTCCACATTTCTGCTTCACTTTGTAATTTCTTCTTTAAGTCCTCGTGACATTTCATAAGCATTTCAGTGCAAATTTCTCCGAATATACACAATTTTGAAAGCAATTTGCCCCAATATGATGCACATTTATAAGTTATTTTCACTAATAAATGCACTGTATTTTAATAAATACACATTTTTGCACACATTATTTGGTTGGAGACCTGCATTGCAAAATTTGGAGATGTGTGAATTTTGATGATTAATGTGGTTTGGTTTGCATATTCTTTTGAAAAGTGTGAATTAGGATGGTTCTCACTAAAGTTTGGATCAAACTGAATTTCCCCCCATTCCTAGGGAAGTACTCCAAATGATTTTTTTTGTCCCCAAACTGTATACTTCAATTCTACCATAGAGCTACCGGTATCCCCTGAAACAAATTAATGTAGCTGTTGTTAATTGTTAAACTGATGGCCTTTTGGTGACCTGTGCCAGAAATGTCAAATCTGTTTCCCACTTTCTCCTTTAATCAGTGGCCCATAACAAATGAAAGAACCAAATTTCTTGACTGTAGCTCAAAAGGACATTTGAATGATTGAAATCCAATAAGAATGTCTAACCTTTGGTTGACCTCTGATGAAAAGTGCGAGGGTCAGCTTTGGAATATTACCCCTGCCCTCTTATAATGAATGAGGGTATCACATTTTAAGACTGTTGGTCAGTAAGAATTAAATTCCATTATGCTGCATGTGCTATTGAGTTCATTTATGAAATTCAGACAAGAAAAGATGTGAGACTTGCCCAAGTCCACAGAAACATTCAGTGTCAGAGCCAAAGCATAGAACTTTAATTTACAGTATAGTCCATTGCTTAGCTAGAAAGGCTTCAATTTTTTTTAATCACATTTGTATCTGATTCTTCCTCTGGTATACATGGAACTATTCTGTTTTAGCTTCACAATAACTCAGTGAGTTAGGTTAGCCTGTGTGTCATGGTTGAGCAAAGATTTGGACACAGGTTCCAATGGCACAATCCTTTATACCACACTGGTTCACTGGACAGTGTGTGTGTGTGTGTGTGTGTGTGTGTGTGTGTGTGTGTGTGTGTGTGTGTGTGTTTAATCTGAGCCTCTGGAAATTTATATATTTCTTAGACATACCCAACAGTTGCTATGATATACTTTATTATTAGAACACCATATTCAGTATAACCAAAATTAAAAGGTGTTGGAATGTGGATCTATGGAGTGAAATCTAATTTTGACATGTACAGTATCTTAAAAGCCATCACCTTGGTTGGGCCATTTAGAGACACCCTTTTCTAATTTGCTATGATTTATTTAGCAGTATCATAGAAGTATCATTATTCATTGATATTTTGTGCCTTAAGACCTGCAGAATCGTGAGCACTAGCCGTTTTCTCAAAAAAAGGTTTGCCATCGCTTCTGGAGCACACTAGAGTCTGGGTTTTAATGGCTCATTGGGTGAAATTAAAGTTCTGAAAATGTGGGTGAAAAAGAGTCAAAAGTGAGAGATTTTTTAAAAGGAGTCAAAAGTGAGAGGTTTTGCAGAGGTGCAGATATATATTGTAGGTGGGACTTCCTGTCATGTGATGGTGCATAGTTGTATGAATAGGCAAAGCCCTTTGGTGGCCCAGTCGTGAGACAACAGCATTTTATGGATATTATTCAGTATGCTTCACAAAACATAGCAGCCTTCCCCAACCTGGCGTCCTCCAGATGTCTTGGGCTACAACTTCCATCAGTCTCAGCTAGAATGGCAAATGGTCAGGGAAGATGGGATTAGCATAATCCAAAATAGCTGGAGGGCACCAGGTGTGGAGATACTGGTCTAAAGGCACACAGGGCCACCATTTAACATAGTGGCTAGTAACCTGAGCAAAATAGTTCCCAGTTCAAATTTCATCTTGGTGATGCTGAAATGACCACTCTAGTTAGAAGCTCTGACCTGCAAGCACTCCAGTTGGAGAATAGCCTTTACCAAAGGTGTAATGGGCTTTGGAGATGCTCGAACTCAGGACAAAAGGGAGAAAGTGCTAAGAGGAAGGCATGCTTGGCGAACCCTCACCTTTATCAACCTGCCCAGAAACATATGCCCCCATTGTGGAAGGGTGTTTGGATCCAGAATTGGCCTTCACAGTCACTTACGGACCCACTGTTTAAACCGTGTTTATGGAAGACAATCTTACTTGGCTACAAGTGATAGAAGAAGAAGAAGAAGAAGAAGAAGAAGAAGAAGAAGAAGAAGAAGAAGAAGAAGAAGAAGAAGAAGAAGAAAGAAGCTGAATAAACAATCCAAAATAGCAACAAAAAGTGCTTTGAGTAGTAGAAATGCACCATCAAAATGGTAAACATTATTATGACATGACTCTGTGGAGTGCTATCCTATTACGGGTTCTTAAACAACAGTAATAGCCTGACAAAATTATTCTGGGTGTGTTGGGTGTTTCTTTCTCACGGATAAGGTTGGTTTCCATTGGGCTGATTGTCACATATCATTTGAAAAACTACCACCAACTGCAGCTATTTGTTATCAGCCCCTTTGCCTTTACCACTTCCATTTGTAATTTAAACACCCTAATTTAATAGGTTTGTCTCATTATTTTGATTAATCATATTAACTCATACTAATTAAGAGATGGATTTAGGTAATGACAGAGGTTAATGGGATCAATTTTCACTTTCCCCTGATTTTTCGGGCATGGGGTGCAGGAGCAGAAAGAACTGTGGAAGGGAGGACTGGAATGAAAGAATGGGGGAAATGAAAAGGAGTTGGTGAAAATCACAGTAAGCAATCAGAAATTCTCTGCTAATTGAATGTCTGATTTTATTAATGATGGAATTTATAAAGGTCTTTAAGAAAAGAAAAGAATTTAGCCAGTTCAGCAGTTAAGTGTGAAAATTAACTTACTCAGAGATAAAAGTTAAAATACCCATTTCCTTTTATTTTTCTTCCTTTAAAAGAAAAAACCCTCTTGGTTGACATTTCACCTCATTAAGGTTTTAGTTCTCTTTGCTTTCTGCTCCCAAATGAACAGAAACAGCATCAAAGAATAACATTCTCTGGATTTGTTCTGGAATCTCAGAGAGCAGAAAGGAAGGTAAAACATCAGGTTCATAGAGATGTCTTGTTTTGTTTCTTTGTCATTTTTATCTTCTTGGGGTTTTAACTGAATCATTGCTGGAAGTATTGCAGAAAATTATTGGACAAACCTGGCTGTCAGGTTGTGTAGTAGAGCAGCGATGGGGAACCCATGGCTCTCCGAGATGCTCTTGGACCACCACCGCCACCACATTTTTAATCCAGAAGCAAAATGAGTATTTCATGTACAAATTCAGAACAAACAAACAATTTCAAGCAGTGCATGAGAAACAAGTTTGACAACAGCTCTGACCTGATGGACCTCCAGTCTGATCCAGTAGGGGGACTCCTATGTTCGTTCCCATGCTAACTGTGTGTGTGTGTGTGTGTGTGTGTGTATGTATTTCCTGGCAGCAGTTCACGCCATCCACTTCCCAAACTGGTGTGCATTCATTTTCATAACTTTTTCTTCCATTACAATATTAATGGGACTATCAGTGGCAAAGGACAAGGGAAGCATTTTTAATGTTTATCTGACAGTTGCAAATTTCACTTGAGGTTGTTTACTGGGATCTGATTGTTGGCAAAGAAGAGTAGGAGAGGCAGCAAGATGAATGGGATCACAGCTATATGAGATGTATTTATGGGCCTTCTGAATACCATCTAGGAGTAATAAAAAAAAAGAAAAGCCCTCCTCTTACTCCTCCTCTAGAAAGTCTTCAGAAGTTTTAAGCTCGGTGAGAAATGAGGGATCGTTTTAATTAACTTCCATCTATTCCAGGTGCCCTGTTCAAAGTGAATCATGTTGCATTTATGTCTCAGTCCATTAAAAATTACACCCGGGCTTCTGAATGCGATGTGTACACCCCATCCTTTCCATTTCTCCCTCATGCATATTTTGCCTAAGAAAGGATTTTGGAGAGGAAAAAGGAGGAATACAGCCTGCTGCATTAATAACATAAGAACATGAAGGGAGCCTGTTGGATCAGGCCAGTGGCCCACCCAGTCTCCAGCATCCTGTTCTCACAGCAGCCAACCAGATGCCTCTGGGAAGCCTGTGAGCTGAACATCAGCACAACAGCCCTCTGCTCACCTGAGATTCCCAGCAAGTGTTATTCAGAGGAAAAACAACTCTTGGCAGTGGAGGTAGAATGCAGCTATCATGGACAGTAGTCATTTCAGCCATGCTGTTCCTATATTCACATTGGGATCTGTACTTTCATGAATAATAACTCTTTTGTCCCTCAGTCATGTCCAGATTCCCATTCTGGCTGGGAGTCCTATAATAGTGTCCAAAGGCAACCCAAGCCCTTTCCCAGAGTGGCTCGGGTTCAGGCACTTCGTTGAGGAAGTTCTGCATGGAGATAGTGCTCCCAGCCTCCATAGTCTAGGCCATTTGGAAGTATCTTTCAGTTTGGAACATATGATGGAAGGGCCTCATCTCTTTGCCCCCATCACAGCCTCCCCCAACCTGGTGCCCTCCACATGTTCTGGACTACAACTCCCACCAGGGCCATTTAGGCAGGGATTGTGAAAGTTGTAGGCACTGTACTACTTCAGCATGGGAAGGCTAGTCTAATGTCCCCTCTTCAGTACACATCTCCCCCGGTTTTTCATTTAAAGAGGAATCAAGCTATCCCTGCAGTACTGCTCTCCCCCTCCCTTCCGCACTTCGGTAAACCTGGGTGAACATCACAGTATCACTTATTGTACAAAGGCTAAAATCATGTCATTGGAGGCATCTATATTTTTGATCATCCAGACAAGCCTTAAAGCATCCTGATGCTGATATGCAGGAGCCTTTTTTTTTTTTGGTCAGCATATCTGTAGAAGTATCAACCTCAGATATGCAGATGACACAACCTTGATGGCAGAAAGTGAGGAGGAATTAAAGAACCTTCTAATGAGGGTGAAAGAGGAGAGCGCAAAATATGGTCTGAAGCTCAACATCAAAAAAACCAAGATCATGGCCACTGGTCCCATCACCTCCTGTCAAATAGAAGGGGAAGAAATGGAGGCAGTGAGAGATTTTACTTTCTTGGGCTCCTTGATCACTGCAGATGGTGACAGCAGTCACAAAATTAAAAGACGCCTGCTTCTTGGGAGAAAATCAATGACAAACCTAGACAGCATCTTAAAAAGCAGAGACATCACCTTGCCGACAAAGGTCCGTATAGTTAAAGCTATGGTTTTCCCAGTAGTGATGTATGGAAGTGAGAGCTGGACCATAAAGAAGGCTGATCGCCAAAGAATGGATGCTTTTGAATTATGGTGCTGGAGGAGACTCTTGAGAGTCCCACAGACTGCAAGAAGATCAAACCTATCCATTCTGAAGGAAATCAGCTCCAAGTGCTCACTGGAAGGACAGATCGTGAAGCTGAGGCTCCAATACTTTGGCCACCTCATGAGAAGAGAAGACTCCCTGGAAAAGACCCTGATGTTGGGAAAGATTGAGGGCACTAGGAGAAGGGGACGACAGAGGAAGAGATGGTTGGACAGTGTTCTCGAAGCCACCAACATGAGTCTCACCAAACTGCGGGAGGCAGTGGAAGACAGGAGTGCCTGGCGTGCTATGGTCCATGGGGTCACGAAGAGTCGGACATGACTAAACGACTAAACAACAACAACAAATCTGTAGAAGATGCTTCTTTCCACGATCTCTTTCTTCCTTAAACACTAAGTGAATGTTTGAGCCAGCATGCTGCTTGCTGGAGAGGAAAAGAGACCAGATGTTTTGGACTACAACTCCCATCAGCCCTAACCCCTATCGGGGGCTGATGAGAGTCTGAAATATCTCGAGGGCACCAGATTGGCAAAGGATGCATTCAGTACTAATAATTGGTGACCAGAGAGAACTTATTCCATGTACATGTCCCTCCATTTATGTTTACTTTAGGGTAGACCCTGGCCCTATGCAGAGAAGCAAATAAGCACACATGTTTATGGTTTTTTTAAAAACTCCACATTTATGTTTTTTCAGCATCACAAAATATAAGTGAAAAGGAAACGTCATGAGCATTCAAAGCAGCCCAGAGAGAATGTGGATTCCATGCATCACCACCTAGTAACGCCACCTCCGTTAGTCAATTACCAGGACTAATTAGGCTAATTACAGTCAGGTTCCTTCCAGTAGTTAGGTTAATTACACCTAGATGTTCCCTGTGGCCACCCATTCCCCAGCAATGAGAGATGGTCCATTGCTGCGTGGCATTAGCAAAAGCCAGGCTGGGGCCGAAGCAAGGCAAGTGGCCAGACATCTCCTTTGCGATGGTAATGCACAAAAAGGTGCAGCTGGATACCTTTCAGTATACTTCTGAACACGAGATGCTGGGGACAGATAAAAAGAGAAGGGTCATCATTACCTCCACGATCTGCTTCTGAGCTTCTAGAGGCATATGGTTGACAGCTATGGGAGAAAGAATGTTGGCCTCAGAGGGCAGACGCAACCCAGCAGTTCGTCTTTATTAATACATTTATATCCTGCCAAAGGAGCTCAAAGGAGCAGTCATGATTCCTGCCCGCATTTTCTCTGTCAAACAACCCTGTGATGTTAAGCTGAGAGATCATTACTGGCCCATGGCCACACAGTGAGCTTTGTGAATAAGGGGAGATACCAGTCTGGGTTTCCCTAGTCCTAGTCCCACACTCTAACTTGTACTTCAGACTGGGGTGCAGCATAGGAAGGGTTGCTCCACCATAGCACTTAACTGTGCAACCAGTTACACGTTCCCCTGAGCTGGCTGGTGCCATTGCCAGCAGCCAAAGTACAAAAACACTCTTTTTTAAAAAAAAGATTCAATTTTTACCGTATATGGTTCCCCCTCCCCTGCACACTGCTTTGGAAACTTTCGTTGGGAAGTGGTTTACGGATCCTTAAATAAACAAATGTTTAAGGGTACAGGTATCACGTTCTCGCAACAGTAGTAACCCTGCGCCAAGAAGCAAATGTGAAAGAAAGAAAAATGAAAGAGAAGCGGAAACGGCTTTAAAATGTACACTCACCTGAATGGAACTTTCCCGTTCCTAAGGGTCTGTCCCAGTTGCTGTCGAACCACTTTAATTTGTTTGTCTTCCAGTTGCACTGATGGGACAGGAGAGAGAAGGAATTTTGGAGCGTGTTGAAGTTTTGGCATAAATCATAGGCTTTCAGATTCTGCTGCCTCTTTTGCTGGAAAGTAAATGCGCCCCTGTTTCCTGGTGATCATCCAGGTGATAGCCTCTTTGGAATTCCACAGAAGGACCTTCTGTCCGTGTGTAACAAATGATGGCTATAAAGGAAAGTGATCGCAGAGCTGATACAGGAGGAGGCATTTGTTTATATTCTTATAGTATGTATCTGATGGAATAGAAATTATCACTTAAAATTGACAAATGGAGAGGTACGCTGTGGAGATGCCAGTATTCAGCGAGGGCTAAGGCGGCTGTGAACCTTTTCCTCCCCAGGAGATGTCCAGAAGGAATCAAGATGCCAAGACAGCTTTAGCTTAATGTTAGAGCAGGACTTTGGGCTACCAGGCACCTCTGAGAATAATAATCCTTTCAAGGCCCTGAAAAATTGCAGGCTGGATGATTTGGGAGCCTTTCACCTCAAACGCATTTGCTGCTTAGAAATATGCAAGGAATATGCAAGGAGATCCAGAAACTTGCACATGGCATGTGACGAATGCGCACATTTGTAGAATGGATTGTTGCGGGAACACTGCAATTAAAGCAAAACGAAAGCTGGGGTCAAGTATGAATGTGGCAAAGGAAGTTTGCTGAATTTGTCCTTCAAAATGTGCAGGCTACATTTTATATAATTGTGTACATCTTGTCTGATAAGCCACCACAGTACAAGCTGAGCCAATCCTGTGTTGGCATAGAAACGTCTGTTCCCCGGGGCCTCCTTCTGAAAGGGCTGTGTCAGTCAGTCAACGGCAACCTTCATGTAAGAAACTTTGCTTTGCCCATAAAATTACGGGTTTATAACTCCCCCAGGCAGCGAGAGGGAGAGAATCTAAACGGCTGTGTAAAAACAGCAATGTACTTATTCTGCAGTCTTTATTGATAGCATATTTTGAGAACCAGGGGGATTTTCAAGGTATGTTTTGAATGGAAACACCCGTGGCTTGTTTAAGTTCAGTTTATGATTGGCTAGGAACTCGGCAACTCTTTCATGTAGTATCTTGATTTCATGGATCTGAGCTTTTTTCTTTCTTTGGGAAGTGGTAGAAAGGATTAGTATGGTCTGGGGTTGGGGATTGGACTTTTGAAGATTCATTTAGTGGCAACCTCTAGTGGGTGATATCACCTAGTGGATGATATCCAACATTAGTCAAAATCTGAGTAGACTCACTGAAATCAATTGACTGATGAGCTGTTTGACAATGGGCCAGACTCCCATGAGAGGTGGTGGGCTCTCCTTCCTTGGAAGTTTTTAAGCAGAGGTTGGATGGCTATCTGTCATGTATGATCTAGTTGAGATTCCTGCATTGCAGGGGGTTGGACTAGATGACACTCAGAGTCCCTTCAAAATCTACAATTCTATGTCCCACAAGTTTCAGTGAGTCTGCTCCAACTGATGTTGAATTCTCTTTAGCGATCACTTGTAGCCGAGTAAGATTGTCTTCCATAAACACGGTTTTAACAAAGTGACTGTGGAGGCCAATTCTGGATCCACACGTCCTTCCACAGTGGGGACATTGGTTTCCAGGCGGGAGTTGATCATGGTGTGGATTTGCCAAGCGTGCCTTCCTCTTAGCACGTTTCTCCCTTGCGTACTGAGATCGAGTTTCTTCAAAGCCCTTTACCAAACACCTTTGGTAAAGGCTGTTCTCCACCTGGAGCGCTCACAGGCCAGTGTTTCCCAGTTGTCAGTGTTTTTACTACATTTTTAAAGATTTGCGCTGGATTATGGAGAAAGCTAGAGAGTTCCAGAAAAACATCTACGTCTGCTTCATTGGCTATGCAAAAGCCTTTGACTGTGTTGACCACAGCAAACTATGGCAAGTTCTTAAAGAAATGGGAGTGCCTGATCACCTCATCTGTCTCCTGAGAAATCTCTATGTGGGACAAGAAGCTACAGTTAGAACTTGATATAGAACAACTGATTGGTTCAAAATTGGGAAAGGGGTACGACAAGGTTGTATATTGTCTCCCTGTTTATTTAACTTATATGCAGAATTCATCATGCGAAAGGCTGGACTAGATGAATCCCAAGCCGGAATTAAGATTGCCGGAAGAAATATCAACAAACTCAGATATGCAGATGACACAACCTTGATGGCAGAAAGTGAGGAGGAATTAAAGAACCTTTTAATGAGGGTGAAAGAGGAGAGCGCAAAATATGGTCTGAAGCTCAACATCAAAAAAACCAAGACCATGGCCACTGGTCCCATCACCTCCTGGCAAATAGAAGGGGAAGAAATGGAGGCAGTGAGAGATTTTACCTTCTTGGGCTCCTTGATCACTGCAGATGGTGACAGCAGTCATGAAATTAAAAGACGCCTGCTTCTTGGGAGAAAAGCAATGACAAACATAGACAGCATCTTAAAAAGCAGAGACATCACCTTGCCGACAAAGGTCCGTATAGTTAAAGCTATGGTTTTCCCAGTAGTGATGTATGGAAGTGAGAGATGGACCATAAAGAAGGCTGATCGCCGAAGAATTGATGCTTTTGAATTACGGTGCTGGAGGAGACTCTTGAGAGTCCCATGGACTGCAAGAAGATCAAACCTATCCATTCTTAAGGAAATCAGCCCTGAGTGCTCACTGGAAGGACAGATCGTGAAGCTGAGGCTCCAATACTTTGGCCACCTCATGAGAAGAGAAGAATCCTTGGAAAAGACCCTGATGTTGGGAAAGATGGAGGGCACAAGGAGAAGGGGACGACAGAGGATGAGATGGTTGGACAGTGTTCTCAAAGCTACGAACATGAGTTTGACCAAACTGCGGGAGGCAGTGGAAGACAGGATTTTAAAAGAAATATAAAACTATAGACAATAAAAAGTAGAATACCCCAACCAATGAAAGACAATTATTAAAGAAATAAAGACTCTCACTGACTACCATCAGTATATCCTTAGTTGGGGAATTGTGGTCTGTATAGGCACTATCATGACAGCCCCCATAATCACCACTACCCTTGGAGAGTCCAAAAATACAGGCAGCTGTGTGGATCCATCATATATCTCTACAGAAATACCAAAATACCCTGTGCCTCCGAACTGCATCAGTAGTATAATTCTGAATCTGCATGACTGCAACCTAGATATAGTTCCTCAGGTGAGCTCCGTTGAATTTCTGACTACACAAGTTCAACTTTTAGAACACATGGCACTTGAAAGATCTGCAGCCAGCTGAAATGCAGCCTTCAGCAGATGTGAACAGTCCTGCAGAGAAATGCTTCCATCTAAACTGTCAGCATGTAGTAGGAACCCCATCCAAGAAACAGAAAGATGTATCTGGCCTCTGCTTGATTGTTTTCCTCATTCTCTGAATTCCTCTATATGGTAATCAGTCACAAGCAAAAGCCTCAGTGGCTCCACTTTCACTTGCCAGAGGGAGGAAGTTCCATTAATTAACTTTGTGCTCCAGCAGATGACATCAACATTCCTGCTCTGAAAAAGAAAGGTTCCAGAGCTGCACTCCATTACAGTCCCACCTCCACTGCACCATTGATTCTTAGTATATCAATAATCCATCTTTTCAAGAGAGGCAGTTGTGATTCATTGAATGCTAATACATCATCGAGTAACCTACAAGTGCATGCGACTCAGCCCTGAGAAACCACAATGCATACAGTCACACGCATATTAAGAAACCCCTTATTCACTTTGCAGAATCAACCTGAAGCAAGATGAAAGAGGAAGGTAGAGAGCCTCTCAATCGCTGAGGGCTCACCTTTGCTCCGGCTTAGGAATAAGTGACAGGATAAACAGTAGAATTGCAATTATGCTGAGTGTCCAGAGGTGGATGAACCTGTGACAAAGACACAAATCTTTACATGATTGACTAATTGCTTTTAATATAGTAAGCCGTGTTTTCTGCAGGGACAGGAGCCTAGGAGCACTTGAGGACTATACCGTACGTGCAATAGAGAAGTAACGAACAGAGCACATTGTTAGGTCTCCTGTCACCTTTCAGCATTTTGGAAAGAAATACGAAGGGAAGGGAAACTTGAGCTGCAGTTCTGCGTAAAGTGCTGCCACCAGCTTTATTATAACCTCTTCCTGTCGCATTTTTGGCTTTCCTTGAGGCATAGATGTAACAGTAAAGATTTCCTCAATGAACTCAGCACCTTAAACGTTCAACGTCAATGACTGAGGAAACCATTGAAAGTGATACCAATCTACTTAATGCTCTCGTGCTGGAGCAGGGCTGCTGAATGAGCAGCACACAGCCAGGAAAGCTGCCAAAAGCACAGGAAGAACGGGCGCAGAAGCATATAGCTTGTATACTGTTTGTTTATTAGGCAAATTGCCATTTCATTGGCCCCAGTGCAGTGCATTTTTATACCTCTTTCAAAAGGCCCATTAATAAAAACTGTATGGTAAAAGCATTAGTTGTTCAGCTTCATCTCAATAGACAAAAGCGTGGGACACTGGAGTATATTCCTTGACATATTTTCAAATACTCCACCTAGAACTATTCAAAATAAGGGGGAGCACTTTCCACAAACATTCTCAGCAGTGTGAATAAGTCTCCCTCCCCTTCAAGAGTTTTTATTTTTTTATTTTTTAAGGATTGTGCCGAAAGACTTAACTCAATCAAAGTGAGGGCAATCTGTGACCTGACTGGCTGGGATAACTCTTGTGATTATGCAGGAAGTGTTACCTTCACTCCTAAATTGCTTCTTTGTCCTCAGTGATATTGTCACATAGCCAAATTTGATTGGCTACATCCTGCTGTAATGTCATCTTGTTCATGACATCATCCCTGATTAGCTGGAATCGGTCTAGGCAGGAGAAAGGAGCTCTAATCAGGACATAAAGCAGTGCAAAAGTTACCCGCATTGAGGGGGAGCCATGACAATCAACAAGGGTTTTCAGGAACTGTCATTCTCCCTGCAAGAGTTATTTTCAACCCAAAACGTGAAAAGTGGAGGCAAAGATTTGACGCAGGGCTATTCTAAATAGAGGGTCTTTGGAACATTAAACTAACTGCAGGCAATATGGAATACAGTGGAAGAAATCCTATTCCCTTTGTCAAATGGTTGCCACTGGGAAGATTACTTCCTCTATGCTACCACTTTGGCTAGATTTAGCAGGTGTGTTGTTTCCTCTTCAAAGAGGAAAAGAAGCTTTGAGTTCACTTCTTCAATCAGGTCCATTTACCTACCCATGGCATCACCAGAGGGCAGTTTCTGAAGGCTCCTGCTTTGTCACTTTGGGGCATAGTCATAATTGATGGGCAAATTTCCCCTTGCTCGTTTTGAAAAGCATCCATTTCTCTGGACTATCTCAAACGATTCCGAGAATAAGCTCAGGAAGTTCAGACTATTGCCAATCATATTCTGGGCCCTTGAACATCCTGCCTGAACATTGCTCCAGCCTAGGCTGTAGAGCTGGGGCCCCTGACCCACCATATCCATTTGCTGCCTTTCGAGATGGAAATTAGGAACGAAGGATCACGTGACATTGATTCTCCTCTGCATGCCCGATTCTTGTCTGCCTCAGCTTTCCTGTTGTTAGAACTGAGGGCAAAAGCAGCAAACTTTGTAGACTTTCTGAATCTCATGCCAATAATTGAATGCAGACCAATATGGGCAGGACTTTATGAAGTTCTACAAGCTGGTACTCACAAGCTGAGCGCAGCTCACTGCACCATGCAAGAAGATAGGAAGAGACCTGCTGGATCAGACCAAAGGCCCATCTAGTCCACCATCCTTTTCTTTCAGTGGTCAACCAAATGTCTCAATGGGAAGACCACAAGCAAGAGGACCTGATTGCAACAATGCTCTCTCAATTTGCGGTACCCAGTGATGGGCATTTGGAGACAAAGTGTCTCTCTTTCTGTATTTTCTTCTCATCCATTATCAGATTTCTTTTAAATCTGGTTTCCCTCCAAGTTTCGGAGTGTATTAAGTTAATTGCGGATCATTTCTCTTTGTCTCTTTAAAGACTGATCATATCCTTTCTATAGCCCACCCTTTCTGGGCCCTCTGTTGCTTCCCTCTGTGTATTTATCACCATATTGTAGCTGCAGAGCACCTACAATGCAAAGTACCTAGGCCTGCAGCTTTGGCATAAGGCCAACTCACCTCCCCCCCCTGCCACCCCCCCAATGCTACAAAAAACACACCAAGTGCATCGGGAATCAGCCAAAAGGACAGCAATAAAAATAATAGAGCTGGCACCATCTCTCCCCCCTCCTGCTTTGCCAGGGCTCCCTGAGCAGCATTTATTCATTGTTGTTAACAGGGATGGGGCCTCTTAGTCCCTCCGCAGTGCTTGGAAAATGTTCCCTCTATGTTATGTTAGGCTTTTATCTCACTCGTGAGCCGTTGCCTCCTTCTGTCACGAGTTTCATTGTTAAATCTCTGTGAGCAACCTAGACATTTTCCTCATTATTTCCCCTTTGTGGTGGTGGTGGGGAGAACCTTGGAATCTCACAGATTTTCTGCCCCTCACTCTTTTGCCCAATATGAACAAATCCAGCTGTGTAGGAAGGGCTATTTTTTTAAAGGGGGGGCTATATCCCCATAGTACTTGAAGGAGCTCAGTGTAGTGCAGGCATCCCCAAACTTTGGCCCTCCAGATGTTTTGGCCTACAACTCCCATGATCCCTAGCTAACAGGACCAGTGGTTGGGGAAGATGGGAATTGTAGTCCAAAACAGCTGGAGGGCCAAAGTTTGGGGATGCCTGGTGTAGTGTATGTGGGGGTTTTCTGCTCCTTCATTATTCCCAGAATAACTGGGCAAGGAAGGTTAGGCTGAGAGATAGTGACTGAAGCTCACCCAATGAGCTTCATGGTTGAACAGGGGTTTGAACATAGCTCTCCATGGTGCTAGTGCATGACCTACAAATGTTGCTGTCCTACAAATGTTGCAGACTACAGCTCCCAACCAACGAGCCTGCTGGATCAGGCAAGTAGCCCATCTAGTCCAGCATCCTGTCCTCACGGTGGCCAACCAGATGCCTGGCAGGCTTCGGGGGCTCAGCTTCCTCCCCCCTTGGCAGTAGATAAACAGTACAAAGAGAAAGCAGTCTCTTACCAGTAACAGAAATGTTTAATGAACGTAGCAAAAGAACAAGCGACCATTCTCAGAGTGCAGGTATTCCCAATTAAGGTTCCTCCCACTTCCCTCTAGTCACTTCCATCCTCTCATCTCCTAGCAACCTGATTTCTCAACCATTGAGCCCTTTGCAAAGTTACCTTATCTAATCTCCTAGCCTTGGGACTGAGAGGCTGCACGTCTTCCAGTGAGAGAGAGTCTGCTAGCTCACTCTCTTCCTGTTCTTCTTGCTGTTCCCCTCCCAGTTCTGCCCAACTGTTGTCTTCCAAACTGTGCCCCTCAGCAAACCATTGTTCCAAATCAACACTACTCCACTGCTCCTGTGGAGTTTCAGGATCCTGGCCATGAGCAGGGGGAGGGGTAGGCTCCCACCATTCCTCATCAGAGTTGTACTCCTCAGCCTGGTCTCTGACAATGCCTGCGGCAAACATGCAAGCACGATCCAAGCACAACAGCACTCTCTCCTCCTGTGGCTCCCAGCAGCTGTTATTCAGAAGCATTGTGGCTGAAGGAGGTCAATGAAGAATGTGGGGGATGCAGCTCATCTTCAGCCTTGCTCTGCCTTGACCAAAGTATCCATTCCTTGACACTTATAACAGTCTTATTTGAAGTTGGTCAACGACATTATTAATTCTTTAAGTGCACAGAAGCTATGGCAGAAAGAGCAGGCACATAGCAAATAATAGTTTTGACTTCCATTTGCAAAACCATCAGTCATCAACTGCAACATCAAGTGTTGAAATGTGTGAAATTTTAGGGCAGCTTTTTAAACATCCAGTTTTCTCAAGGTATACTGGGGACTTTTAGTGCCTTTTGTAATCATCTGCTTGTTTTTGAATCTACAGGTTGACCAGATGGGGAGCAAGCATGCAGGCTGCCAATAATAGTATCCTAACAACAAAAAACCAGCACCCCTATAACCCCCGAGCTATTTCTGTCAGTCAGATACCTTTTAACAACCTTCCTCCAGAAAATTCCGAAGTTTGCTGCTGTTGTGTCTGCCACTTACATTCGAACATCAAAAACTGGTTTTAAATAGGAGGGGAATGCACAAAAGCTTGCAGTAGCCACCAGCCATCAAAATAAATTAGTCAATGCAATACCCTGTTGTTGCTCATCAAGTAGCAGGCTGTAGAAAAGCCTGGAGAGAAGAAATTCATTTTGCATAATGAAAAATCACATTGTTGACAATACTTTCCAAAATGAGGCACTTCATACATTCAGCTCCAAACCAATGACTGATAAATCACTGGGTGATGGGACACGGAAAGATGTACATGTCATGATTCCAGGGTCAGACATCCCAGGTTCAGGAACTGAGGCTGTGATTTTAGAGGATGTGTCAGAGTGGAAAGTGGCATCGACACTGAATCCGGGTGGCCCGCATTTCCAAGAAGCGCTCCACAGCCACAGTCTCCTATGAGTCCATGGCTGCTGAAGCAGGCAAAGTCCCTTTAACAACTATCTGACCTTTAGAGGACATCTGAAGGCAGCCCTATTTAGGGAAGTTTTTAATGTTTGATGTTTTATTCTGCTTTTAATCTGTTGGGAGCCGCCCAGAGTGGCTGGGGAAACCCAGCCGGATGGGCAGGGTATAATATATTATTATTATTCCCAGTGGACGTGGTTAACCACTCAGAAAGCCCTACTTAGGTCTCAGGTAGGGGTTGTCTGTTGCTGAGGCAACAGTAGATGTAGCTTTACAGTCTGAGCTCCGCATGGAGCTGTCCAAGGTGATCTCTAGAACTTTACCTTGCCTTACTGGAAACTGTACTTTGCCTCCCGGAATTGTCTAGGCTGGTCTACCGAACTCTTGTATGGAAACCCTCACCTGACTGAGACCAGCATCTGGGGCAGAACAGTATATGAACGTGTGAATCCTTTATCCCAGAAATGGGAGCAGACTCCAGGAATTTTTAGTCCCAAAGCCACGTCTCAAATTAGCTTTCCTGTCTCGCATCTCCGAACAGGCAATAATATCCACAGAATCCACAGCTCCGCCTGCCTAGGCCCCTCTACGCAGTGCAATGTTCTCTCCTCCTCCGTGGCCTTGTCCACCTTCCTTCTTTCATCACCGCTTCCCTTTTGAATTTAGCTCTGTTCCCATCATCTGCAGGTGAGCTCCGAAAGGGAGAAGCTAATTGCGCAATAAGTCAAGGTGGGTATCTTCTCCCCTCAACCCAACCTCCCCTCCCCCCTCCTGTCCATACAAGATTGATAATGAAACCGATACCTTTCGCCAGCGTAATTTTCATATTTAATGAGCGTGACTCAGAAACTATTACATTAATTAGTCAAATCCCACAAACCGTTAATAGTGCATGCTGTAATTAATATTGTATTCAATTAAAAGCTGACCCATTTCAGGTGCCTTCCCCTGGTTTGGGGGGAGGGGCTCTTTGGAAATGGCGTATGTCACAGTGCCCGGGGCCAATCCTTTCCCTTTCCTAGCAGCGGGTGAGGGAGGTATCCATCTTCTCCGTTTTGCTTCTGTGGTTCTTTTCTCCGCAAACATATGCTGGGTTCTTTCCCTCCCCATCTCTGAACGAGGCTGCTCTTGCTATACAGACAACCTGCTTGCTGTGATTTATGGGGTAGGCCTGTACGGGGCTCACAGACTGGAAAATTTCCAGTTTACACAAGAATTCCCTGAAAAATGAGCTTGGCTAATTTATTTCTTTCATTAACAACTTCTAACTGTGAGGTAATCTTTCTGGAACCCCCTTCTCCCCCTTCACAAACCAAAGCCCCACTTGCACCACTAACCCCCTACACACACACACACACACACACCCCTCAGTACACACTCTAGCTATAAACAAAGCAATGCGGATGAAACTTCCTTTGCAAATGATGATGACAGGACAAACTAGGTCCTGAGCACAGTTTCATCTCTGAACGTGAGCTTTGTGACTAAGGGATTCAAGCTTTCCTCATAAGTCTCTTATATACCACAAGGAAACACTGATATCCCAGACTCAAACATCCTTGGACAAAATGTGTGGTTTGAGCAAGTCACTTTCTCTCAGCCTAAGGGCTTTTTTAAAAAAAGCTGAAATTTTTGGGAAGGGGTCCAAAATGTTATGGAAGGGGCAATGTGTCCACAGGCCCTCCTTGGTGGCATTGGAAGTAGACAGGCATGTAAACATCCATATTTTGAGTAACCAGAAAGCAGGAAGAAAACTTGACAGTTCTTGGTCATAGTGGACTTCACCCGCTAATGCCTAATCTTATCAATATTTGCAGCATCCATTTTTGGATATGTGCATCAGCTTTTATACATAGTTATGCATCCTCCACGCCTTGGAGATAAGTAACTATACAACTTTTAGAAGACTCCTGAAGGCAGCCCTGTATAGGGAAGTTTTTAATGTTTAATGTTTTATTATGTGGTTTTAAAATATATATATACTTATTTGCTATATGCATAATACATACATACAAAAAATAAAACAAAAATGCCAAAATGCCAAAAAAATACAAAAATACAGAACCAGAAATAGAAATAGAAAAAGTAAAGAAAAAGAATACATCAAAGAGAGGGGGGGGAGAGAGAAAAGAAAAGAAAAAGATTGACTTCCTTCAACCACTATACGGTTCCTATATCTCATATCTTGGTTGTCTGTAATCATTTTATACATTGTGGAAAGACAATTTGTTTACCTGTGGAGTTTTTAGTCTGGGCTAAGCCAATCACTGGAAGGACAGATCCTGAAGCTGAGGCTCCAATACTTTGGCCACCTCATGGGAAGAGAATACTCCCTAGAAAACACCCTGATGTTGGGAAAGATGGAGGGCACAAGGAGAAGGGGACGACAGAGGACGAGATGGTTGGACAGTGTTCTTGAAGCTACAAACATGAGTTTGACCAAACTGCGGGAGGCAGTGGAAGACAGGAGTGCCTGGCGTGCTATGGTCCATGGGGTCGCAAAGAGTCGGACACGACTAAACGACTAAACAACAACAAGCCAATCATAATTTTGGGAACCTGCTTTCCTCATATAATTTGCAAAGACATCCCATTCTCTCCTGATTTTTTCACTTGGTTGGTTTCTTTGCCACTTCAAGATAGTCACTTAACTTTAATAATCATTCTTCTTTTGTTGGAATTGTGTTGCTTTTCCAGTATTTTGCAATCACAATCCTAGCGGCTGTTATTGCATATAGACAGTGTTTTCTAAATGTAGATTATGTAGTTATCCGGTAGTTTTAAAACAGTAGCTTTTTAAATACAGTCATTCCATTTTAATGCCGTATTTTGTATGGATAGTATTTTATTGATTTTGATTTTAGCAATATTATTTATTCAGCTGCTCTGGAAATCTTTTCTGAAAGTGGTTTATCCACCTTGTAATAAAGAACCGAATTAAGGTACCACAGTATGACCTAGGCATAATGATTTATTTATTTATAAATGCATGTTGCCTGCCCCTTTTGGGGAAAGAGACCTTTCGCTTGCTCTGCATCAAACAAGGGGTCATTTGAAAGTCCACATTAGGTTGTCATGGAAGAGGGGTTTTATTTCACAGAGGATGCTCATTGATCACGAGAACAGATTTTTAAAGTTTCCACTGCCTGGTACCTAAGTACTCTGCTGCCCAAGAGAACAATAGCCCATCCTGTGTGACATGAATAAACTGAGCCAATGGCGCTCAAAGGGGTCGTAACTCCTTCCTTGCCATCCTGGGACCACCGTGACTAGAGGCAAAACGAGAGGCACGGCTTTCGTAATCACAGAGGAGGCAGAGGCGGAGGAAGAAAAAGTCAAAAGTGAGGGAATCCAATGTTGGCATCATACCTCCAGTGTTACAGGCAGAACTGAATCATTTGTGCTAGTCCGGGTATTATCTTCAGCTTTGGAAAAAAAAGAGGTAAACAGCAGCACAAGTCACCATGTAAGTATTTTCTAAGTGTGAGCATGTGGCATGGGGTGGCAGAGCTCAAAGTGGTCCAATATGACATTATAAATTACATTCAAAACTGTATTGAAAATACACAACAATGAGACCTGTTCAGGGTGCCAGCCAGGCAGGAATACTCCCTTCCAAGACACTCCATTCCGGCCCACTTGTTTTCTACCCTCCCAACAGATTTTCAGCTTTCGGTCCCCTTATTGCAGCGATGGCAGACCTTTTAGAGACCCAGTGCCCAAACTGCAACCCAAAACTCACTTATTGATCGCAAAGTGCCAGTATGGCAATTTAACCTGAATACTGAGGTTTTAGTTTAGGAAAAGAAAAAAAACCAATACAGTGGTACCTCGGGTTACAAACACTTCGAGTTACAGACTCCATTAACCCGGAAGTAGTACCACAGGTTAAGAACTTTACTTCAGGATGAGAACAGAAATCATGCGGTGGCGGCGTGGCGGCAGAGGGTACTTCAGGTTAAGAACGGTTTCAGGTTAAGAACGGACCTCCAGAACGAATTAAGTTCGTAACCAGAGGTACCACTGTTCACAGATAGGCCTAAATGAAACATACAAACAGTATCATCAAACCAAACATGTAGGGGGCATGTAACTTCTATTGAAGCGCCTACCTTTAAACTCCGCTAACAATATCATCATCCCAGGGAAAATTCCGTCAGGCTAATACTGCCTATTGTTCTACAAAAGGAGGGCGACGGTGCATTAGATACGCAGTTACGCTAGATGCTAAGCCTGGACTACACTGCTGGGTTATGGTCACATATGTTTACTCAGCTGCTCTCCTGCCAGTATGGGGAAAGGGATGCAGGAATACACTAGTGCCCAAAATTGTGGAACCTTCTGGAAAAAGTGTATTTCCAATGAATAAAGGCTTATTGAGTCATTGGGCTGTTTGGTGGGTTTGTTTTGAAGTTTTGCGTCCTTATTTCCAGTGCCCCCCATATTTTTCCATACTTCTGCAAATCCTGAGGTTCCACCAAGTGTGCTTGCTGATACCTCCTTCTTGGGCTTATGTGGTGCTACTAAGGACTTCTTGCTCTAGAACATTGCTAATGTGTCCAGAATGACGGAATAACTAAAGGGAATATTTGACCCTTCAGATGTTGCTGAACTACAACTCCCACCAGCCCTAGCAAGCATGGCCAAGCTCTCGAGGGCTGTCACTGATCTTACCTGCTGAATCGGATCTGATTGGATGCGTGGAAAATCCAAAGAGAGATCCTGCTTAACTCAACTCCAGTTCATAGAATCATAGATGGAAGAGACCACAAGGGCCATCCAGTCCAACCCCCTGCCGAGCAGGAAACACCATCAAAGCATTCTTGACATATGGCTGTCAAGCCTCTGCTTAAAGACCTCCAAAGAAGGAGACTCCACCACACTTCTTGGCAGCAAATTCCACTGTCAAACAGCTCTTACTGTCAGGAAGTTCTTCCTAATGTTTAGGTGGAAGCTTCTTTCTTGTAGTTTGAATCCATTGCTCCGTGTCCGCTTCTCTGGAGCAGCAGAAAACAATCTTTCACCCTCCTCTATATTGCATCCTTTTATATATTTGAACATGGCTATCATATCACCCCTTAACCTTCTCTTCTCCAGGATAAACATACCCAGCTCCCTAAGCCGTTCCTCATAAGGCATTGTTTCCAAGCCTTTGACCATTTTCGTTGCCCTCTTCTGGACATGTTCCAGCTTGTCAGTATCCTTCTTGAACTGTGGTGCCCAGAACTGGACACAGTATTCCAGGTGAGGTCTGACCAGAGCAGAATACAGTGGTACTATTACTTCCCTTGATCTAGACGCTATACTCCTATTGATGCAGTAAGATTGGGTAAGATTGGATATTTGGAAGGCATCGCAACAGAACAATGAGAAACTCTTGGACCCAGGGGAATTAATTGGTACACAATATGATCAAAATATGGGTTAAACAAAAGTGTGTGTGATCCCCACCATCTCTCCCATATGCCCTCACTTATGCATGCTTACACACACAGTGGAGGCATATTTTCTTTCAGGTATGCAGGTTGCTGTGCCCTTCCTTTTAGTTGGGGCTTAAATAGATCAGCGTCAAAGGAAAATCACCCCTTTGCCCCCCCCCACATTCACCTCCTTCAGGAAAGCCCTCTTGAGTAATAAGGAGACACCATATGAATGTAAAGTTGTCAATTTTACAGCTTCTTTCATCAAAAGCGAGAGAAAGCAGGCAGCGAATAAATCAGACTTCCTAAGCTCTCAGTGGATGGTTTTCTCAAAAGTATTAAGAGAAAGGGTCTTTTTGTTTTTCTCCTTAATTCAAAGTATTCAAGAGTTTTTAAAAATGCAAGTTAATGAGGCTTGCCTTTAGCAAGAACAGATAATCTATATATTGTAGCATCTGCAAGCATTGGCGGGGGCGGGGGGGGGGGGCTCCAACCTGTTCCCCAAATTAGGCCTGGTGATGCAACCTGTTCCCCAAATTAGGCCTAGGTCTCAGCATTCCATGGGCTTGGCATTCCCTACAATATCTGTGATGAGGTAAATTTCATTCCCCAGGTTTTGACTGCTAAGTGTAAAGATGTTCCATTTTCTGATTTTCCCAGTAATCAGTATACCTGAAGGAGTGTCTCCACCCCCATCGTTCAGCCCTGAGGTCCAGCTCCGAGGGGCTGCTGGCGGTTCCCTCCCTATGAGAAGTGAAGCTACAGGGAACCAGGCAGAGGGCTTTCTAGGTAGTGGTGCCCACCCTGTGGAACACCCTCCCATCAGATGTCAAGGAAATAAACAACTATCTGACTTTTAGAAGACATCTGAAGGAAGCCGAGTTTAGGGAGGTTTTTAATGTTTTATGTTTTATTGTGCTTTTAATTCTGTTGGGAGCCGTCCAGAGTGACTGGGGAAACCCAGCCAGATGGGTGAGGTATACATAGTTGTTTATTATTATTATTATTATTATTATTATTATTATTATTATTATTATTACTACTACTACTACTGTACTACATATCATAGCTGCCAAGTTCTCCCTTTTTAAAAGGGAAATTCCATTATGCTGAATAGGCTTCCTCGCGAGAAAAGGGAAAACTTGGCAGCTATGCTACATATACAGCACATTTTTAGCTTTCTGGGTATATTTTAGTTATACTTCTTGTCCTCCTCTTCTGAGGGGAGGCTTCAAAGTGTCTTCCCTTAAGATTACAGTTTGCATTTGAAGTATAATGAACATGCATGGGATGAAGGTTGGGCCTACCATCATAATTCCACTCACCCTGCGTATTCAGGGCTTACCTTCCAAGTCCCGGACTGCAGAATCCGGGACCGGCAGCCGTGTGACACCGGAAGTTGCGTCGACGTAACTTCCGGTGTCACTTTGCCCTTCTATGGGCACCAAAAATGGCCACCGCCGGCTTCGAAAGTCACTTGTACGCATGTCAGGAAGTGCGTCAACGCAACTTCCGGTGTCGCTCCGCCCATCTATGGGCACCAAAAATGGCCACCGCCGACACTGGATGTCACGTCTATGCACTTCCGGACATGCGTAGATGCGACTTTTGAAGCCGGCAGCGGCCATTTTTGGTGCCCATAGTAGGGCAAATCGGAAAGAAAAAAAATGGCCACCAGCAGGAGAAAATAACAGAGAAAAACGGGAGACGAAGTGATACGGGGGACCACCCGGGAAAAGGTAAGTAAAAACGGGGTTTCCCCGGGGAAAACGGGGTACTTGGCAGCTATGATTCAGGGTGTGGCACTGCACACCATTAAACATCTGCATGGGGCTAGTCAGTCAGGCCTAAGGTGGCCTGGTGTAAAAGCAGACAGTTGCCCCACAATGCAACTGTCACCATACCTGCTGAGATTCTGTATTCTGTATTTAGAGATGCAAGAGCCCCGCCTGCTTTTTCATCTCCTCACCCTTGTCAGGCCTGAGCATCTGCGGCTCCTCCAACCCATGACACGGTTGAAAGAAATAACGGCTGCACTTACTTACTTTGAACCAGTGCCACTTCCCCCCCAAGTAAACCTGGCTGAGATCAAGGTGAGGCAGTGTGAACTTGCTGAATTTGACTCAGCTGGAAATTGGATTGTAACTTGGCCAAGTGGGGGGTTGTTGTTTTTTTGGAAGGGGGTGTGTGAGGAAGGGGGCATCTTTCTGAATTGTTTTCTCCTTAGCTCAAAGGCCATGATAGTCCAGAGGCCAATTTTAAATTTACATGAAAGTTAATGACTTGGCCCATGCCAATGGGTAGCGGCTGGTTTTCTGTCCTGGGGGAAGTGGCATCCCCTAAAGGGAAGTGTTAAGAACTGCAGTGCAGGCGGCATGCATATTCTAAAACCCAGCGCCGTTTGCCAGATTACAGTAGGTCTTTTCCAGGCCGATGGCAAACCAGTCTGGTTGTGCCTCTGCCTCGTGTGTAGTCCAGGGGGAGAATTCAACGATATTTCACCCAAATGAGAAATGTTATTCTGCAGATTAAACCCACGCAGCGCCTGGTTTTGTCTTTATTTATGCCTTTCTATTTCCTTCTCTGCTGACATGGGTGCACATGCCGGGAAGCACTGAAGGACATAATTGGCGTTGTGAAAAATTATTGGGAAGCCAGGACGTTCCCTTGCAGTGATCCCCCCCCCCCTTCTCTTTCCCATCTGTCACCATCTAATGTGACAAAGTTTTTATCGGGCATTGAGGCAGAGGAGATTAAAAGTAAATACTGCAATCAGGAAGCAGCTGGGGGGAAAATGTAACACATTTCACACTAAGCTGAACAGCTCATCAACTTAGCCTTGTATATCTACAGCAGGCAGGCAAAAGGGAAGAGGCCATGGGTTTTGGGGAGGTGGGGGTGGGAAGACAGCTTGAACACGCTCCTCCACACCAGGAAGGCTGGAAGTGGGTTACGTTTATACTATATAAACAGGGATCCCATTCACTTAACAGATGTTTGCTAAAGGGATCAGGCTGAAAACCACCCCGCCCCCCGCAATTCTCCCCTTTCTTTGATTAAGCAGCACTTTGGCTCCCAGGCTCTGATCCAGATCATGAAGGTACCTTGTCGTGTCTGCTGGGAGCAGAGTGCTTGATGCTGAGCGCAGTGGTTAATTCCCATGCGGCTGCCTCCAGTAATGTTGGAACGGTTGGAACAGACTTTCCCTTAATTGTGGTAACTGGTTTAATTTGTATTCTGACCTTCCTGCCCAAGGTGGCAAACAACAAGAGATAAAGCAAGAAACATCTTAAAAACAAGTCCAGTGCAGGTGCAGACTGCGGAAGATCTATGCTTCAAAGGCTTGTTGGAAGACGGCGGTCTTCATTAGGCGCCAACAGGACCACAGAGGTGGAACCTGCCTAATATTTAAGGGGAGAGCATTCCAAAGGGCAGCTAGGTAAAGGGTAAAGGGACCCCTGACCATTAGGTCCATTCGTGACCGACTCTGGGGTTGCACGCTCATCTCGCATTATTGGTCGAGGGAGCCGGCGTACAGCTTCCGGGTCATGTGGCCAGCATGACAAAGCCGCTTCTGGCAAACCAGAGCAGCACATGGAAACGCCGTTTACCTTCCCGCTGTAGCGGTCCCTATTTATCTACTTGCATTTTGACGTGCTTTCGAACTGCTAGGTTGGCAGGAGCTGGGACCGAGCAACAGGAGCTCACCCCGTCACAGGGATTCGAACCGCAGACCTTCTGATCAGCAAGCCCTAGGCTCAGTGGTTTAACCACAGCGCCACCTGGGTCCACAGCGCCACCTGGGTAGGGCAGCTACCACAACACTAAAGGCCTGATTGGCTTTAGTGTTGGCTGGCAGAAGTCTGGAAGGAACGGGAGTTTAAAAAAAAAAGATTGCCAAGTCTCCCTTTGTGTTGATGGCTTACACCCACCACCATAACTGGCTATACAGTGGTACCTCGGGTTACAGACGCTTCAGGTTACAGACGCTTCAGGTTACAGACTCCGCTAACCCGGACATAGTACCTCGGGTTAAGAACTTTACCTCAGGATGAGAACAGAAATCGTGTGGTGGCGGTGGCAGCAGCGGGAGGCCCCATTAGCTAAAGTGGTACTTCAGGTTAAGAACGGTTTCAGGTTAAGAACGGACCTCCAGAATGAATTAAGTTCTTAACCCGAGGTACCACTGTAGTGAGATTGTGATTTGGGTAACACTGAGAGGGGGAGCGAAGAGGTCAAGCTTGAAGATTTTGTTAAGGTTTCATTAAGTTTCCCCCTACTTCCCAAAACCTGTAATTCCAGGACTGGTTGAGCTTCTTTAAAACCTGATCACATAATAAGGAACAAACTTCAAGCCAAGCTAGAGAGTATGAATTTCAAGAACTGAATGGTAAACACTGAGAATTTCTATGACACGACTGCTCCTAAGCTCAATAAATCAAGCATCTGCAGGGATCTGCTGGTTTAAAGCATTTTAAACTGTATGTAAGAAAATATATGACATTAAAGAAGTAACATTTTCAATATTTTCAATGAAACAAGTAATCCACATAGAAAACAGGACAATGAAAGAAAGAACTAGGAAGTTGGACATTGTATATTAGGTGTACAGATGCAACAAGTACTCTTGGCTTAAAAAGAAATAGAGCGTATATGTTAAGGGGATAATTACTTGATATCTGGGCATTGCCAAAACATGAAATGGCTTTTCCGAGAGGTACTACCTATGGAAAAGTGCTTAGTGCCAGAAGAATGAAGAATTGCACACTGGTGATAGAGAACATCTGATTTACTGGAACAGGCAGTTAAAGTTGAACTTGTTTTTAATTGAGGAGAAGCAAAAGAGGTTGCTGAGCAAATGGAGTTGGCAACCCTGAATCTCTGCACTGAATCAGGGATGGGGAACCTGTGGTCCTCCAGATGTTATGGACTACAGCTCCCATCATCTCTGACCAATGGCCATGCTGGGTGGGGATGATGGGACTTGGCATTTGATGGCACCTGGAAAGCCACAGGTTCTCCGTTCCTGCACCCCATGGGTGGGGAATCTCAGGACTTTCTATCTGGCCTTTGGGACTCTTACCAGGCTGCACCCTTCACCAGCTCTGCTCCACACTCTCCTCATGGACTTTGCCTGGCTGGAATGCATCTTTCAACTGTGACGAAGCCTATTGCTTGCCTGGAAGAAGGATATCTGCAGCTTGATCACTTGAGATCATCTGGAGAAGCATAACTGATTGTGTCAGAGGTTGTTGCGGCTACTCTAGAGTAACGACTCTCCACATGCTTGTCTTTTAACAGTCTTTATTGGTGCACTCTATTTACAGTGTAACGGGGTGTTGGAAACATGTATGCTCATTCTGATCCAGAATCCGGCACTGCCCCCCTGCGCGACTTCCCCCAACATAAGAGTCGCGGGACAGTGAATCTCCTCCCCTTTCTCCTCCTCCGTAATTCCAGAACTGGGGGAAAAGGTCTACGCTCTGTGCTTTCCCTTTCCCCCCTTTCCCCTTCTCTCTCTTCCCGCCTGTGGAGCCAGGGCTCTCCCATGCTGCTAGAGACCTGGCACTCTCTCTCCATTTCCTGACTAGCCTCTTCAGAGCCCGCGCTTCCATCGCTGCTTGGGGAGGAGCTGCTTCTGATGAGAGGGGGAGGTTCTCTATACTCTCTTCCCCTTACAGATTGTCCCCAGAGTTGGTGAGGCTCATTTGACAGCAACAGGAAACTGAGCCTCTCCTGTTACTGGCCCACTCCTGTGGAGTTCTCTGCCAATAGAGATTCAGCAGACACTTCCTCTTTTAATCTTTCAGCATCTCTTGAAAGCATTTCTATACCACCAAGCTAATGCTGGTGAGTAAGAAAACATCATTCGGTAGTAGTTGATTTCTGATTTTTAAAAACTGTATGTTTTTTTTATTGTACGGTTGTATGTACAACTGTTGTAACCTCTGATTTTTTAAAATTGCTTTTATTAAAGATTTTCTTTGGTTGCTCTGATTTTTAAAAATGAATAACAGTACAGTGGTGCCTCGACTTACAAATTTAATCCGTTCCGAAGGCAGCTTCGTAAGTAAAAAAATTCGCAAGTCGAAAAACGCCATTGGAAACGCGATTTCCCATAGGAATGCATTGAAAATGGAAAAATTCGTAAGTCGAAAAATCCGGGGTTTTTTTGGATGTCAAGACATTTTCGTAAGAAGAAAATTTCGGTTGTCGAGTCGTTCGTAAGTCGAGGTACCACTGTATATGAATATGTTTACCAATAAAACAACAACATGTGTGTATGAAAGCTTTGATTTCAGCATGGCTGAAATGTGGCCTACTGTGCAGAGGTAAGAGTCATAACCCTTGCTCCACCCATGTTTGCCTCTGGCCCCGCCCACCATTGGCCTGCAGCCCCTGGAAGGTTGGCCATGGAGCTGAAAAATATCTTCCACTTCCAGTTTAAACAATATCTCCAGACCTCCATCATCCAGGTTTTCATTCTCCCTTATCCCTTCCCTATATCCATTCCTTCTTTCTATTGTACCTATGTGTCTTTTTCACACTGACATTATATTTTAAATATTATTTTAAAATATAAATATCTTGAATTATTAGGTAGAAGAGAACAGAGATGTAAGCGAGTATAAATTGAGATGTATTGGGTTTTTTTACCCTGATGCAGCTCGGAGCCATGTGTTTCCCCACCTAAATCTCTGGTTGAGGAATTGCATGTGTGAATCGGTGCCATGTGTGTGGTTCATGTTTGTACTCCAGTAGCTGGTGCTATGTGCTGATTGGAGGGCTGGGTTTGCTCCCTCCTGTTCCTCCCTCCCCACCAAACAGATGACTTACTATGCAATTACTGGGTTAGGAAGAGAACTCTTTACTCACAAACTCAATTGAATCAGAGCAAATCTATATTTGTATATACAGTACATATGTATATATATAAAACTCGTTTATTCATCCATTCATATTTTTTTTACCCATGTAATTTAAAAATGCAATACAAATACAATGATGATGAGAAGCAACGTGGGGGATGGGGGAAGCACTGGGAAAATTAATAGTAGAGAAATGCATTTGGCTGTGAGGTTACATACTAAAGACTGCTACAACAGGACAATTTTCTTATTCATTCATTTCCTCATCCCTATGCTTGCTGCCTAAAGGTGTCCGACGCTATTTTCAGCATGTTTATGAAACCATTCTTATGTTTCTTCAGTTTCAGATGCAAAGTGTTTGTTTCTGATACATTTATTTTTTACAAGGCTTTGTGCTGGCAAGACTGAGAATAACTCCCTTGTTTTAAAATGAGATTAAAAAGCTTAACCCTTGATTTTGACAACTCAGTTTGTATATTTGCAAAATATAGTAACTTTTTTTGTAATTGTATTAGAAACTGTTCTGAATGCTGTATTTTAAATTGTTGTACCCACCTAGAGACCTTTGAGTGGAAGGTGGATAATTAATTAATAAGTAAGTGTACTAATTTCATGGCCTCTCCCTAATGACAATGATTCCTGGATCTCTTTAGCAGATGAATTTGGTTTCTAGCTCAGGGGTCAGCAAACTTTTTCAGCAGGGGGCCAGTCCACTGTCCCTCAGACCTTGTGGGGGGCCGGACTATATTTTGGGGGGGAAATAATGAACGAATTCCTATACCCCACAAATAACCCAGAGATGCATTTTAAATAAAAGGAAACATTCTACTCATGTAAAAACATGTTGATTCCCGGACCATCGGCGGGCTGGTTTTAGAAGGCGATTGGGCCGGATCCGGCCCCCGGGCCTTAGCTTGCCTACCCATGCTCTAGCTTCTTGCAAAAGCTCCTATAGAATGTTGCTCAGAGCAACAGTTGGTTCTCTACTGTGGAAACAGAATGCTGGACTAGATGAATCCAGCAGGGCCCTTCCTAGGATTGTGTGTTTATACAGCTTCTCCTGCCTCTATATGTGACCCACAGACAATCACAAGTTGCGGTTTCCATCTCATACCTGTGACTTTTCAGTGTGAACATTTGTTACTGTACTGCAAATTTGAAGGGTTATATACAAATTAAATAAATTGCCCATGTGGCACAATGGGTCAGTGCATCTCGCTGTTAATCAGAAGGTGGTTTGAGCCCACCCAGGGATGGCTGTGGGCAGGATTCCTGCAGGAGGTTGGACTAGATGACCCTCGGGATCCCTTCCAACTCTACTGTCAGGGACTGGAATGAAGAGGAGGAGGAATGGTGGAGCCCCCCCCCTTCTCCTGTAGCTTGCAGAGAAGAGGAAGGCAGTCTCGAATTACAGCAGAGTTTTGAGGAAGATACAGCTCAGAGACAGGCAAACAACAGAGTTATGATGTGTCCAGGGCAGCTGTCTACCAGCTCCATCTGGTACACAGGCTGAGACCCTACCTGCCCACGGACTGTCTCGCCAGAGTGGTGCATACTCTAGTTATCTCCCGCTTGGACTACTGCAATGCGCTCTACGTGGGGCTTCCTTTGAAGGTGACCCGGAAACTGCAATTAATCCAGAATGAGGCAGCTAGACTGGTGACTGGAAGAGGCCACCGGGACCACATAACACCAGTCCTGAGAGATCTAAATTGGCTCCCAGTACATTTCCGAGCACAATTCAAAGTGTTGATGTTGACCTTTAAAGCCCTAAACGGCCTCGGTCCTGTATACCTGAAGGAGCGTCTTCACTCCCATTGTTCAGCCCGGACACTGAGATCCCGTGCTGAGGGCCTTCTGGCGGTTCCCTCATTGCGAGTAGTGAGGTTACAGGGAACCAGACAGAGGGCTTTCTTGGTTGTGGCACCCACCCTGTGGAACGCTCTTCCATCAAATGTCAAGGAAATAAGCAGGTATCCTATTTTTAAAAGACATCTGAAGGCAGCCCTGTTTAGGGAAGCTTTTAATATTTAATGCTGTATTG
Source organism: Zootoca vivipara (assembly GCF_963506605.1). Lineage (NCBI taxonomy): Eukaryota > Metazoa > Chordata > Lepidosauria > Squamata > Lacertidae > Zootoca > Zootoca vivipara. The sequence continues at coordinate 29,333,039 of NC_083276.1, forward strand.
TTTTAATACTCGATTGGGAGCCGCCTAGAGTGGCTGGGGAGACTCAGCCAGATGGGTGGGGTACAAATAATAAATTATATTATTCTTCTTCTTATTATTATTATTATATATTAGGAGAAGGAGGTGGGGTGGCAGAGCAGCTAGCTGGCGCATAACTGGACAGCATAACCAACCCCCCTCCCTTCTCCCAAAATGCGGCATTCATTAAGGGTGCAAGAACAAAGGGCACAGAGGCATTTGTTGTTAGATGGGAAGGGGGGAGGAGTTCAGTGTGAGCAACACCATCATTGAGGAATGACCGTACTTCTTTGTCTTTCACCATGATGACTGAAATACATCATAAGTAAGAACTTTCTTTTTTCGTCACTGCTTCTTGGTGCCATCGGGGGAGGGAGAGAATTCCTCACGCCTGACATCTACAGTTCTATGATTCGATTATTGTTTTTCATAGGACATTCATTAAGAGAGCCAATGTAGTGTACTGTTTTGAGTGTCCGACTAGGACCTGAGAGACCAGGGTACAAATCCCCACTTGGCCATGAAACTCAATTGGTAGCCTTGGGCCAGTCACTGCCTGTTAGCCTAACCTACCTCACTGGGTTGTTGAGATGATTAAGTGATGAGGGGGAGAATCAAGCATGCCACCTTGAGCTCTTTGGAGAAAATCATGGGATACAGTGGTACCTCGGGTTACAAACGCTTCAGGTTACAAGCACTTCAGGTTACAAACTCTGCTAACCCAGAAATAGTACCTCAGGTTAAGAACTTTGCTTCAGGATGAGAACAGAAATTGTGCTCCGGTGGCAGCAGGAGGCCCCATTATCTAAAGTGGTGCTTCAGGTTAAGAAGAGTTTCAGGTTAAGTTCTTAACCAGAGGTACCACTGTATAAATAAATGAATAGTATGACATAAGGAAGTTCAGTGGCAGGGCCCATATTATAATTCCAGATAGCAGGACTGGGAAAGTCCTTTGTCTGAGACCTTGGAAAGATGCTTTCCAAGCCAGCGTAGACAATCTGTGATTAGACGGAACAGTGTTCTGGCTCAGTATAAGTTCACATCATACAGTGGTACCTTGGTTTATGAACACAATTGGTTCCGGAAGTCTGTTCATAAACTGAAGCGTTCATAAACTGAAGCAAACTTTCCTAATGAACGTAATGGAAAGTGGATTAATCTGTTCCAGATGGTCTGCGGAGTACTTAAACTGAAGCGTTCATAAACTGAAGCGAACTTTCCCATTGAAAGTAATGGAAAGTGGATTAATCCGTTCCAGATGGGTCCACGGAGTACTCAACCTGAAGCTTACTTAACCCGAAGCATGGGTGTAATTGGTTCCGGAAGTCTGTTCATAAACTGAAGCGTTCATAAACTGAAGCAAACTTTCCCACTGAAAGTAATGGAAAGTGAATTAATCCGTTCCAG